>NC_090449.1:1067481062-1067793562 GCF_031143425.1 Pleurodeles waltl | reverse complement strand
CCTTCTCAGGGGGTCCGCGAGAGCCTAGAAAATTAACAAATATGAACAAATATTGACAAGTTATGTCCCCAGCTTCCAGTAATGACACAGGCGGGGGTCCCTGGATTCCGATGATGATTCATTGGGGGTGCCTGGGTTCCATCAATGTTAAAGTGGGGGTCCACAGAAGTCAAAAGGTTGGGAACCACTGATCTAAGATATAGAAATTGGAAATTTGCCAACCTGACAGATTGTAATGTTGTCATATATGAGAAGGGTCAGGGAGGTGAAACCCCCACCTGCGCCCCTTGGGCGGAAGGATACACCTGTCTACGGTCGCAAGGCCTAAGACTCACCCGTAGCGGTCATGGTTACCATTACATAGCCCTGTGTTTCCAACAAGACCTTATATTCCTTCTCCATCTATCAGGAATACGGAGACCCACGAAGGCCTAGTGCACGTGGTGAGGGTAAATATCTCCCAATATGTCAATGGGGAAAAAAAGACGACGCTTAGATGTAATTATATGAACACCACCCATGCTCGTCACAAGTCACACCATGCCCAACTTTGTGCTACCTAGAAACTTGGGTGTAAACTCTGATACCCAACATTTGTCTACTTAAAAGTTTTTATTATTACATTTTTAGTGACGGAATTTTTGGTAGCTGGCCTCCATCACTTTGTTAGCAAGCTTAGGATTGGTGTTTACAGTGCAATATCACACGAAAAGGCTCAGGTGGGGGTTGTTGTCCTATGCTGCCTGTAGTTGTTTAGCACTTATGTGACAAGGCACAACAACTGAAAGTGTAACAGAATCAGTAAATCTAGTGAATCAAAATGAGCAATGAAAGCACCATAAGCAGGTGGAACAGGGAATCAGTGGAAGGAAAAACTAACGCATGGTGGCACCTCCTGAAGAAGAACCAACCAATTATATTTGAGCCGAAACATTTTGAAAGCTATTTTATCCTCCATTTGTTCTTTCATCACACTGTCTTACCTACGTTTTGGGACAATTTAAACAATAGCTGTGTGTCTGAGTAATTTCTTGTATATTCACATTTTGTTACCAAGCATTACCTAATTTTGCAAAAGGTGAGAACCCTTGCCACAGTGAGATTAAGAAAGTGTTTTGCAAGATTCCAGAGTACAATGTGTTCAGCCGTGGAGATCTTATCGACAAGGGGACGTCAAAGTAACAAGGTTTCTTTCTCTGTTTTTGTAAGTATTGCGTCAGGGTTTGATGTTGAATCAAACACTGAGGTTGACTTAGGGTGTTTAGTTCCTGTAAGATTTTAGATTAGGGGAATTCCCTCTTTAGTTGGAGATTCTATCCAAATTGTTCCTCTAAATGAAAATGTCTCCCTCCTTTCATACATTAGCCAATTTTGTGAAGTATGCCCTACTAGCTGACTTTACTCTGGGACGGGACTTAGATGCCAAATGTGTACTTTAGAGATGCACACAATTGTTTCCCTGAAAACAACAAATACTGAAATAAATTACCTTGCTGTGCCCTTGACCAGTCAATAAGACCAGAGCAAGGGTCCCAATGAGCACCACGACTCCTCACCATTGAACATCAGACTCACCGGAAATGTCAACCTGATCACATGAGCCATTCCCGAAAGCACTCGGGTTAATAGGTACACATTAGCAGTGCCCATCAACACTCCGTTAACTAGTAAACACCAGCAGCATCCATCAACACTGAAGTTAACTAGTACACACCAGCAGTGACCATCAACACTCAAGGTAACCAGCACTTCTCATCAATGCTCAAGTTAACTAGTAAACACCAGCATTGTCCATCAACACTCGAGTTAACTAGCACACACCGTCAGTGTCCATCAACACTCAAGTTAACCAGCACTTCTCGTCAATGCTCATGTTAACTAGTACAAGCCAGCAGTGTCCATCAACACCAAGTTAACTAGTATACACCAGCAATTCTCATCAGCGCTCATGTTAAATAGTACACACCAGCAATTCCCATCAACATTCAGGTTAATAGGTGCATACCAGCAGTATCCATCAACACTCAAGTTAACTAGTACACACCAGCAGTGTCCATCAACACTCAAATTAACTAGTACGCACCAGCAGTGCACATCAACACTCATGTTAGCTAGTACACATGAGCAGTGTCCATGAACACTCAATTTAACTAGTACACCCCAGCAATTACCATCAACGCTCAAGTTAACTAGTACACAACAGCAGTGTACATTAACACTTAAGTTAACTAGCATACACCAGCACTTCTCATAAATGCTCAAGTTAACTAGTACACATGAGCATTGTCCATGAACACTCAAGTTAACTAATACACACCAGCCATTCCCATCAACACTTAACTAGCGCACACCAGCAATTCTCATCTATGCTCAAGTTAACTAATGCACATCAGCAATTCCCATAAACACTCAAGTTAACTAGTACACACCAGCAGTGCCCATCAACACTCTGGTTAACAACACACGGCAGCAGTGCCCATCAACACCATGGTCAACCGGGACACATCAGCAGTGCCAATCACACTCATGTTAACTAGTACACACCAGCGGTGCCCATCAACACTCTGGTTAACAAGCACACGCCAGCAGTGCCCATCGACGCTCCGGTTAACAAGCACACGCCAGCAGTGCCCATCGACGCTCCGGTTAACAAGCACACGCCAGCAGTGCCCATCGCCGCTCCAGTTAACAAGCACACGCCAGCAGTGCCCATCGACGCTCCGGTTAACAAGCACACGCCAGCAGTGCCCATCGCCGCTCCGGTTAACAAGCACACGCCAGCAGTGCCCATCGCCGCTCCAGTTAACAAGCACACGCCAGCAGTGCCCATCGCCGCTCCAGTTAACCATGAGACACCAACAGTGCCCATTAACACTGGTTAACTAGCACACACCAGCAGTGCCCATCAATGCACTGGTTAACTAGTACACACCAGTAGTGCCCATCGACGCTCTGGTTAACTGGTTAACTAGTACACACCAGCAGTGCCCATCAACGCTCTGGTTAACAAGCACACGCCAGCAGTGCCCATCGACGCCCTGGGTATCCAGGAGACCAAATCATACGTTTCTCCATTCACTCAGTCCGGACAGGAGAGCATCCCCCACCCCCCCACCCCGCACCCCCCCTCCCTCCCAACCCTCAGCCCCCAGCCCCTTAACTCACCCCCTCGTCCATCCTTCCCACCAGCGTGAAGCAACAAGGGCACAGTGAGCTGTGATAAATACAAAGGACCCGATCCCTCCCCCATCACACCCACACCCCACCCTCAGTCCTTCCTTAGCATTAACAGACAGCTGTGAAGTGGGTCCCTCGTCCCTCAGCTCCCCGGGCGCCACTGCACCTGCTGCACTCTTGACACCCAGGCCTATGCTCCCCACAGCACCTGGCTGTCGGTTGGTGACCTGCTGGCACTGGCGGGTACTTCCCGCCGGCACTGTGATCAGCCGGTTTATGGCCAACGGCTGTCTGTGTTTATAAGTTTATAGGGTTCAGAGTCCTCCCTGGAGGGGCTCGTAAACCGCTCCTAGAAGGACCCTGGGAGCGCTGTACTGGGGCACAGAGGTCACCACCCACCACCCCTGATCCCCAAACAAACTCATTGACACAACAGGTGCAGCACCTGTGAAACCAGCAAGGGGGGGCTTCTAAAGGCAGAGCCCTTGGGGTGAAGAAAAGATATTTCTTGTGAAGCAACTCAGAAATAATCATTTTATTGACCGCAGAAGGATGAAAGGCCAAGTGGTTAATGGACCTGCTGGGATTCGAACCCGTGACCCTGACGTCACACACCCTGTTATAGCTGGACTGTTTAGGACAACAATACCCAACATTTAAAAATATGAATCTCAAAGTCTGTACGTAGGTCTCCGGTAACACACTCCCAGGTGGTGGCCACGTGCGCTTCAAAAGGCGCCTACACGTGGTGAGTAACAACATCAGCTTTGGGCGACACCTAGTGGTGCTGGCAGATTACTACAAAAGGCCACAAAAGCTGCCCTTTTTCATTGAATGCTCAGCGGTCCAGCACTCAAAATACTCCTTTGCTGCCCACTCACCATTTTTAAATCCTGTGAATTGCTGATCAATGCACGGGGCTTTAATTTAAACAATTTTATAGTGCATGTGCAGCATAAAGTATTTGGGTTGTTTACATTATCACAATGTAAATACAATTGATAATTACATGTAAATAGAAGAAACGGGAAAAAATGAGACCTCAATTAAGCAGGGAGAAAAAATGTAGTTATAAACTTTGGTGGAATTAGGGAAAAACATGCAGTGGCTCAGAAGGGATATACACAGTGCTTAATTTGTAATAATGTAAGTGCCAGGGCCTGAGATATTTTCCAGGAGGCCATATGGTTGGCATTACCCACTGTCCCTGCCAGTGCGGCCAAATTCGAACCATAACACAGACACAATATTTTGATTATTCCAAGTCACATAGCGCTGTAAATATGGCCTGCACCCTCTTCTTTTATTTATTTATTTTTATTAAATTGACTATGGCGTTGACGAGTTATGCTGAAAAATAGCACCACCATGTGGGAGATTGCCATAAATAAGTGCCGGTGTTTACAAATAAGTGTAGGTGCTGAGCACCGGCAAAAACCGGCACAAATTAAGCACTGGTTATATGTGGGAGGAGGAGACAGCTGAAGGAGCCTAGGGCGGGGTTGCCGCTTGGAGGCTTGCTTGAACCCGGACAAGATTATGGGGAGGGAAATGAGGAGATGGGAGTGCTCTGTTATCATGAGAGATAACAGGGATGGAGGGACAAACCAGAGAAGAAGGGAGTGTAGACGGACCGAAGAGTGCACGGCCGAGGAGTAATGAGGCAGGTGGGCAAGGAATGGATTTTAAAGTTGAAATGGAAGTCAGAGGGAAGAGGCAGGGAGGAGTAGATGGAGGAATCAGGTGAGCCCAGAAGGATGCTGATCAGTAGAACTGCAGGGAAAGGAGGATGGACCACCAAGCAGTCCATCCACGCAGGGGCGTCCACAGGCCCTAGCAGCTCCTGCTCCTTCAGGGGGACCCCAACTCGTGAGGGCACCCAATGCAATCCAAAACATATGAGTCTGTGTGAGATATTGGAGATTCGGGTCCTTATCCCATTCTGCATGGGGTCCCCCTTAACTCTGCCTTCCCCCTCTGCATCTATATGGGGCAGGATCAGAGACAGGTGCAGGGGAAAGGAACATGGAAGACATCAGTGTTTTTGAGTTAAGGGGAGTCTGAAGGGATGGGTCATCAGGTGTTGTCGGAATGACCACAGGTGGGTTTAACCCTGAGGTCAGGTACAAGGGAGCCCCAGAGCACAGCTGCAGAGAAGGGTGGCAGCTGGCATGTGAAGTTCTGAAGCTTGGCTTCCTGCAGACAACTTGTTTTGCTCCTGAGGACTCTTGCACCATCGGATAACTTAAGGAGGTCAGATGGAGAGGTTGGTAAATTTAGGACTGACTTGGAGGTTGGGCATCTCAGCTTGATGTTTATTCTCCTCTCGAGGGAAGCTAATGTAATGTGATGAGGACCACCTTGAGGGGTTGGCACTTCTCAGAAGATGAGAGGTGACTCACCGTGGACCGTGGAAGCGCTTTGAGTGGGATGAGGGAAGGTTGCAGTAGGCCTGCTAAAATACGGATCCAGAGTCCCCCCAACCCACCCCCCTCCCCACGAGACAGGGTTAGAGCACGAGATGCTGTTTCAGGAGATCAGGTGACAGAAATGACTTGATTTCTTCCTTGGCTCTTTGGTGAAGGTTTCAGCTTTGATTTTGTGAGAGATCACCCAAAGGGCAGGTCGTAAATGACCCCGCGATGTTACTCTGTGGGAGGGAATCCAGCAATGTTTAGATGTTTGGGTAGAAGCTCTTTTTGTGTTTGTGGGAGAAGCATTAAGGGTCCAGGTTATTTGAGGATTGAGTTGAGGGCTTGTCGGACATCTAGGATCGACTCCTTACAAGGACCGAAGGGAGGGTGAGGATCGCCTACTGATGAGGTTTACGGTAGACTCAGGTGTTGTTGGCGTACAGGTGGAGAGAGGTACCCGTACCGTCACAGACTTCATGCAGAGGTTCCAAGTGTGGGTTGAAAAGTGTGGGGCTAAGACAGAACTCTGGGGAACCCCATAAGAAACGAGGGCAGACCCCAAGGTGTTTCCTTCAATCTTCACTCTATGGGGTAACAGGGGCAGAAAAGAAAGCAGACAACTTAGCAGAGTGCTAAAGGCGCCCCTGCAACAATGTCCAAGAAGGAGCAGGACACGCTTGCGACCAAATGTATCAAACACTATTGTGACATCGAGAAAAACTCAAAGGGCCTGATTACAACTTTGGAGGAGGTGTTAATCCGTCCCAAATGTGCCGGATATACCACCAGCCGTATTACGAGTTCCATAGGATATAATGGACTCGTAATACGGATGGTAGTATATCCGTCACTTTACCGTCACTTTTGGGACGGATTAACACCTCCTCCAAAGTTGTAATCAGGCCCAAAGTGCTTTCAAAGTTAGGGCCTGATTGAGATCTTGGCAGATTAGTTTCTCAGTCACAAGTGTGACGGATATTCTGTCCACCGTATTACGGTCTCCATAGGATATAATGGGATTTATATTTCGACGGAGGGGATTTCGGTCACCACTGTGACAGAATAACTCGTCCTCCAACATCTAAATCAGACCCATAGTCATTTGCTAAGATTTGGCACAAAATCCTTCCTTTGAAAGCGTTAGCAGACCTGCTTTTTGTCAAGGGATGTTTATAAGGGGTTAGACACTGACATCAATGGTGGTGAGTCGGGGGCACCCCCGTGTGTAATCCTGGTAGCACCCATGTGGATGCGGCGAGTTGTGGGCCAGTGCGTGGACAGCGGGTTCCACTGGGGGTGTCACTGGAAGATGCTTTGTCGGTGGTGAGGCTGCTCCTCACTGTAGACAAGTGCTTTGAAGACCTCTCTTCAACAACTAGTGCTGGCCTTCCTTGGCTCCTCATGCCCTCTTTAGACCTGCCACAGGATTTAGGGTTCCAGTGGCCATAGATTTAGGGTTTCAGTAGCCACATGGCCTACGATTTAATGTTTGAGTGAATACAAGGATCCGGCTTTCAGCAGCCACAGGACACTCGAATCCTGTGAAACTCAAGGTGCGGCCCCCCTGGTCAACAGCGGCACTGGCCTGTTGTTTACTCGACTCAGCACTATCAATAAAAATATATTAAATAAACAGGCAATCATTTATTTAAAGGTCAATGACGTTAAACAAAGGAACACCTTCATTTATTAAGACACCGTGCAGCAAAGGTCACTTCAAAATTCAAAAAGTTTATTTCATTAACAAGCAGAACCATTTCATCTTAGTACATCTGATTATATAAGTGCATTGAGAAGTATTTTTTTGAGTTAATGAAGGCACAAGTCACTTGTTATGTGCTCTCTCTGGGTGGCCTGCTTTCGTATGACGCATGGACAACATTATAGAGTATTAAACAAAACACAGGTCCAGGTTTTCTGCAGCGCAGATCCTCAAGTTGTGTATTTCAAGGCCCCCTTATTTGTGGTATTGAAGATAAAAGAAGGGAAATTGAAATAAAACAATTGACTAAAGACACACAATTTGGTTAAGTGGGGAAGCCGGAATTAATCGCAGGTTTTCTGGTTTTACATTGTACAGTTCAGCCACTAAATGTATATGCTTTGCTTCCCTACACCCAGCTTAGCGCCCCCCGCACTGCCCCCAGGTCTCAGACTGCTGGCATGAATTGGGCCCTTGGTCACATCACAGACCAAACTTTTTGGCCCCTGGGAGAATGGGGACAACCTTTCTCCAATCCAACAGCCGCGCCCTACAAATTTCCTCGCCTCGAGGCAGACATCACCGCTGCGAAGCGCGCCACATCCTTGCGCGTCATGTGTGACTGCTAATTGCACATTTCTGTACACACAGGATTGCATATTGATCTCTGCAGGTTGGCAAACAGCATGACACTAGGTACACACCCCTTGGGTGGCAGGGTGGCGTGCCCGCGCCTCGCTGCTGGTGCCTATGGCACCACGCGGGCTTCCTGGTAGCTTGGGAGGAGTGTGCCACCATTGGTGAGTGCCAGGAAATCATGCCTGGCACGTACGAAACCGCTTCAAAAGGAAAAAAAAAAAAAAAAAAAAAAAAAAAAAAAACTTGTCCAACCGCAAAGTTAACTCAAGTCAGTCAGAGTCGACGTCAACCCGGGGTAAATCTGGGCTGGGGAGGGTGGGCGCGAGGAGCGGCCCTCACTCCGCTGCTTCACATTACAATCCACATTTCCAAATTCTAGACCATGTTCAAGGGACCTCTCCCCCCCACCCCCACCTCCCGTGCACTCTAAAATAGTTCACACGCTTTCTTCTGTACACCTGATTCATGAACGTCAGTTCACCAACATGCCAAGGGTAATGATGTCCTAGGACAGGTGGCCTGGGCTTTTGGTCCCTCTGAGGCCAGGGGTCGCAAATGTAGTGCCAGGCTGGCAAGGAGCAAGTCAGGGGTCATAGCTTTGCGACCCCTAAATAAGTTCATGATCAGAGAGGTTTGGCAAAGTCAGTGATCTTCAATTTTCTCAAGTTTGCGAAACTTCCTGAATTAACTTGGCCTTTTGCTGGTTGGGTTTTTCCGCACACCGGTCACTGCGAGGTCCTTTTCTCACTAAGGGCCAGATGTAGCAAAGGTTTTTACCCATTCTGTGTCTATGGGAAAAAGTGTTCGTACATATGGCCCTAAGTGAGCCCGGCAAAATGAAAACTGTATACTGAGATTTTTCGTTAGTTTACTTTCTGCAAAGATTTTGTATGGACAATGGCAAACATAGGAGATTTTTTTCGCAGCAAGTTTATGTTTGTGACATAAATTAGTAGCAAAAGTCAAAAATTTCAGAGCAAAATGTAAAACTCCGGACCCTTCACAAAGTTTCCCAGTCATCCATACAACTGCGTAAAGTGGAATCTAACGCATCTTTGACCCTCTACCTACAAGGACAGCTCGCTTGTTTCGTTTTGCACCCCGGGGTTGTGCCAAATTCCATTAAATTGCTTTTGAGTAATTACATAAAATTACGCATAAATACACAAAATGCAAATCCGTCATTTTGCTCTATTTTTTTAGTGCGAAATGCATCCAACTGTCAATTTGTGACGTGACAATACCTTTGACCAAGAGCATTGCAAATACCAGCTGCTCGCATTGTGTTACTTTTGTTCATTCGTGGTGAACTTTTACTGCGCATTTGGCCAATTGATGTAAATTTTTACCGCAAATGGCACGTAGTTATGAAAAGTGGTGTAATGACGTAATTTCAGGAACTTTGCATAACAAGCATAACATGAATTTGTCAAAATTATGCAAAATGCGCTGGTGTAATTTACATTTTGCCCAGACCTACAGATCGCACCTACGAGCAGACGCCACGGACCGAATTTAATGAAAGTGGCATTGCCTTCAATGCAGCGCACTTTTCATGCGCCCCATGCACCCCCCTAACGCCATCATGTGTGTGCCTTATTCAAGATAGAGCGCACCATGGCAGTAGCAGGAAGATTTTTGACGCTATTGTGGTGCTTTGTTTCACTAACGTCAAACATTGTGGCGCTATTTGTAGCAAAGTGCAAGGAGGTGTACTGATTTAAATGTGTGCATCATTTTAACGCCTGCTCTGAGCAGGTGTTAAAAATGACAGAAAAAAAAAGCACAGTCAAATCTTTTAAATTTTACTGCGCCATTTTTTTTTTGGGCCTCCTAACGGGTGGGGGGGAACAACCCCCCCACCATACAGTATGCCTGGCACTGGCATAATGTGGAGCAAGTGTTACTTTGTAAACATGGCGCAGGGAAAAGGCCACCTTAGCACCACCTAAGCGTAAAAGAAATTACGCTAAGGTGGCGGTAAGGTGGCAGATGGGGCTCTTACATCTGCCCCCTGTGTTCCATGTGCCAAGCTTCCTGGGTGCACAGAGGCGAGGGGCTGGCCCTGGTAATGTCTCCAGTCGTTCCTTTTGTAATCAGTCACACACCTCGGGGGTGTGTCACGAGAAAACCCCTCTGAGGAAACCTGAGGGGGCCCCCTGCAAAATACATAGAGCCTCCACCAACTCAGTCAAGAGCTCCCAGGCTAGGGCACGCTGCTGAGGGGTCCCCCCCGCGCGCGGGCTGCGGGGGCCTATGTTACGCCTCTGCCCCCTCGGTGAAACAAGTCCCAGTAATTAGCTGTTACTTATAATTCTATCCCTTGACAACCAGAACCAAGCCATGAATGCGGTGCTATGTTAGGTTAGCAGTTCATGAGTGCGTAAAGAGCTCTTCAGGTGTCCTGCGCTGAGGGACTTCTGAAGATATTACTCAGAGAGGTAAGTCCACAGAGAGGACAACGGATGCAGGGAAACTTAAGGCTGTTTTCCAGACAGTGTCACCTGTCGGGGAGCAGCTAGGACACCACTGACCTGTCGTGAGGTCACATCTATTTGTCCCGATCGTGAGAAGAATCTAAGATAAAGTTACATTATTAGGACGCGATTAATGCGTGTATTAGTGTAAACCGATACTTATATGACCGCCATCGACCAGAATTAGCAATAGATATATAATCAAGGTTGTTTTCTGTCCAGAGCCGTCGGTCAGGTAAGCAGCCGAGACGTGGTGCACGAGGGGGCACGTGTTTCCTTATCTCCCCCGGGGCCTTATTTGTCCGTGAACTCCCCAGGTCTGATGTCAAACTCGGGCTTTAATTACCCTGCAACGACCTCTTTATTGGCATTAAAAAGCGCTAACAGTAGCTTGACTGGTGTCACACAGGCTCGCCCTGCTGGCAGTGCCCCCAGAGGCCGCAGGTGGACAGTGCTTGCGCCAGCCGTGCCCACATCCCTGCTGGCTCTGTGTCCACTCGGTGCCAGGCAGGTTATTACTTGCAATCACCGCTCACGGGGGTTCTGGGGGCACAGGGGTGTGGGCACGCGGTGGCATGCAGGTTATTACTTCTAATCACAACTCACGGTGTTTCTGTGGGCACACGCTCGAGGCACTAGTCACGGTGTTTCTGGGGGCACAGGGGAGTGAGCATACGGTGCCAGGCACTACTCATTGTGTTTTGGGGGGCACAGGAGTGTCCACACTGTGCCAGGCAAATTATTACTTGTAATCACTACCCACGGTGTTTCTGGGGGCACAGGGGAGTGGGCACGCGGTGCCAGGCACTACTCACGGTGTTTCTTGGGGTACAGTGGCTTGGGCACACGGTGCCATGCAGGTTATTACTTGTAATCACTACTCACGGTGTTTCTGGGGGCACAGGGGAGTGGGCACGCGGTGCCAGGCACTACTCACGGTGTTTCTTGGGGTACAGTGGCTTGGGCACACGGTGCCATGCAGGTTATTACTTGTAATCACTACTCACGGTGTTTCTGGGGGCACAGGGGTGTGGGCACACGGTGCCATGCAGGTTATTACTTCTAATCACTACTCACGGTGTTTCTGGGGGCACAGGGGTGTGGGCACACGGTGCCATGCAGGTTACACATACATGTACGGACGCTGGTGTGAATCTCGAGTGCGACTGTTCTTGTTTCACAAGGCGCTTTCGGGGGCTGCGGATCGGACCATGTGGTGCAGGGCCCCTCAAAGAGAAGAAAACAAATGATAAAGTTACTGCCAGGGGAACAGGGGTGCATGGGGGAGCTGAGGGGGCACACTGTCACCACCCCTGTAAACATGCCGCACTCTTCTCTTGAAAGATGACCGCCCCTGGTGCTCTGAGGAGTGTGATGGGGAGGGGTGCTCTGTGGAGTGTGGCGGGAAGGGGTGCTCTGTGGAGTGTGGCGGGAAGGGGTGCTCTGTGGAGTGTGGCGGGAAGGGGTGCTCTGTGGAGTATGGTGGGAAGGGGTGCACTGAGGAGTGTGATGGGGAGGGGTGCACTGAGGAGTGTGTGCACTGAGGAGTGCGGTGGGGAGGGATGCACTGAGGAGTCTGGTGGGGAGGGATGCACTGAGGAGTGTGGTGGGGAGGGGTGCACTGAGGAGTGCGGTGGGCAGGGGTGCACTGAGGGGTGCGGTGAGGAGGGGTGTGGTGAGGAGGGGTGCGGGGAGGGGTGCACTGAGGAGTGTAGCGGGGAGGGGTGTGATGGGGAGGGGTGCTCTGAGGAGTGTGATGGGGAGGGGTGTGATGGGGAGGGGTGCTCTGAGGAGTGTGATGGGGAGGGGTGCTCTGTGGAGTGTGGCGGGAAGGGGTGCTCTGTGGAGTGTGGCAGGAAGGGGTGCTCTGTGGAGTGTGGTGGAAAGGGGTGCACTGAGGAGTGTGATGGGGAGGGGTGCACTGAGGAGTGTGTGCACTGAGGAGTGCGGTGGGGAGGGATGCACTGAGGAGTGTGGTGGGGAGGGGTGCACTGAGGAGTGCGGTGGGGAGGGGTGCACTGAGGGGTGCGGTGGGGAGGGGTGCACTGAGGGGTGCGGTGAGGAGGGGTGTGGTGAGGAGGGGTGTGGTGAGGAGGGGTGCGGGGAGGGGTGCACTGAGGAGTGTGGCGGGGAGGGTGCGCTGAGGAGTGCGGTGGGGAGGGGTGCACGGAGGAGTGCGGTGGGGAGGGGTGCAGTGAGGAGTACGGTGGGGAGGGGTGCACTGAGGGGTGTGATGGGGAGCGGTGCTCTGAGGGGTGCAATGGAGAGGGGTGCATTGAGGAGTGTGGTGGGGAGCGGTTAACTGAGGAGTGTGGTGGGGAGGAGTGCTCTGAGGGGTGTTGCCGGGAGGGTGCACCTAGGGTTGTGGAGGGGAGGGGTGCACAGAAGAGTGTGGTGGGGAGGGGTGCACTGAGAAGTGTGGTGGGGCGTGGTGCACTGAGAAGTGTGGTGGAGAGCGGTTCACTGAGGAGTGTGATGGGGAGGGGTGCACTGAGGGGTGTGGCGAGGAGAGTGCACTGAGGGGTGTGGTGGGGAGGGTTGCTCAGAGAGTATTGTGGAGGATGGAGGAGGGCTGCCGGCAGGGAGGGTGCTCTGAGAAGATACTCATATCCACAGCAGTGCTGGAGACCCCAGTTTTTCTTCCCCCAAACATTAATCCCCCCTTAGGATGTTGCATTGTGACCCCACACCCGGCGTGCCCAGTGTCGTTCCTGGAAGGCCGGACACACTTCAGATTTTCATACTAGAAACATAAAATACTTTTATATATTGTATATATAATAAAAAGTGATTTGCATAGTGACAGTCCTGACAGTGCAGCCTGGGCCCGTCTTCCGAACCGCACAGTCCCCCGCTGCACTAGACCAGTGCTCCTTAACCTGTGGTCTGCTTACCCCTGGGGCGCACCACACCTACTCAGGGGGTCCACAACGGTTTAGCAGATTAATAAAGGACACATATTGAAAAAGCAAAATTGAAAACTGAAGATTTTAAAATGCTCTGTAAATGTGAAGGAATTTGAAACAGAAAGCTAAAAATGTGGTATCTTTTGTCTGGATATGAAGGAGCAGTGCGGGAACAGCAAACAGAATCTAGAATATGTGCTGTGCTAGACTCCAGCATATTTCTCCGCTTTTAGAAATAAAACTACAATTTCAAAAAATCTAACCTTCGCATTCAAATTTCAATTTCTTTATATTTTTTGGTTGTGAATTAAATCAAATATTTCATAACTTGTATATTTGTTTGATGTATACTTGTTTCTGTATTTTTGTATATTATTTTGAGACTACAATCGTTGACATTCAGCAGGTGCGTCTCCCCAGCCTCCAGTGGTGATTCTGTACGGGACCTCAGAAGTCAAACGGTTAAGACCCGCTGCACTAGACCATTAGAAAGAAGACAGGCCCAAGGGGTGCTCCTGGGTTGGGCTTCTTGAGCCGCCATCTTAGGAGGAGTAAGAATAAATGTTTTACAGCACAGAAATTTTAAAAAAGGCAGTTGGTTTTGTGCGCGCTAATTTGTGTTGAACTCCGAAAGGCCGCGGTATGAAGCAATGTTTGTTAGCCACAGCGGCTTGTAATGTTGAATTCCTGTTTGCTTTTTGTGTTTGCTCTCAATAGCAAACAGTGCACCTTGTTCCGTATATTCATAAAACAAACAGTGCTGAAAGGAAGTGTTCCAAGGCCAGAGCGCCTCTGCAGGCATTCAACGATGTGGGTCCAAGACGGAGGCCAGCCGTGAGAAGAGAACAAAATGGCCGCCGCTTTGTTGGGCAGCAGACGAGCTGTGCACCCCCAGAAACCGATGAGGGTCACTGAGTGCAAGCTCAAGTGGGGAGCAAATGGGATTATGGGAAAAGGATCCTAGGGACAAAACTAGATGGGTGACATGAGGTGCACCTTTGGAAAGTGAATGGGGTTTGCAAGAAGTGCCCAGGGACTCACCAAGTTGTGGCAGGGAGGTATTACTGGGGGGCCAGGGCGTCAGCGAGGCTGCGAGAAGGTTTTAAAGAAGCTGTGCTGAGGGGGAACCCTCTCTATTCCTTATTTATCTGATCCTCTGTGTCTGCCAGGGTTTTCCAAAGACTGGCCAACTGAGGTGTCCAGAGCATTAGGGTCAGGAAGGCCCTTCTATAACTCCAGGCTTCCCATAACGCTGTCTGGTAGAGAGCCTGCCAGCCACATTTCAACTTTCTCTGGCTCCACCTCCTAGCTCAATCACTGATGTCATGGACCAATCCCTGGTTACACCTCAGTCACTTGATCCTGATTGGACACCATCAGGCCCTCATATAGGGGCTTCTGCTTTATATTAGGGGTGTGAGATAAAAGCCTTTCTGCTGGTGGAGTAGGTGGAGTTTTTGCTACTCCACAATACACACGTAACTCAGAATACCGGCAAAATGTTGGCAACTGCCGTGTGGCAGAGTTTTTTCTCATTTGCAGCTCGTCAATGGTAAGTTGGCAAGCAGGAGCAAGATTTGGCATCCCTTAGCACAGTTTTCGGTCGTAAGGAGGCCACCAGGTGAGATATCCCCAACACAGGGGGTCATGGGCGATCACAACTGTTCACAGTCAGAAAACTGCTGCTTGAGTAGAAAATGTACTCGAGAGGCAACAAAATCGACTCGAGAAGCAGCGCCCTCTGGAGTGCTGCGTAGTGCCATATTCACGCAGATTTTTCAGCGGAGAACAAGGTCTCAGCACTAAAAATCTGCATGAGCAACGCAATGTGCCTAATTCCACCCTTTCATGGAACTCCACAGAATCGCACCGAGTTTTCATGCAACTATGCAGAATTCCGCAGAGTGAAACTCCGTAAGTTCCACGCACTTCTACTTCTTATGAGTGTATCAATCAGCGTAACATCTATGGTCTTCTGGTGCCTAATTAAAACCACCTTTTGTATCTCCAGGCGTCTTATTTAAAGGGGTGTCTCCCAGCCCGCTGCCCTGGACTCATTGCTTGGACGCGACTTCAGTTCCCTGCGCTACACTGTACTGAGCTCTCTTGCTCAGAATTCAGAAAAAAACAGAGGACTCACAAAAACTTTTTCTGAGGCCACTCTTGCCTGTCCAGTGGTGACTGCTCCCCAACTCTTCTCGACTACAATAGAGATAGACAAACCTTTCTATAAATAGTGCCAAGGCCAGAAGATGTATCGAATCTCTGGCCCAGCTCACCAGGTCAGCTGTAAATTGGAACAACCATGAGAACTTGAAGTTACTCCAGGGCTGGTCACGTATCAGTCTTGGCACTGCGGATGGCACTCCAGGCAGAGCTTCAGGACAGCATACAGTCCTCTCTCACGGTGCCAACCAGGGTTTTCTGTTCTCAGCAACCAAGGAGCCGCCAACTTTTTCCAATCCAAAGTTGGCGTCATCGAGCTATCGCCAAGAAGCCCTCTAGCGGTCCCCCACTCTGGGTCACGGCCCATTGGGTGAAAGTCCAAGCATTAAATAAAGATGCATTTAAATTCTGTATTTATCCTGTTATACTTTCTGTGAGTCAAAGACATAGATCAAATGCCAGGCTGTATCTTCTGACAAATTGCTTCTTATGCTTTTGACATGTGGGTTGGTGTTGTGGACTCTGCTTCAGCTTCTCTTAGATTTTACTGCAACAGAAGTCTAACTTGATCTGAAATTGTGCTTCCTTCAGCTAAGAAATGACGTTGCCATGCACCACAGGATTACTGTTGCTGTTTTTCCTCCAATTACAAAGAATTGTGAGCTTTGTACTGAGAGACAGGGAGCTTTCCTCATCTTCTGATCATGATGTGCGTAATCAGGGACAACCTCGTTGTCCCCAGACCGGCCAACTCACACGGTGCCACCGTGTGACTCCCTATATCGGCTCCCATCACACAGTCATCCACTGAGGAGCCGACATCACGGCTGCAGGGGGAAACCACTGTCAAAGGTGGCCTTCAGCTTGTTTTTTGGAGACTTTGAGCTGCTGACGTCCATTAATGGGTGTGAAAACATCCCAGGACAGGGCCAGCAGCCCCAGCGGGACTTGTTTTTTGGAGGAGGAAGAGGATTGGGAGAGGGGTGGGGCAAAAGTGCCGCTTAGGTACTTCTTGGCAGAAGCTGCCCCCCCATACCCCATACATGGTGACATTTTTATTGTGTATAGTGTTTCAACTCCCCTTACCTGAATAGACTCTGAGAACCCCTGAATCTAATGTAATCGTATTATGAGAGAATCTTTGAATATATCCTGTAGTAAATTGTTTCTTTTTGCTTATTTCCGATTGGTGCATAGCCTGAGAACTGTGTACTTCTGTGGTAATATGTGAAATTCTTTGTATAAAGTCCTAAGAGAGCACATACTCTTCCTGTGTTGGGGGAACCCCCATTTCCTGTTCATACAAGGAGAATCTATGCTGGATTTTCTGTTGAACTTTACTAAGTTCTTTGCACTTAAGATTTCTATGTCTTGATGCTAAAGTTATCAATAGCCTAATTTCCGTACACTGCGTTAATAATTCTTTATGTAAACCTTTGAATATTTGCCTATGCCTGTCCTTCTTATAGAGAACGTTACCGCTTTAATTCTGTATGTGAACTTACTGGTAGTAGGGACGGGTCCAATCTAGGAGCACCAAATTCCATATAGGGACTACACCACTCCCGGTATGAGGATTTGTGCTCTTTGCGCCAACAGGTTTTAAGAACTCCCCTCACTTCGAAGTGAGAGGAAAAAAGAGAAAAGTGAATTGTGCAACATCTTGCTGGGGTACAAGGAGTCTGAAAGGAAAGGCTGCAGGATGTTGCGTTTTTGTAACACACAACAGAATGTAAACACCTGTACTTGAACTGCACACATTCAGCAGTTAAGAAAGCAAATATAAAGCACATTTTTATTAATTCTGAAGTGTGATGGAAACAAAGATTTTAATAGGATCAAAACAAATCAAGGCACTTTATTATTTATAAGTTCATCACACCTAGGCCACCATCTTTCATTCGGGCCTTTGGAGAGCACGAGTCCTCCCATGTGTGATGTACAGGGCTTCCTTCGGTGAGGCGCCCGGCTAGAGAGCCTAGGCTCATTTCATCTAGGCTGCCATCTTTCCATCGAGCCTTGGGAGAGAGCGAGTCCTTCTACGTGTGTGATGGACACCACTTCCTTCGGTGAGGTGCCTGGATTCATCATATCCATGCGGCCATCTTTTATTCGAACCTTGGGAGAGCGCGAGTCCTTCTACGCGTGTGATGGACATGGCTTCCTTCGGCGCCCGGATGGTGTCCTGGGTTCATCATATCTAGGCGGCCATCTTTCATTCAAATCTTGTGAGAGCGCGAGGCCTTCTACTCATGTGATGGACATGGCTTCCTTCAGTGGGGTGCCCGGATGAAGAGCCTGGGTACATCATATCTAGGTGGCCATCATTCATTCAAACCTTGGGAGCGCGCAAGTCCTTCCATGCGTGTAATGGACATGGCTTTCTTTGGTGAGGTGCCCGGATGGAAAGCCTGGGTTCATCATATCTAGGCGGCCATCTTTTATTCAAACCTTGGGAGAGCTCGAGTCCTTCTACGCATGTGATGGACATGGCTTCCTTCGGTGCCCGTATGGAGAGCCTGGGTTCATCATATCTAGGTGGCCATCTTTCATTCAAACCTTGGGAGAGCACGACTCCTTCTACGCATGTGATGGACATGGCTTCCTTCGGTGCCCGGATGGAGAGCCTGGGTTCATCATATCTAGGTGGCCATCTTTCATTCAAATCTTGGGAGAGCGCGAGTCCTTCTACACGTGTGATGGACATGGCTTCCTTCAGTGAGTTGCCCGAATGGAGAGCCTGGGTTCATTATATCTAGGCGGCCATCTTTCCATTGAACTTTGGGAGCGCGCGAGTCCTTCCACACGTGTGATGGACACGGCTTTCTTCGGTGAAGCGCCCGGATGGAGAGCCTGGGTACATCATATCTAGGCGGCCATCTTTCATTCGAACCTTGGAAGAGCGCGAGTCCTTCTACACGTGTGATGGACATGGCTTCCTTCGGCGCCCGGATGGTGTCCTGGGTTCATCATATCTAGACGGCCATCTTTCATTCAAATCTTGTGAGAGCGCGAGGCCTTCTACTCATGTGATGGACATGGCTTCCTTCAGTGAGGTGCCCGGATGGAGAGCCTGGGTACATCATATCTAGGTGGCCATCTTTCATTCAAACCTTGGGAGCGCGCGAGTCCTTCCACGCGTGTAATGGACATGGCTTTCTTTGGTGAGGCACCCGGATGGAGAGCCTGGGTTCATTATATCTAGGTGGCCATCTTTCCATTGAACTTTGGGAGCGCGCGAGTCCTTCCACATGTGTGATGGACATGGCTTTCTTCGGTGAAGCGCCCGGATGGAGAGCCTGGGTACATCATATCTAGGCGGCCATCTTTCATTCGAACCTTGGAAGAGCGCGAGTCCTTCTACGCGTGTGATGGACATGGCTTCCTTCGGTGCCCGCATGGAGAGCCTGGGTTCATCATATCTAGGTGGCCATCTTTCATTCAAACCTTGGGAGAGCGCAAGTCCTTCTACACGTGTGATGGACATGGCTTCCTTCAGTGAGTTGCCCGAATGGAGAGCCTGGGTTCATTATATCTAGGTGGCCATCTTTCCATTGAACTTTGGGAGCGCGCGAGTCCTTCCACACGTGTGATGGACATGGCTTTCTTCGGTGAAGCGCCCGGATGGAGAGCCTGGGTACATCATATCTAGGCGGCCATCTTTCATTCGAACCTTGGAAGAGCGAGAGTCCTTCTACGCGTGTGATGGACATGGCTTCCTTTGGCGCCCGGATGGTGTCCTTGGTTCATCATATCTAGGCGGCCATCTTTCATTCGAACCTTGGAAGAGCGCGAGTCCTTCTACTCATGTGATGGACATGGCTTCCTTCAGTGAGGTGCCCGGATGGAGAGCCTGGGTACATCATATCTAGGTGTCCATCTTTCATTCAAACCTTGGGAGCGCGCGAGTCCTTCCACGCGTGTAATGGACATGGCTTTCTTTGGTGAGGCGCCCGGATGGAGAGCCTGGGTTCATTATATCTAGGTGGCCATCTTTCCATTGAACTTTGGGAGCGCGCGAGTCCTTCCACACGTGTGATGGACATGGCTTTCTTTGGTGAGGCGCCCGGATGGAAAGCCTGGGTTCATCATATCAAGGCGGCCATCTTTTATTCAAACCTTGGGAGAGCTCGAGTCCTTCTACGCGTGTGATGGACATGGCTTCCTTCGGCGCCCGGATGGTGTCCTGGGTTCATCATATCTAGGTGGCCATCTTTCATTCAAACCTTGTGAGAGCGCGAGGCCTTCTACTCATGTGATGGACATGGCTTCCTTCGGTGAGGTGCCCGAATGGAGGGCCTGGGGTCAGCATATCTATGCGGCCATCTTTCATTCATACCTTGGGAGAGCGCGAGTCCTTCTACACGTGTGATGGACATGGCTTCCTTCGGTGCCCGCATGGAGAGCCTGGGTTCATCATATCTAGGCGGCCATCTTTCCATTGAACTTTGGGAGCGCGCGAGTCCTTCCACGCGTGTAATGGACATGGCTTTCTTTGGTGAGGCGCCCGGATGGAGAGCCTGGGTTCATCATATCTAGGCGGCCATCTTTCCATTGAACTTTGGGAGCGCGCGAGTCCTTCCACGCGTGTAATGGACATGGCTTTCTTTGGTGAGGCGCCCGGATGGAGAGCCTGGGTTCATTATATCTAGGCGGCCATCTTTCCATTGAACTTTGGGAGCGCGCGAGACCTTCCACACGTGTGATGGACATGGCTTCCTTCGGTGAGGTGCCCGGATGGAGGGCCTGGGCTTCCCACATCTTGGGTACCTGGAGCCACCTCGAGAACACGTGTCACGCGGTACAGGTGTAAACTTAATGTTTGTGACCCTCTCAGCCGACCCCTCTCTTTCACACTCACTTGTGGGAGCCAGAGTGTTGTATCCGAGGTAAGATTCGGTGGAACAGGTTCGGCTAATTTACAGCCCGTAGCGGCTCAAAGCGAAACAAAGCACGGGAGTTGGTGAGATGGCGGGCGAGGGCAGAAACACACTGACAGAGGGCTGAGAACAGAACCTGTGGGGCGGGAACAGGCCCGGGAAAGGGCGGGAACAGGCCCGGGAAAGGGCGGGAGGAACCGGCGGAAGGACTCACAGTGCATCAAAGAAGGCACCGTGCACGCTGCTGCCCGCCGTGCATCTCAATGTAACACAGCACGGTGCAGCTCAATGTAACACAGCACCGTACATCTCAGCACAGGACTGTGCATCTCAGTACAGCACAGCACCGTGCATCTCAATGTAACACAGCACCGTGCAGCTCAATGTAACACAGCACCATACATCTCAGCACAGCACGTTGTGCATCTCGGTACAGCACAGCACCATGCATCTCAATGGAACATAGCACTGTGCATCTCAATGTAACACAACGCTGCCCATCTCAGTACAGCACAGCAGGCCGTGCGTCTCAATGTAACACAGCACCGTGCATCTCAATGTAACACAGCACCGTGCAGCTCAGTACAGCACAGCACCGTGCATCTCAATGTAACACAGCACATCACTGTGCATCTCAATGTAACACAGCACCGTGCATCTCAGCACAGCACGCCGTTCATCTCAGTACAGCACAGAACCGTGCATCTCAATGTAACATAGCACCGTGCATCTCAATGTAACACAACACCGTGCATCTCAATGTAACACAGCACCGTGCATCTCAATGTAACACAGCACTGTGCATCTCAATGTAACACAGCACTGTGCATCTCAGTACAGCACCCCGTGCATATCAATGTAACACAGCATCGTGCAGCTCAGTACAGCACAGCACCGTGCATCTCAGTGTAACACAGCACCGTGCACACCGCTGCGCACCGTGCAGCTCATAACACAGCACTGCGCAGCTCAATGTAACACAGCACTGTGCATCTCAATGTAACACAGCACCATGCATCTCAGTACAACACAGCACCGTACATCTCAGCACAACACAGCACGCCATGCATCTCAGTACAGCACAGCACCATGCATCACAGTACAGCACAGCACCGTGCATCTCAATGTAACACAGCACAGCACCGTGCATCTCAATGTAACACAGCACAGCACTGTGCATCTCAATGTAACACAGCACCATGCAGCTCAATGTAACACAGCACCATGCAGCTCAATGTAACACAGCACCGTGCATCTCAGTACAGCGCTGCACGCCGTGCATCTCAATGAAACACAGCACTGTGCAGCTCAATATAATACATCACTGTGCATCTCAGCACAGCACACCATGCATCTCAATGTAACAGCACTGTGCCGCTCAAGATACCACAGCACCGTGCAGCTCAAGATAGCACAGCACCGTGCAGCTCAAGATAGCACAGCACCGTGCAGCTCAAGATAGCACAGCACCGTGCAGCTCAAGATAGCACAGCACCGTGCAGCTCAAGATAGCACAGCACCGTGCAGCTCAGTACAGCACAGCACCGTGCAGCTCAGTACAGCACAGCACCGTGCAGCTCAGTACAGCACAGCACCATGTTGCTCAGTACAGCACAGCACCGTGCAGCTCAGTACAGCACAGCACCGTGTTGCTCAGTACAGCACAGCACCGTGCATCTCAGTACAGCACAGCACTGTGCATCTCAATGTAACACAGCACCATGCAGCTCAATGTAACACAACACCGTGCATCTCAGTACAGCGCAGCACGCCGTGCATCTCAGTACAGCGCTGCACGCCGTGCATCTCAATGAAACACAGCACTGTGCAGCTCAATATAATACATCACTGTGCATCTCAGCACACCATGCAACTCAATGTAACACAGCACTGTGCCGCTCAAGATACCACAGCACTGTGCCGCTCAAGATACCACAGCACCGTGCAGCTCAAGATAGCACAGCACCGTTCAGCTCAAGATAGCACAGCACCGTGCAGCTCAGTACAGCACAGCACCGTGCAGCTCAGTACAGCACAGCACCGTGTTGCTCAGTACAGCACAGCACCGTGTTGCTCAGTACAGCACAGCACCGCGCATCTCAGTACAGCACAGCACCGTGCATCTCAATGTAACACAGCACAGCACTGTGCATCTCAATGTAACACAGCACCATGCAGCTCAATGTAACACAACACCGTGCATCTCAGTACAGCGCAGCACGCCGTGCATCTCAGTACAGCGCTGCACGCCGTGCATCTCGATGAAACACAGCACTGTGCAGCTCAATATAATACATCACTGTGCATCTCAGCACAGCACACCATGCAACTCAATGTAACACAGCACTGTGCCGCTCAAGATACCACGGCACTGTGTAGCTCAAGATAGCACAGCACCGTGCAGCTCAAGATACCACAGCACTGTGCAGCTCAAGATACCACAGCACTGTGCAGCTCAGTACAGCACAGCACTGTGCAGCTCAGTACAGCCCTGCACGCCATGCATCTCAATGTAACACAGCACCGTGCAGCTCAATATAACACATCACTGTGCATCTCAGTACAGCACAGCACACTGTGCATCTCAATGTAACACAACACCGTGTATCTCAGCACAGCACTGTGCATGTTAGTACAGCACAGCACTGTGCATCTCAGCACAGCACCGTGCAGCTCAAGATACCACAGCACCGTGCAGCTCAAGATACCACAGCACTGTGCAGCTCAAGATAGCACAGCACTGTGCAGCTCAAGATAGCACAGCACTGTGCAGCTCAGTACAGCACAGCACTGTGCAGCTCAGTACAGCGCTGCACGCCATGCATCTCAATGTAACACAGCACCATGCAGCTCAATATAACACATCACTGTGTATCTCAGTACAGCACAGCACGCTGTGCATCTCAATGTAACACAGCACCGTGTATCTCAGCACAGCACTGTGCATCTTAGTACAGCACAGCACTATGCATCTCAGTACAGCACTGAACACTGGGCACCTCAAAATAACACAGCACCGTGTATCTCAGTACAGCACTGCACACTATGCATCCCAATATAACAACACTGTGGATCTCAGTACAGAACAGCACTGCACACTATGCATCTCAATTCACAGCACTGTGCATCTCAGTACAGCACAACACTGCACTCTATGCATCTCAATATAACACAGCACTGTGGATCTCAGTACAGCACAGAGCTGCACACTATGCATTTCAATTCACAGCACTGTGCATCTCAGTACAGCACAGCACTGCATTCTATGCATCTCAATATAACACAGCAGTGTGGATCTCAATACAGCCCAGCGCTGCACACTATGCATCTCAATATAACACATCAGTGTGGATCTCAGCACAGCACAGCGCTGCACTCTATGCATCTCAATATAATAGCACTGTGCATCTCAGTACAGCACAGCACTGAACATTATGCACCTCAATATAGCACAGCACTGTGGATCTCAGTACAGAACAGCACTGCACACTATGCATCTCAATACACAGCACTGTGCATCTCAGTACAGCACACAATGCAACTCAATATAACACAGCAATGTGGATCTCAGTACAGCCCAGCGCTGCACACTATGCATCTTAATACACAGCACTGTGGATCTCAGTACAGCACAGCACTGCACACTATGCATCTCAAAGCACTGTGGATCTCAGTACAGCACAGCACTGCACTGCACTCTATGGATCTCAATATAACACAGCACTGTGCATCTCAGTTCAGCACAGCACTGCACACTATGCATCTCAATATAACACGGCACTGTGGATCTCAGTACAGCACAGTGCTGCACTCTGTGTATCTTAATATAACACAGCACTGTGCATCTCAGTACAGCACAGCGCTGCACTCTATGCATCTCAATATAACACAGCACTGTGGATCTCAATACAGAACAGCACTGCACACTATGCATCTTAATACACAGCACTGTGCATCTCAGTACAGCACAGCACTGCACACTATGCATCTCAATATAACACAGCACTGTGGATCTCAGTACAGCACAGCACTGCACACTATGCATCTCAATATAACACAGCACTGTGCATCTCAGTACAGCACAGCACTCTGTGTATCTTAATATAAGATAATGTAACAAAACACTCCATTTAGTGTATTTTATTGCAGAACATTGTGCATCTGAATGGAGAAACACCACTGAACGTGCATCTTACCTAGGAAAGCACAGCGCTGTCTTTTCTGCACCTCACTATGGTAACGCTTATAGTTCACTTAGTGAAACACTGCACAATGTGCATCTCACAAAGTGAAACACACCACTGCACTTCTCAAGATAACACTGCCTCTCTGCATTTCACGCAACCCTGTACAATGTGCTTCTCACCTCATGACACACAACACTGTCCTTGTTGCACCTCAGTGTGACAACACTATACAACTTACAATTCATCTACTCAAGCACAGCACACTATTCATCTCATAAATAGGGGTGGGCAAAAACATTCCACTCCAGCAGTGGAGTTCGCAAAGTTTTACCCGCTCCGCTTGAAGCGCGGAGTCCTGTGAAAACTCTGCAACCCTCCATGTGGTGTCGTTTTTTTTTTCACTTGTGCTCGCCAACTTAATGCTGGTGAGCGCAAGTGAGAATTTGCGTTCCGTAGTGCGATTTTTGAATGCTAGAACTCCTGGTGAGATTTCTCAAAGCGGGTAGTCGCAGTAGGTCGCAACCATTCACGTTGAGGAAGTGAAAATCTACTTGAGCGGCAGAAAGAAGCAGAGCCCACAGGTGCACCATGTGGTGCCATTTGCGTTGATTTTACAGTGTGGAACAATCTTCCGGCGCTAAATATCAGCACAACCAGCGGGACGCGCGTGAATTCCTACTGCTCGCAGAACTAAGAAGAATCTTGCACTTTTCGTGCAACTCCGCAGAGTGAAACACCACGAGTTCCGTCCAGGCCTAGTCACAAACTGCAGTAAGTCGCTGCGCACCTCAAGATAACATTGCACACTCTGTGCGCCACGCAACCCCACAGAATATGCTTCTCGCCTGGTGATGCACCTCACTGTGAAAACACTATACAGCTTACAGCTCACCCAGTGAAACAACACTGCATGGTATACATCTCACACAGTGCAATACACCATTGTGCACCTCAAGATAACACTGCACACTCTGTGCGCCACGCAACCCCACACAATATGCTTCTCGCCTGGTGATGCACCTCACTGTGAAAACACTATACAGCTTACAGCTCACCCAGTGAAACAACACTGCATGGTATACATCTCACACAGTGCAATACACCATTGTGCACCTGGAGATAACACTGCACACCGGGCCCCACGCAGCACTGCACAATATGCTTCTCGCCTGGTGATGCACCTCACTGTGAAAACACTATACAGCTTACAGCTCACCCAGTGAAACAACACTGCATGGTATACATCTCACACAGTGCAATACACCATTGTGCACCTCAAGATAACACTGCACACTGCGTCCAACGCAGCACTGCACAATATGCTTCTCGCCTGGTGATGCACCTCACTGTGAAAACACTATACAGCTTACAGCTCACCCAGTGAAACAAAACTGCATGGTATACATCTCACACAGTGCAGTACACCATTGTGCACCTCAAGATAACACTGCACACCGCGCCCCAAGCAGCACTGCACAATATGCTTCTCGCCTGGTGATGCACCTCACTGTGAAAACACTATACAGCTTACAGCTCACCCAGTGAAACAACACTGCATGGTATACATCTCACACAGTGCAATACACCATTGTGCACCTGGAGATAACACTGCACACCGCGCCCAACGCAGCACTGCACAATATGCTTCTCGCCTGGTGATGCACCTCACTGTGAAAACACTATACAGCTTACAGCTCACCCAGTGAAACAACACTGCATGGTATACATCTCACACAGTGCAGTACACCATTGTGCACCTCAAGATAACACTGCACACCGCGCCCCACGCAGCACTGCACAATATGCTTCTCGCCTGGTGATGCACCTCACTGTGAAAACACTATACAGCTTACGGCTCACCCAGTGAAACAAAACTGCATGGTATACATCTCACACAGTGCAATACACCATTGTGCACCTGGAGATAACACTGCACACTCTGTGCGCCACGCAGCACTGCACAATATGCTTCTCGCCTGGTGATGCACCTCACTGTGAAAACACTATACAGCTTACAACTCACCTAGTGAAACAAAACTGCGTGGTATACATCTCACACAGTGCAGTACACCATTGTGCACCTCAAGATAACACTGCACACTGCGCCCCACGCAGCACTGCACAATGTGCCTCTCACCTCGTGAAACACAGCACTATACTCTGCATCTCGATGTGACCGCACCTCACATTGTCCACAAGACAGCACAAAAGCAAGAGCATTGGGCATCCTACATCACGTCTAGTGAAACACAACAGTGGACATTCCGCACCACAATGTAAATATTATACAATTGGCAGCTCACTGCTGAAAGAGAGAAGTACACACCATGCGTACCCCTGGAAGCCTGTGCTTTCTACAGTTATGTAAGAGCCACAGTGTACGTCTCATGTAATAAAACACTATATTGTGCTTGTAACAGCACTGTCATCACCTATGGCGTACATTAACAGAAACATGTCAACCACATACCTGGGCCAAAGATTCCCCCTGTAGTTTCTAATCAACACCCCGAGGCCACAGATAAAGCCTACGATCCAGCACTAGGTATTGTTAACCTTTATCTCAGAGTTTCCTCTCGACATTTCACTCTAGACTTTAGAATAACTCCTCACTGGAATCCCACCTGTTGGAAGTCTCATCAAGGGCCTCAGCGCAGGCGCCCTGTGAGACAATGATTGTAGCCCCCACCCACCCCCGTTCCCCCCATGACCACGTCTGCCAGGGATTCCCTCACTAACACCCT
Source organism: Pleurodeles waltl (assembly GCF_031143425.1). Lineage (NCBI taxonomy): Eukaryota > Metazoa > Chordata > Amphibia > Caudata > Salamandridae > Pleurodeles > Pleurodeles waltl. The sequence goes on along the minus strand of NC_090449.1, from coordinate 1,067,766,270 downwards.
TTAACAGAGCCCCTCAAATGTCCGTAACCACTCTCTCACGGACGCATTTCATTGGTTTTATAGAGGCACTCATTCCAGGGTAGGGTGCCTGAGTACAGAGACTATCATTCCTACCTGTGTGAATCAGTGTATAGGAAATGCTACATAAGAGTGAGGTCTACAAGGTGTGGGAGGCACATGTCATCCATACTGGGAGGCAGTACAGTTTAAGATTGCTTGTCCTGGAAAAAGCACAAACTCAGAACTTAAAACGTAACACCGTGATTGGGGTTTTATTTTATAATAAGAAGAACTGACTTTTACCCAAATGAACCCTTTTTGCAACATTAGGATAATAAAAGACTGGGGAGAAATCCTAGCGCAAATCTACACCCTGCAGTTTGCATGCGGCTCTTTGAAGACAGTGTGCATGCGAAGCTGTAACGCCCACAATTGTGCAAGTACCCCCCATAGTAAGACACCACAGTTGTGCAAGGCGCCCCCCATAGTAAGACACCACAGTTGTGCAAGGCGCCCCCCATAGTAAGACACCACAGTTGTGCAAGGCGCCCCCCATAGTAAGACACCACAGTTGTGCAAGGCGCCCCTCCCTCAGTGAGACACCACAGTGAGCCACGTGCACCTCCTCGCAACACAATACTGTGAAACATGCCTCACAGAGCACCATTACACAGTGTGCATCTGAAGCTGTAACACCCACAATTGTGCAAGTACCCCCCATAGTAAGACACCACAGTTGTGCAAGGCGCCTCTCCCTCAGTGAGACACCACAGTGAGCCACGTGCACCTCCTCACAACACAATACTGTGAAACATGCCTCACAGAACACCATTACACAGTGTGCATGTCAAGCTGTAGCACCCAGAACTGTGCAAGGCGCCTCTCCCTAAGTGAGACACCACAGTCAGCCATGTCACCTCCTTGTAACACAATACTGTGAAACATGCCTTACAGAGCACCATTACACAGTGTGCATGTCAAGGTGTAACACCCAGAACAGTGAAAGTCACCCCCCTGTGAGACACCGCAGTAAGCCATGTCACCTCCTCGCAACACAATACTGTGGAACATGCCTCACAGAGCACCATTACACAGTGTGCATGTCAAGGTGTAACACCCAGAACAGTGAAAGTCACCCCCCTGTGAGACACCGCAGTGAGCCATGTCACCTCCTCGCAACACAATACTGTGGAACATGCCTCACAGAGCACCATTACACAGTGTGCATGTCAAGGTGTGACACCCAGAACAGTGAAAGTCACCCCCCTGTGAGACACCGCAGTGAGCCATGTCACCTCCTTTTGACAGTACTGTGGAACATGCCTCACAGAGCACCATTACACAGTGTGCATGTCAAGGTGTGACACCCAGAACTGTGCAAGGCACCTCTCCCCTCAGTGAGACACCACAGTGAGCCAGGTTCACCTCCGTGTAACACAATACTGTGAAACATGCCTTACAAAACACCTCACAATGTTAGGTGTAAGGATTTGTTTTTGTTGTTCCATATTGTAGTTAATTAGGGAGATTTCTCCAACAAGAGACGAACAGCTCCACGTTTCAACTCCCCGAGAAGGGTCGGACTGGCCTCCTGGACAGTCAGGCAGTGCCAGAAGGGCTGGTTTGACAGGTCAGCGTGGGGGTCGGTTTCTTGACTGTCTGTGCTCCTGTTTCATGCTCTACTCGGCCGGTTTCTTGATGTCTGTACTCCTGTTTCATGCTCTACTCGGTCGGTTTCTTGACTGTCTGTGCTCCTGTTTCATGCTCTGCTCGGCCGGTTTCTTGACTGTCTGTGCTCCTGTTTCAGCTCTGCTCGGACGGTTTCCTGATTGTCTGTGCTCCTGTTTCATGCTCTGCCGGTTTCTTGACTGTCTGTACTCCTGTTTCATGCTCTACTCGGCCGGTTTCTTGACTGTCTGTGCTCCTGTTTCATGCTCTGCTCGGCCGGTTTCTTGACTGTCTGTGCTCCTGTTTCATGCTCTGCTCGGCTGGTTTCTTGACTGTCTGTGCTCCTGTTTCATGCTCTGCTCGGCCGGTTTCTTGACTGTATGTGCTCCTGTTTAAGCTCTGCTCTGCCAGTTTCTTGATTGTCTGTGCTCCTGTTTCAGCTCTGCTCGGACGGTTTCCTGATTGTCTGTGCTCCTGTTTCATGCTCTGCCGGTTTCTTGACTGTCTGTACTCCTGTTTCATGCTCTACTCGGCCGGTTTCTTGACTGTCTGTGCTCCTGTTTCATGCTCTGCTCGGCCGGTTTCTTGACTGTCTGTGCTCCTGTTTCATGCTCTGCTCGGCTGGTTTCTTGACTGTCTGTGCTCCTGTTTCATGCTCTGCTCGGCCGGTTTCTTGACTGTATGTGCTCCTGTTTAAGCTCTGCTCTGCCAGTTTCTTGATTGTCTGTGCTCCTGTTTCATGCTCTGCTCTGCCGGTTTATTGACTGTCTGTGGTCCTGTTCCAGCTCTGCTCGGCTGGTTTCTTGGCTGTCTGTGCTCCTGTTTCATGCTCTGCTCGGCCGGTTTGTTGATTGTCTTTGCTCCTGTTTCATGCTCTGCTCGGCCGGTTTCTTGATTGTCTGTGCTCCTGTTTCAAGCTCTGCTCAGCCGGTTTCTTGATTGTCTGTGCTCCTGTTTCATGCTCTGCTCGGCCGGTTTCTTGGCTGTCTGTGCTCCTGTTTCATGCTCTGCTCAGCCGGTTTGTTGATTGTCTGTGCTCCTGTTTCATGCTCTGCTCAGCCGGTTTCTTGGCTGTCTGTGCTCCTGTTTCATGCTCTGCTCGGCCGGTTTCTTGGCTGTCTGTGCTCCTGTTTCATACTCTGCTCAGCCGGTTTCTTGACTGTCTATACTCCTGTTTCATGCTCTGCTCGGCCAGTTTCTTGGCTGTCTGTGCTTCTGTTTCATGCTCTGCTCGGCCGGTTTCTTGGCTGTCTGTGCTCCTGTTTCATGCTCTGCTCGGCAGGTTTCTTGGCTGTCTGTGCTCCTGTTTCATGCTCTGCTCGGCCGGTTTGTTTGCTGTCTGTGCTCCTGTTTCATGCTCTGCTCGGCCGGTTTCTTGGCTGTCTGTGCTCCTGTTTCATGCTCTGCTCGGCCGGTTTCTTTGCTGTCTGTGCTCCTGTTTCATGCTCTGCTCGGCCGGTTTCTTGACTGTCTATACTCCTGTTTCATGCTCTGCTCGGCCAGTTTCTTGGCTGTCTGTGCTTCTGTTTCATGCTCTGCTCGGCCGGTTTCTTGGCTGTCTGTGCTCCTGTTTCCTGCTCTGCTCGGCAGGTTTCTTGGCTGTCTGTGCTCCTGTTTCATGCTCTGCTCGGCCGGTTTGTTTGCTGTCTGTGCTCCTGTTTCATGCTCTGCTCGGACGGTTTCTTGGCTGTCTGTGCTCCTATTTCATGCTCTGCTCGGCCGGTTTCTTTGCTGTCTGTGCTCCTGTTTCATGCTCTGCTCGGCCGGTTTCTTGGCTGTCTGTGCTCCTGTTTCATGCTCTGCTTGGCCGGTTTCTTGGCTGTCTGTGCTCCTGTTTCATGCTCTGCTCGGCCGGTTTCTTGATTGTCTGTGCTCCTGTTTCATGCTCTGCTCGGCCGGTTTCTTGGCTGTCTGTGCTCCTGTTTCATGCTCTGCTCAGCCGGTTTCTTGATTGTCTGTGCTCCTGTTTCAAGCTCTGCTCGGCCGGTTTCTTGGCTGTCTGTGCTCCTGTTTCATGCTCTGCTTAGCCGGTTTGTTGATTGTCTGTGCTCCTGTTTCATGCTCTGCTCGGCCGGTGTCTTGACTGTCTGTGCTCCTGTTTCATGCTGTACTCTGTCGGTTTCTTGATTGTCTGTGCTCCTGTTTCATGCTCTGCTCTGCTGGTTTCTTGGCTGTCTGTGCTCCTGTTTCATGCTCTGCTCGGCCGGTTTCTTGACTGTCTGTGGTCCTGTTGCATGCTCAGCTCGGTCGGTTTCTTGACTGTCTGTGCCCCTGTTTCATGCTCTGCTCGGCCGGTTTCGTGACTGTCTGTGGTCCTGTTTTATGCTCTGCTCAGCTGGTTTTCACTGCTGATTTCTCTGCTATTACCACAAACATTACAGCAGCAAACTTTCAAACTCCTGGTCAAACCCTGCCCAGCGGCTTCCTTCCCCATGGTAGAGAGATGCCATACCCCGGGGGTACCTCTGTAGACAACCCTCCCTTCGCCATGGCAGAGAAATGCCGTACCCCAGGGGTACCTCTGTAGACAACCCTCCCTTCGCCATGGCAGAGAGGTACCATACCCCAGGGGTAACTTTGTAGACAACCCTCCCTTCCCCATGGCAGAGAGATGCCGTACCCCGGGGGTACCTCTGTAGACAACCCTCCCTTCCCCATGGCAGAGAGATGCTGTACCCCGGGGGTACCTCCATAGACAACCCTCCCTTCCCCTTGGGAAAAAGTAGAGCAACCAGGATAAATCTAGAGCTTTCCATGGTTCACATCTCATAGGATGAGACTGACCCTTTAGAGCCAAGGGAGCTTTATTAGTGAAAAGAAGTGCGGAACAGTTCACGAACCGTAGATCAGGCTCCAATTGTGCAAGAAGTGTAACCTGACGCAAAACAAACTCCCAGGACCACGGCTGACCATCTCTATGGTCCTCAGCGAGGAAGCCCATGGTCCGACTCAGAGCTTTAAACCCTGTTCACTCACTTCTCACCTATGCTTTTCAGAAACCTCACTGCGCTAATAAGCAGGATCACTGAAATTATGCAGCAGTAGGAAACAAATCATGCGGCAGGGTTAAGTAAATTATGCAGCATAATGTGGCACATTTTGTGATAGTATTACTGCATTATTTTGACATTTTACACTTGTTACCACATCCTGGGCATTGGTTGCACCTTCCTAGGACCCGTTTAACACCCAAACTTAGCAATAAACAACAGCAATTGGACCCTCTGACCTTTGCAAAGACCAACTCCTCGCTGTATTTTAGTAACTTTTGAAAGGTTTGAGCTGGAAATAATTGAATGTTGTCATTGTTAAAATCTACAAATTATGCAACAGCTGATGGACAGTGAGATAAATGCGGCAAATCTATAATTATGTGGAAAATGCAGCAGCCACATAACCGCATAATTCCACTTGCTATGCTTTTAAAGCACAAATACATATAGGGTTCTCTTCTTATGCCAACAACTCCCATTAGATAAAGCACATATGAAGGGTTGAGAGATCGAAGACCACTGAGAGGCGCTGTAGTATCTCATTAAAATTACTGCACCCCCTGCTGAGAAGCGCTGCACTCTCAGGTGCTCTCACATTTAAAGTACTGCACCCCTGCTGAGAACCAATGGTAGTCTCCCATTAAAATACCACATCCCTGCTGAGAAGGGCAGGTACTCTCACATTAAAAATACTGCAGCTCTGTTGAGATATGCAGGTACTCTCCAGTTAAATGCAATGCAGCTCTAATGAGAGCTAAGGTACTCTCCCATTAAAAGTACTATGCCCCTGCTGAGAAGTCCAGATACTCTCCCCTTAGAAGTACCCCACCCCTGCAGAGAAGCACAGAACTTTCCCATTAAAACCACTGCACACTGCACCCCTGCTGAGAGGGAGATTACTCTCCTATTAAAAATACTGCACCTCTGCCAAGTAGTGCAGGTACTCTCCCATTAAAAGTACTGTGCACCTGCTGAGAAGTCCAGATACTCTCCCCTTAAAAGTATTGCACCCCTGCAGAGAAGCTCTGCACTCTCAGGTACTCTCACATTTAAAGTACTGCACCCCTGCTAAGAACCACTGGTACTCTCCCGTTAAAAGACCACATCCCTTCTGAGAAGGGTGGGTACTCTTACATTAAAAATACTGCAACTCTGTTGCGATATGCAGGTACTCTCCAGTTAAATGCACTGCAGTTCTAATGAGAGCTAAGGTACGCTCCCATTAAAAGTACTATGCCCCTGCTGAGAAGTTCAGATACTCTCCCCTTAGAAGTACCCCACCCTTGCAGAGAAGCACAGAACTTTCCCATTAAAACCACTGCACACTGCACCCCTGCTGAGAGGGAGATTACTCTCTCATTAAAAATACTGCACTTCTGCCAATAAATGCAGGTACTCTCCCATTTAAAGTACTGCACTCCTGCTGAGAAGCTCTGATACGCTCCCAATAAAAGTACTGCATCTCTGCTGATAAGTACAGGTACTGTCCCATTAAGAGTACTGCATCCCTACAGAGAAGTGCCAATACTCTCCCATTAAAAGTGCTCCACCCGCTGAGAAGCGGGTAGTACTCTCCAATCAAAAGAGATGCCCCCCTGTTGAAAAGAACAGTACTCTCCTGTTAAAAGTACTGCCCCTGCTGAGAAATGCTGGTACTTTCCCAATAAAAATACTGCACCCCTACAGAGAAGTGCCAATACTCTCCCATTAAAAGTGCTCCTCCCTGCTGAGAAGCAGGTAGTACTCTCCCATCAAAAGTGCTGCCCCCCTGATGAAAAGAACGGTACTCTCCCATTAAAAGGACTGCCCCTCCACCCGCACTGGGAAGCACGGTACTCTCCCATTAAAAGTACTGTACCCCTGCTGAGAACCGCTGGTACTCTCCCGCTAATAGTATTGCAGCCCTGCTGAGAAGTATGGTACTCTCTCGATAAAAGTACTGCACCCCTGATAAAAAGCACAGTATCCTCCCATTAAAAGTAGTGCACCCCTGCTGAGAAGCCCAGGTACTCTCCGATTAAAAGTACTGCCCCCAGCCGAGAAGCACAGGTACTCTCATTAAAAGTACTGCACCCCTGCCGAGAAGCCCAGGTATTCTCCGATTAAAAAAGTACTGTCCCCGCCGAGAAGCGCAGGTACTCTCATTAGAAGTACTGCACCCCCGCCGGGATGCGCAGGTACTCTCATTAAAAGTACTGCCCCTGGCCGAGAAGCGCAGGTACTCTCATTAAAAGTACTACCCCGGCCGAGAAGCGCAGGTACCCCCCGTTCGGTGGGCTCAGGAGTAACCTCAGACGGAGCGGCACCCAGTTCACTGCTGTTTGAAAGTTTCCCCCGTGGGGGCGCCGCGCTGCGGGACTCCTGCCTGAAAGGAGGCGCTAGTTAAAACAAGCCTCCCTTGGCAGCCGTCCACCGGATGACAACACCAGGCTCCTCAGCCACGAGCACCCCACAAACACCCAGCATTCCTGCCCCAACAGGTCCGAGTACAAACTGCTGTGCTGGGGTCTCTTGTGCAACCTTCCCCTCCGCGGGCCTGCACAGCCCTCAAAACAAACACAGCTTCTGCACGAAACGTGTGGTTTATACAGACTCTGGGATAAGGGAAACCTCTCGGCTGCCCCCACCCTCGGGCCCTCCAGTCTCGTGAAAACACCCCGCTCAGTGAGGCTCACGGTGTGCAACTCCGAACGCGCATTCCATTCCACCGCAGCTCACCTCTCGGCTCCCAGCCTGCTGACCCCAGGGAGGTCGTTCCTGGCAGAAACCTGCTCTGTCCAAACCTGCCCCCCCCCCCCAGCTGAAGTGAACCCCTCTAAACCTGCCCCACCCCTCCCAGCTGAAGTGAACCCCTCTAAACCTGCCCCACCCCTCCCAGCTGAAGTGACCCCCTCTAAACCTGCCCCACCCCTCCCAGCTGAAGTGAACCCCTCTAAACCTGCCCCACCCCTCCCAGCTGAAGTGACCCCCTCTAAACCTGCCCCACCCCTCCCAGCTGAAGTGAACCCCTCTAAACCTGCCCCACCCCTCCCAGCTGAAGTGAACTCCACCAAACCTGCCCCACCCTTCCCGACGCAGTGAAACCCAGACCCCTCCGCCACCGAAGTGAACCCCTCCAAACCTGCCCCATCCCTCCCAGCTAAAGTGAACCCCTGTAAACCTGCCCCACCCCTCCCAGCTGAAGTGAACCCCTGTAAACCTGCCCCACCCCTCCCAGCTGAAGTGAACTCCTCCAAACCTGCCCCATCCCTCCCAGCTGAAGTGAACCCCTGTAAACCTGCCCCACCCCTCCCAGCTGAAGTGAACCCCTGTAAACCTGCCCCACCCCTCCCAGCTGAAGTGAACTCCTCCAAACCTGCCCCATCCCTCCCAGCTAAAGTGAACCCCTCTAAACCTGCCCCACCCCTCCCAGCTGAAGTGAACCCCTGTAAACCTGCCCCACCCCTCCCAGCTGAAGTGAACCCCTCCAAACCTGCCCCATCCCTCCCGACGCAGTGACCCCCAGACCCCTCCGCCACCGAAGTGAACCCCTCCAAACCCGCCCCATCCCTCCCGACGCAGTGACCCCCAGACCCCTCCGTCACCGAAGTGAACCCCTCCAAACATGCCCCATCCCTCCCGACGCAGTGACCCCCAGACCCCCCCCGCCGCCGAAGAGAACCCCTCCAAACCTGCCCCATCCCTCCCAGCTAAAGTGAACCCCTCTAAACCTGCCCCATACCTCCCGACGCAGTGACCCCCCCAGACCCCTCCGCCGCCGAAGTGAACCCCTCCAAACCTGCCCCATCCCTCCCAACGCAGAGACCCCCCCCCAATCCGCTAAAGGGAACCCTTCTAAACCTGCCCCCCCCCTCCCCCGCCGCCGAAGTGAACCCCTCCAAACCTGCCCCTTCCCTCCCAGCTGAAGTGAACCCCTCTAAACCTGCCCCATCCCTCCTGACGCAGTGACCCCCCCAGACCCCTCCGCCGCCGAAGTGAACCCCTCTAAACCTGCCCCCTCCCTCCCAGCTACAGTGAACCCTTTTACACCTGCCCCATCCCTCCCAGCCGAGGTGAATCTTTCCAAACCTCCCCTATCCCTCCCAACGTACTAACCCCCCTCCTCCCCCCACTTTCCCACCAGTGGCGTAAAGAAACTTGAGCCGCCCCCACCCCCGCAAAGTGCATGGAGGACCTCCACCCAGTCACGAGCTCTCAGGCCAGGTGCTCACCCCCCTGTACAGTGTACTTTGCTGAGGCCCCCCACCTGGAGATCGGGGGGGCTGCATCAGGAGGGCTGCAGGAGCCTTTGTTACACCAGTGTTCCCCACCCAAAGTAAAACATGCTTCCCTTTGCACAAAGTCCTTCAAATTTACAGAGTATTTTAAATTTTAGAGTTTCAATTTTTCTTTTCAAGGTAGATCTCAATCAGTTTAACTTCAGTACAAACTCAAGAATTTTGTCTCAATCAGTTTAACTCCAGTACAGAGTGAACAACTTTGTCTCAATCAGTACAACTCCAGTACAGAGTCAAGGATTTTGTCTCAATCAGTACAACTTCAGTACAGAGTCAAGACCTTTGTCTCAATCAGTTTAACTCCAGTACAGAGTCAAGACCTTTGTCTCAATCAGTATATCTCCGGAATGGAGTCAAGACCTTTGTCTCAATCAGTATATCTCCGGAATGGAGTCAAGAACTTTGGGCCTGATTTAGATCTTGGTGGTAATGGTCCGCGCTGTTGCTTTTTTCGACGGACAACCCGTCCTCCATCCCGATGGTCTACTCGCCCTAGTTAGATGCTGGCAGGACCACAGACGATAGACCGCCCGAGTCCCGCCGAGTGGCCACAACTTCAGATCTGCAACGGCGGCGCCGTAGGAAAGAGCAGCTGGTGGCGGGACCCCAGCCGGGTTTCCCGCCAAGCTATCACGATGTGGCGGGGATACCTCCACATTTGAGTTGGTGGAATGGGAGGGAAATTAAGTAAAAACCTAAATTTTTTTCCTTTCCCCCTTCTGTTTTGAACAGGAACTGGAACAGAAAAGTCCTGCTGTTGCTGCTGCCACTCGACCACGACGGAACATGACCCCGTGGTCGCCGGACTCGAAGGTGAATAGTTCATACTACCTGTTCACGTGAAATGTCCCTTCACATTAGCTCGGAACCCGCGCATTTACATGCATGTACTATTACTGATTTTTACAGACTAAATGAATTGTCTCAGGAATTACGTGAGACACACCTGTATCAACACATAGTGCTAATGTTAAACCCTCCCTCTGTCAGGAATCCGCTGCCAGAACAACGCCAGTGCAACTGTAACATCTACATATACTCAGCGGAACAACACCAGCCTGACGGCGACTGAGTGCACTCCGGTGAGGCGGTCGGGGGTTCAAGCGCAATGCATCTCAATACGGCGGCTGGAACTTGCCGGCTTGTTGGAGTACTTGAACCCCCCCGCCACGGCGGGACAAGGGAACTTCCATCAAGATCTAAATCACGCCCTTTGTCTCAATCAGTATGCCTCCAGTACAGAGTCGAGAACTTTGTCTCAATCAGTATAACTCCAGTACAGAGTCAAGAACTTTGTCTCAATCAGTTAACTCCAGTACAGAGCCAAGAACTTTGTTTCAATCAGTTACCTCCAGTACAGAGTCAAGAACTTCGTCTCTATCAGTTAACTTCAATACAGAGTCAAGAACTCTGTCTCAATCAGTTAACTCCAGTACAGAGTCAAGAACTCTGTCTCAATCAGTGTACCTCCAGAGCAGAGTAGATAACTTTGTCTCAACCACTATATCTTAAAAGCAGAGTCTAGAACGTTGTCTTAATCAGTATACCTCCAGCTTGGAGTTGAGAACTCTGTCTCAATCAGTATATGCCCAGTGCTGGAGATGTGAACATTTTCTCAATTAATTTACATTTAATCTCGAAGCTGATAACTTTGTGCTGACAAACACATATATCAATTCCAGGCGTTACAACAATCCTGAGTAAGATCTCTACAGTACTCGATTCAAGAATGTTCTGCTGTTGATCCTATCTTGCATCCCCGCACAGAGAACATTGAATTCTGCTGATGAACGTATTTCTGGCCAGTCCAAGCACTGCACATACCTCCAGTCCCGGCATCAAGAACAGTCAGCTAATGAGAATGCCAGTCTGGATGTCGAGAACTGAGTGAAGCTCACAAGTCCTGGAGCTGAGAACATCCCACTGTTGAGCCATCTTCCCATCTTGTAACCCAGAACATGCCACTGAGGAGCCATCTTCCCATCGTGTAGCCCAGAACATGCCACTGATGAGCCATCCTCCCCTCTGTAGCCAAGAACATATCACTGATGACCCACCCTCCCATCTTGTAACCCAGAACATACCACTGAGGAGCCATCCTCCCATCTTGTAACCCAGAACATCCCACTGAGGAGCCATCCTCCCATCTTGTAACCCAGAACATCCCACTGACGAGCCATCCTCCCATCTTGTAGACCCAGAACATCCCACTGACGAGCCATCCTCCTATCTTGTAGACCCAGAACGTATCACTGATGAGCCATCCTCCCATCTTGTAGACCCAGAACATATCAATGACGAGCCATCCTCCCATCTTGTAGACCCAGAACATATCAATGACGAGCCATCCTCCCATCTTGTAACCCAGAACATGCCACTGAGGAGCCATCTTCCCATTGTGTAGCCCAGAACATGCCACTGATGAGCCATCCTCCCCTCTGTAGCCGAGAACATATCACTGATGACCCATCCTCCCATCTTGTAACCCAGAACATACCACTGAGGAGCCATCCTCCCATCTTGTAACCCAGAACATCCCACTGAGGAGCCATCCTCCCATCTTGTAACCCAGAACATCCCACTGACGAGCCATCCTCCCATCTTGTAGACCCAGAACATATCAATGACGAGCCATCCTCCTATCTTGTAGACCCAGAACGTATCACTGATGAGCCATCCTCCCATCTTGTAGACCCAGAACATATCAATGACGAGCCATCCTCCTATCTTGTAGACCCAGAACGTATCACTGATGAGCCACCCTCCCATCGTGTAACCCAGAACATCCCACTGATGAGCCATCCTCCCATCTTGTAACCAGAACATCCCACTGACGAGCCATCCTCCCATCTTGTAGACCCAGAACATCCCACTGACAAGCCATCCTCCCATCTTGTAGACCCAGAACATCCCACTGACGAGCCATCCTCCCATCTTGTAGACCCAGGACATATCAATGACGAGCCATCCTCATATCTTGTAGACCCAGAACGTATCACTGATGAGGCACCCTCCCATCGTGTAACCCAGAACATCCCACTGATGAGACATCCTCCCCTCAAGCAAATGAGAAGATGGCACTTATGAGCCATCTTTCAGTCTTGTAGTCAAGAACATTTCTGTAATGACCCATCCTCTAGTCTTGTAGGCAAGAACATTCCTCTGATGACCCATCCTCTAGTCTTGTAGGCAAGAACATTCCTCTGATGACCCATCCTCCAGTCTTGTAGGCAAGAACATTCCTCTGATGACCCATCCTCTAGTCTTGTAGGCAAGAACATTCCTCTGATGAGCCATCCTCCAGTCTTGTAGCCAGCCACTGAAGAGCAGATCATCGGTGTACTAACAAACATACCTCCAATCTTTGTGTCCAGACACATCCCTGCCAGACACCTAAGGTTTTCTAAAGCTATGTTTCCATTGATCCATATTTACCCCGTAGCCACGTCGGTGGCCCTGACTGCTTTTTTCTGGCCCCATGTTTTTGGAATCTACTCTCTCAAAAGAGTCAATCTTTGTAAAATTTTAACATGTTCAGAAAGGCCACTGAAATATGAATGTTTGACTATTTTTTTTCTAGGAAGCAATTTGCTATTCTCTGCTTTCTCCTAATCCTAGCATGAAGAAACCTTCGGGTGTAGCAGCCCTTTATAAAACCCAAACTAGATCTAGACAGTTTCAGTGATGAGCAGATGCACAAATGACCAGTTATGGTTTGCAGAAGTTTCTGCTGCTAAGCATATCTCTCTTCTTGCCACCAAGAACACTCTGTTGAGGAGCACACCTCAAATCATGGCATGGAGGACATTGTACTGTTGAGCGTTCTTCTGGTCCTTACACCAAGAACATTCCACTGAGAAGCATACCTACAATCCTCGCATCAATACCTCCGGTCATTGCATCTAGAACATTCCGAGAGCATACCTACAATCCTCGCATCAATACCTCCGGTCATTGCATCAATACAGAGAGCATACCACCAGTCCTTGCACCAATACCCCCAGTCCTTGCATCAATACAGTCATTGCATCTAGAACATTCCCCTGGGGAGCTTACCTCTAGTGCTTGCACCAAGAACATTCCCCTGGGGAGCATACCTCCAGTCACTGCATCAGTACCTTCAGCCCTTGCGTCAATACTTCCAGTGCTAGCATCAAGAAGATTCCACAGAGGAGCATACCTCCACTCCTTGCATCAAGAACATTCAATGAGTAACACACCTCCAGTCTTTACATAAGTATCTCCAGTCTTTGTATCAATACCTCCAGCCTTTGCAGCAATACCTGCAGTGCTAGCATCAACAACATTCCACCGGGGAACATACTTCCACTCCCAGCATCATTACCTCCAGTCCTTGCATCAAGGACCTTCCACTGGTGAGCATACCTGCGGTCCTTGTATCAATTCCCCCAGTCCTTGCATCAAGAATGTTCAGCTGGGGAGCATACCTGCAGTCCTTGCATCAATACCTGCAGTGCTGGCTTCAAGAACATTCCACTGAGGAGCATACATCCAGTCCTTGCATCAATACCTCCAGTGCTAGTATCAAGAACATTCAACTGAGGAGCATGCCTCCAGACCTGGCATCAATTCCCCCAGACCTTGCATCAAGAATGTTCAGCTGGAGAGCATACCTGCAGTCCTTGCATCAATACCTCCAGTGCTATCATCAAGAACAGTCAACTGAGGAGCATACTTCCATTCCTTGCATCAATACCTCCAGACCTGGCATCAATACCTCCAGTTCTTTCATCAATACCTCCAGTACTGCCATTAAGAACATTCTTCTTGGGAGCATGCCTCAAGCACTGGCATCAATACCCCCAGTCCTTGCATCAATGCCTCAGGTAATAGCATCAGTATGTCCAGTTCTGGCATCAATACTTGCAGTGCTAGCATCAAGAACATTCCACTGAGGAGCAAACCTCCAGTCTTTGTATCAATACCTCCAGTCCTTGCACCAAGAACATTTCACTGGTGAGCATACCTTCAGTCATTTCATCAGTACCTTCAGCCCTTGCGTCAATACTTCCAGTGCTAGCATCAAGAAGATTCCACAGAGGAGCATACCTCCAGTCCTTGCATCAAGAACATGCCATGAGTAACACACCTCCAGTCTTTACATAAAAAGCATTCCACTGGGGAGCATACTTCCACACCTGGCATCAATACCTCCAGACCTGGCATCAATACCTCCAGACCATGCATAAAGCCTATTCCACTGGGAAGCACACCTCAAGGCCTTGCACCAATAACATTCCACTGGGGAGCATACCTCCAGTCCTTACATCAGTATATCCAGTCTTTGTATCAATACCTCCAGCCCTTGCAGCAATACCTGCAGTGCTAGCATCAACAACATTCCACCGGGGAACATAATTCCACTCCTGGCATCATTACTTCCAGTCCTTCTATCAAGGACATTCCACTGAGAAACGTACTTCCAGTCCTTGCATCAAGAACATTCCACTGGGGAGCATACATCCAGTCCTTGCATCAATATCTCCAGTGCTGGCATCAAGAACATTCCACTGAGGAGCATGCCTCCAGTACTGACATCAATACCTCCATCACTTGCATCCGTAGCTCCAGTGCTGGCATCAATACCTCCATCACTTGCATCCGTAGCTCCAGTGCTGGCATCAATACCTCCAGTCCTGGCATCAATACCTGCAGTGCTGGCATCAAGAACTTTCCATGGAGAAACATAACTCCAGTCCTTGCATCAATACCTCAAGTCCATGCATCAAGAACATTCAAATGATGAGCAAACCTCCAGTCCTTGTATCAATACCTCCATCACTAGCATCCGTAGCTCCAGTGCTGGCATCAATACCTCCATCACTTGCATCCGTAGCTCCAGTGCTGGCATCAATACCTCCATTGCATCCGTAGCTCCAGTGCTGGCATCAATACCTCCATCACTTGCATCCGTAGCTCCAGTGCTGGCATCAATACCTCCATTGCATCCGTAGCTCCAGTGCTGGCATCAATACCTCCATCACTAGCATCCGTAGCTCCAGTGCTGGCATCAATACCTCCATCACTTGCATCCGTAGCTCCAGTGCTGGCATCAATACCTCCTCTGCATCCGTAGCTCCAGTGCTGGAACAATACCTCCATCACTTGCATCCGTAGCTCCAGTGCTGGCATCAATACCTCCATCACTTGCATCCGTAGCTCCAGTGCTGGCATCAATACCTCCATCACTTGCATCCGTAGCTCCAGTGATGGCATCAGTACCTCCATCACTTGCATCCGTATCTCCAGTGCTGGCATCAATATCTCCAGTGCTGGCATCAATACCACCAGTGCTGGCATCAATACCTCCAGTCCTGCCATCAATGCCTGCAGTGCTAGCATCAAGAACTTTCCACGGAGAAGCATAACTCCAGTCCTTGCATCAATTCCTCCAGTCCATGCAGCAAGAACATTCCAATGATGAGCAAACCTCCAGTCCTTGTATCAATACCTCCAATCCCTGTAGCAATATCTCCGGTCCTTGCATCAAGAATATTCCACTGAGGAGCATACCTCCATTCTGTGCATCAATACCTGTGCTCCTTGCATCAAGAACATTTCACTAAGCAGCATGCCTCCAGTCCTTGTATCAATACCTCCTGTTCTTGCATCAGTACCTCCAGTCCTTGCATCTAGAACATTCAGCTAGGGAGCATACCTCCAGTCCTTGCATCAAGAACATTCCACTGGGGAAAATACCTCCAGTCCTTGCAGCAATAGCTCCAGACCTGGCATCGATACCTCCAGTCCTTGCATAAAGAACATTTGAATGGGGAACATTGCTACAGTCTTTGCATCAATATCTGCGGTCTTTGTATCAATACCTCCAGTCATTGCATCAAGAACACTCCACTGGGGAGCATACCTCCAATCCTTGCATCAATACCTGCAGTGCTGGCTTCAAGAACATTCCACTGAGGAGCGTACTTCCAGTCCTTACATCAAGAAAATAAAGAACATTCCACTGGGGAGCATACATCTAGTCCTTGCATCAATACCTCCAGTGCTTGCATCAAGAATATTCAACCGAGGAGCATACTTCCAGTCCTTGCATCAATACCTCCAGACCTGGCATCAATACCTCCAGTACTGGCATTAAGAACATTCCACTGGGGAGCATACCTTCAGTCCTTGCATCAATACCTCCAGCGCTAGCATCAGGAACAGTCAACTGAGGAGCATACTTTCAGTCCTTGAATCAATACCTCCAGACCTGGCATCAATACCTCCAGACCTGGCATCAATACCTCCAATACTGCCATTAAGAACATTCCTCGGGGGAGCATGCATCCAGCACGGGCATCAATACCTTCAGTCCATGCATCAATGCCTCCAGTACTGGCATCAGTATGTCCAGTACTGGCATCAATACTTGCAGTGCTAGCATCAAGAACATTCCACCGAGGAGCAAACCTCCAGTCTTTGTATCAATACCTCCAGTCCTTGCACCAAGAACATACTACTGTGGATAATACCTACAGTTCTTGCATCAATATCTCCAGTGCTGGCATCAAGAACATTCCACTGAGGAGCATGCCTCCAGTACTGACATAAATACATCCATCACTTGCATCCGTAGCTCCAGTGCTGGCATCAATACCTCCATCACTTGCATCCGTAGCTCCAGAGCTGGCATCAATACCTCCAGTCCTGGCATCAATACCTGCAGTGCTAGCATCAAGAACTTTCCACGGAGAAGCATAACTCCAGTCCTTGCATCGATACTTCAAGTCCATGCATCAAGAACATTCCATAGATGAGCAAACCTCCAGTCCTTGCATCAATACCTCCATCACTTGCATCCGTAGCTCCAGAGCTGGCATCAATACCTCCAGTCCTGGCATCAATACCTGCAGTGCTAGCATCAAGAACTTTCCACGGAGAAGCATAACTCCAGTCCTTGCATCAATACCCCCAGTCCATGCATCAAGCACATTCCAATGATGAGCAAACCTCCAGTCCTTGCATCAATACCTCCAATCCCTGTAGCAATATCTCCGGTCCTTGCATCAAGAATATTCAACTGAGGAGCATACCTCCATTCCGTGCATCAATACCTGTGCTCCTTGCATCAAGAACATTTCACTGAGCAGCATGCCTCCAGTCCTTGCATCAGTACCTCCAGTCCTTGCATCGACAACATGCAGCTAGGGAGCATACCTCCAGTACTTACATCAAGAACATTCCACTGGGGAAAATACCTCCAGTCCTTGCATCAATACCTCCAGTCCTTGCACCAATATTATTCCACTGAGGAGCACATCTTCAGTCCTTGCATCGATACTTTCAGTCCTTGCATCAAGAACATGCCACAGAGGAGCATACTCCCATTCCTCGCATCAATACTGCCAGTCCTTGCATCCATACTTTCCGTCCTTGCGGCCATACCTCAAGTCCTTTCATCGAGAACGTTCAGCTGGGGAGCATGGCTCCAGTCCTTGCATCAATACTCCAGTCCATGCATCAATACCTCCAGTCCATTCATCAAGTACATTCCACTGGGGAGCATGCCTCCAGTCCTTGCATCAGTACATCCAGTCATTGTAGCAATACCTCTAGAGCTGGCATCAATATCTTCAGTACTTTCACCAATAACATTCCACCGACGAGCACAAATCCAGTGCTTGCATCGATACCTCCAGTCCTTGCATATAGAACATTCGAATGAGGAACATAGCTCCAGTCCTTGCATCAATATCTGCAGTCCTTGTATCAATACCTCCAGTCATTGCATCAAGAACACTCGACTGGGGAGCATACCTCCAATCCTTGCATCAGTACATCCAGCCCTTGCATCAAGAACATTTAACAGAGGAGCATACCTCCAATCCTTGCATCAATACCCCCAGTCCTTGCATCAAGAACATTTAACAGAGGAGCATACCTCCAATCCTTGCATCAATACCCCCAGTCCTTGCATCAAGAACATTTCACTGAGGAGCATACCTCCAATCCTTGCATCAATAACCCCAGTCCTTGCATCAAGAACATTTCACCGAGGAGCATTCCTCCAATCCTTGCATCAATACCCCCAGTCCTTTCATTAAAACCCCCAGTCCTTGCATCAAGAACACTCCACTGGGGAGCATACCTCCAATCCTTGCATCTATACCCCCAGTCCTTGCATCAAGAACATTCAAATGGGAAGCATACCTCCAATCCTTGCATCAATACCCCCAGTCCTTGCATCAAGAACATTCCAATGGGGAGCATACCTCCAATCCTTGCATCAATACCCTCAGTCCTTGCATCAAGAACATTTCACTGAGGAGCATACCTCCAATCCTTGCATCAATACCCCCAGTCCTTTCATCAATACCCCCAGTCCTTGCATCAAGAACACTCCACTGGGAGCATACCTCCAATCCTTGCATCTATACCCCCAGTCCTTGCATCAAGAACATTCAAATGGAGAGCATACCTCCAATCCTTGCATCAATACCCCCAGTCCTTGCATCAAGAACACTCGACTGGGGAACATACCTCCAATCCTTGCATCTATACCCCCAGCCCTTGCATCAAGAACATTCAAATGGGGAGCATACCTCCAATCCTTGCATCAATACCCCCAGTCCTTGCATCAACAACATTCAAATGGGGAGCATACCTCCAATCCTTGCATCAATACCCCCAGTCCTTGCATCAACAACATTCAAATGGGGAGCATACCTCCAATCCTTGCATCAATACCCCCAGTCCTTGCATCAAGAACATTTCACTGAGGAGCATACCTCCAATCCTTGCATCAATACCCCCAGTCCTTGCATCAAGAACACTCCAGTGGGGAGCATACCTCCAATCCTTGCATCAATACCCCCAGTCCTTTCATCAATACCCCCAGTCCTTGCATCAAGAATACTCCACTGGGAGCATACCTCCAATCCTTGCATCTATACCCCCAGTCCTTGCACCAAGAACATTCAAATGGAGAGCATACCTCCAATCCTTGCATCAATACCCCCAGT
The DNA here is from genome assembly GCF_031143425.1 of Pleurodeles waltl. Lineage (NCBI taxonomy): Eukaryota > Metazoa > Chordata > Amphibia > Caudata > Salamandridae > Pleurodeles > Pleurodeles waltl. The sequence continues at coordinate 1,067,747,346 of NC_090449.1, read as the reverse complement.
CCTTACTTCAAGAACATTCCAATGGGGAGCATACCTCCAATCCTTGCATCAATACCCTCAGTCCTTGCATCAAGAACATTTCACTGAGGAGCATACCTCCAATCCTTGCATCAATACCCCCAGTCCTTGCATCAAGAACATTTCACTGAGGAGCATACCTCCAATCCTTGCATCAATACCCCCAATCCTTGCATCAAGAACATTCCAGTGGGGAGCATACCTCCAATCCTTGCATCAATACCCCCAGTCCTTGCATCAAGAACAGAGGTGCACCTTAATCTGTGTTGAGGTGGAGCAGGGCTGGGGTGGTCCTGATGAGGGTTTCTTCCAGATCCTGGGGGCACGGATGGAGAAAGCCTGGTGCCCCATTTTCCGTTTTAGCATTTATTGGTTCTGCTGAGCGACTTGGGGGGTGGGGTTGTCAGACAATGGGGAGGGCTGTTTGTGGTTTGCAGGTGCCTTGAAGTAGGTGCCGGCTGTCTAGTGACTCTAACTTTAAGAACAGCGCTTCAGCGCCTCGTCGAGGGAGTAAGCGCTATATACACGCAATAACAATAGCCACGTTGCTGTCCAGAGTTACGGTGAGCTGCGCCGTTTCTTTCTCGTGTGTGTTTGAGAGGGTGCAGCGGATCACAGGACCGTGGTGACCTCGGACCATGTGCAGCGCGAAGGGAAACTACCACAGCAGAGTGCAGTGGGGCAGAGCCTGCCTGCACAGGAGTGAGGCTCGGCTTTGACTTCAGAGAGGGCTCGGTGTCCCTGAACTGGTGCCACAGCATGAAGAGATGGAGTACGTGCCCGTGCTGAGCGTTTACGGTCCTTCTGGAGGCACCACAGCCTGAGGGGGCGTAGAGATAGTTTACTGTCGCTCTGGTGGCACCACAGCATGGTGAGCATAGCGATACTTCACTGTCCCTCTGGTCTACCACAGCCTGAGGGGCGTAGGGATAGTTTACTGTCCCTCTGGTGGCACCACAGCCTGAGGGGGCGTTGGGATAGTTTACTGTCCCTCTGGTGGCACCACAGCATGGAGGGGGTGTAAGGATAGTTTACTCTCCCTCTGCAGGTACTACAGCATGAAGGGGGTGTAAGGATAGTTTACTGTCCCTCTGATGGCACAATAGCACGGGGGGTAGGGATAGTTTACTGTCCCTCTGGTGATACCACAGCATGCGGAGGCATAGGGATAGTTTACTGTCCCTCTGGTGATACCACAGCATAGAGGGGGGAGTAGGAATAGTTTACAGTTCCTCTGGTGAAGCCACAGCATGAGGAGACATAGGAATAGTTTACTGTCCCTCTGGTCCACACAACAGGAGGAAGCGTAGGGATATTTTAATGTCCTTCTGGTGGCACAGCATGAAGGGGCAAAAGGATAGTTTACTGTCCCTCTGCTGGTACCACAGCATGAGGAGGCATATGGATAGTTTACGGTACTTCTGGTGGTACCACAGCATGAGGATGCATAGGGATACTTTATTGTCCTTCTGGTGGTGCCACAGCATGAGGCATAATGATAATTTACTGTCCTGGTGGTGCCACAGCATGAGGAGGCGTAGGGATAGTTTACTGACCTTCTATTCACACCGCACTATGAGAACCCAGCTCTGCCCCTCAGTGCCCTGTAACGGGCGCATGGTGCTCTCTCCCCTGGCACCACAACATGGGCAGCCGCAGCTTGTGCGCAAACATGGCAAGAAATTGCCTCCTCTGTCGGTGCTACAACCTGGGAAAGTTTAGGTATTATCCGGATAGTTTAAGCTAGCCCTCCTGACACCACAGCCTGAGGCCCCGCAATGTGTGGCCAGGTAGGGGAACGGCGAGTTATCCCAAGTGGCACCACAGCCTACGGTCCCATAGTGTGTGACCAGGCAGGGGCAGGGTTAGTGGTTTCAGTTGGCACCACAGCCTGAGGTCTAACAGTGTGTTCCAAGGCACGTGCGGGGTTAGTGGTCTTGGCTGGCACCACAGCGCAGACTCGGTCAGTGATCGTGGCTGTTGCCACAGCCGGAGGTGGGGGGCGCCTCAGTGTGTGCCCAGGCCGTGCAGAGTTGATGGTATCGGGTGGCGGCACCTCAGCGCACAGACCCAGTCAGTGATCGTCGCTGGCACAACAGCCGGGGGGGACAGTGTGTGCCCAGGCACGGTTGGTGGTCTCAGCTGGCACCACGGCCTGAGGTCCCACAATGTGTGCCCTAGCACGGGCAGGGTTAGTGGTCTGGGATGGCACCAAAGGCTGTGGTCCCACAGTGTGTGTGCCCAGGCACGGGCAGTGTTCATGGTCTAGGATGGCACCGCAGCCTGAGGTCCCGCAGTGTGTGCCCAGGCACGGGCAGTGTCCATGGTCTCGGCTGGCACCATAGCGTACAGACACAGACCCAATCAGTGATCGTGGCTGGCACCACAGCCCTGCACAGGAATGCACCCTTCTCTCAAGCCAAGTCCGTCAGATTCCTGAGTTTGTAGCTGTCTGGGGGCGTTGTCCGCCCACACAGGGGCCCCCAGTACAGGCCGAAAACCTGCCTTTCAAACACCGCCGAGCAACGCACCCACCCTCCGAGGAACTGGTCCTGCGAGATTTCAAAACACATTCTGGACATGGCCCAGCCCGAGCAATTACAGCCTGGTGCGCAAAGTGCCAGCCTGGAGCCAGGGGAACACGTCAGCCATCCCTGGAAGCAGCCCGGGGCTATGAGACTATAGGCATGTTACACATCTCATATGTGCACCATACACAGGGTTTACGTGTGCACACAAGCGGCTCTCAAAGCGGGCACACCGAGACATAGAGGTCTGCAGACAAACATACCAAGTGCCAAACTGGAGCCAGGAGAACACGTCAGCCATCCCTGGAAGCAGCCCGGAGCTACGAGACTCTAGGCATGTTACACAGCTCATATGTGCACTATCCACAGGGTTTACGTGTGCACACAAGCGGCGCTCTCAAAGCGGGCACACCGAGACAGAGGTCTGCAGACAAACACACAAAGTGCCAGCCTGGAGCCAGGAAATCCCGTCAGCCATCCCTGGAAGGAGGTCGGGGCTACACTCTAGGCATGTTACATATCTCATATGTGCTCTATCCACAGGGTTTACGTGTGCACACAAGCGGCTCTCAAAGCGGGCACACCGAGACATAGAGGTCTGCAGACAAACACAAAAAGTGCCAGCCTGGAGCCAGGAAATCCCGCCAGCCATCCCTGGGAGGAGCTTGCGAGACTCTAGGCATGTTACACATCTCATATGTGCACTATCCACAGGGTTTACGTGTGCACACAAGCGGCTCTCAAAGCGGGCACACCGAGACATAGAGGTCTGCAGACAAACACACAAAGTGCCAGCCTGGAGCCAGGAACTCCCATCAGACATCCCTGGAAGGAGCTCGGGGCTACACTCTAGGCATGTTACATATCTCATATGTGCACTATCCATAGGGTATATGTGTGCACACAAGCGGCGCTCTCAAAACACTGCACACCGAGACAGAGGTCTGCAGACAAACACACAAAGTGCCAGCCTGGAGCCAGGAAATCCCATCAGCCATCCCTGGGAGGAGCCCGGGGCTGCGAGACTCTAGGCATGTTACATATCTCATATGTGCACTATCCATAGGGGTTGTGTGTGCACACAAGCGGCGTTCTCAAAGCGAGCTCACTGAGACATAGAGGTCTGCAGACAAACACACCAAGTGCCAGCCTGGAGCCAGGAAATCCCGCCAGCCATCCCTGGGAGGAGCTTGCGAGACTCTAGGCATGTTACACATCTCATATGTGCACTATCCACAGGGTTTACATGTGCACACAAGCGGCTCTCAAAGCGGGCACACCGAGACATAGAGGTCTGCAGACAAACACGCTTATATGCACAAGTAAACCGTGGTTAATGTACAGACAGGCATATAAGATGCTGCCTGACTAACCCTTTGCTCCACCGAGAAGCGCGTACCTGTGCCAGAAGCGCTTCAAAGCACGATATAATTGGCTCCATGGAGAAGTCTGTACCTGTTGACAAAGCGCTTCAACGCGCTATATAACTGGACTCTACGGAAAAGCCCGTTCCTCTGAACAAAGCGCTTCAAAGCACTATGTAATTGGGCTCCATGGAGAAGCATGTACCTCTTCACAAAGCGCTTCAACGCGCTTTATAACGGGGCTCCCTGGAGAAGCCTATACCTGTCCACAAAGCTCTTCAACGCGCTATATAAATTCACAACACAATGGAACCCAAGCTACCGGTTTCCGCGCCCAGCCTGGCCGCCTCCACCCTACGCCACATTAAGGTGTTTCTGAAACGCGACACGCGTGTGAACTGTTTCGTACACAAATATATATGTAGAATCTATGTTTTGCAACTTGAACTGTTCAGACTCCCAGGAGGTAAAACCGGTCCAGGACCAGCTGTTTTCTGCTTGAAGTGCACACCTCGGCCGGACTTTCTTCGCGCCCAATGACCCCTGGGATCTCTTGTCAAGGGGCCCGGTGAAGGTGCCGTGCGCCCCCGCCCCTCCGTTACCGAGGGCTCGGTGCACAGATATGTACGACCCCCACGCACACACCCCGCATAAGAAGCCGCGGGTGCCAGTGTACGGAGCAGGGTGCCCAGGCCGGGCACGGGGCTGCCACCCACGGGGAACAACCTGCACGGTCCTGGGCGCCGGGTCCAGACCCCTGGCACACTTCAGGAGACCCCGGCGGGATCAGACATGTTATTTCTCGCAGTTATTACACAAATCTGCCTTGAAAAACACACACAATCTCTTGGGGAAAACTCCACAGTATTACAGAAAGGGCCCTCAGGCCCTCTAAGCGCTATGCTGCCGCGCACACGCTGATAATATAACGCGTATATGACACAAAAACCACACATGCACATTTAAACATATAGAAAACAGCGGCTGCATTGAGATCAGAGTTTCATTGATTTGTTTTCACTTTGCGTGCGTTAAATAATATATTTCAATCGTGAACTGACACGGCGACCCCTTGTGATTAACTCAATTGGAAATTAACTATTGTGGTAGCCGGGTAAAGCTTCAAACTCCCCGCTCTCCCAGCAAGAATCACTGCGCACACCTTGGACAGTGGGTCACCATAGTATCAGAGCTAAGTGTACATACATGGAGCGCTGCGTCCGTGTCGCTGGATACACACATGTAACATGCTTCATAACCCGCTGCTCACATGGAAGTGACTTACAGAGCCATAACACGGCTGCCCACCATGGGTCCTCTGTGCGCCTGCTGACTGTAACATCTTAAAGACGGTGACCTTTAACCTGACCCTGGCACACGGGCCTCGCACAGGCGGGTAACGTGTTTCTACCCGGGGGTACCCGGAAACAAATCAACCCACATTTTGGGTCTCAAGTCCAAGTCCCCCTGAAGGTCGGGCCTGACGGCCTCAGGTGTCCCCAGCACTTCAGACTGTCAGGGCCCTGAGACCTAGGCGTCCTGCCCCTTCTCAGGTGCACGAGACTCGTAGGCCCCTGAAGCCCTGGCTCTGCCCTCCCTTGCCCAAGAGCCGCTCTTCCCCAGAGGGCCCTCGGCCCACACCTCCCTCCAGCCGTCTCCTGGCCCCTTCCTGAGCCCCCTCGTGCCGCTCTCCACGTGAATCCCTCTTTCCCCACCCTGCCACCGGCCTTGGTTGGCTCTTCCATCCCTACGTGCCCCATTGCCCTCCTCTGAAGCCCCCTCCCCCGGTGCAGGCTTCCCTGCTGTGCCCTACCTGGACTAGCCCTTGACATTCCCTGAAGCCCCTCTCTGCCCCCCCTGGTCTGCCATCATATTCCTGAAGCATCGTCCCTTGGGGGCCCCGCTCAGAAGCTCCCAGAAGCCCCACTGCCGCCCCCTGGGGCCCCCTTGTTCCCTCCCTAGACACCCCATGCCCCCTCCTCTGGTCCCAAACCCACTGGATCCGTCCCCAGGACCCTCCACCCACCCCCACATGGGAGGGCCCAGCTGCTCACCTGCGCCAGGTCCTGCGCGCTCTCCAGGCCCCGGAGGCCGCCCTTGGCCTCCTCAAACACCGAGCTGTCCTCGCCCGCCTCCCCGGACATCCTGACGGGCTTCAGCTGGGTGAAGACCGCGGCTTCGTCCGGCGCAGGGGTGCAGAGGGTGGGGCAGCTGTCTCTCATCACCCCTGCGTCCTTCTCAGCACATGCAGGCCCGGCAGGGTGGGAGGCAGGGGCCGCTGGGGCAGGAGGGACCCTCTATTCCACAGAGACCAGGGGAGCTGCTGCCTGGGGAGCCTGCACTCTGGAGTGAAACCTTACCTGTCCGGGAGGGAGGGGCCCCAGGCACTGACAGCAGGGCGCAGCCAATCCCAGCCCGAGCCCTCAGCCAATGGAAGGGTCCAGGTGCGCAGGGGTCACGTCTGTCAGCCTGGGGAGGCAGGAGAAGGCGAGGGGAGGGGTAAGAGGAAGAAACGAAAAAGAAAGAAAGAGGAAGAAAACTTAAAACCCAAACACAAGGAGGGAGAAATAGTGAGAGACGGGAAGGAGAGAAATATTCACATTTAAAAAGAGATATTTAGTAGGGAAATCAGGAACAAAGGAATGAAAAAGAAAACAAACAAAAACACAAGAAGAGGGAAATAAGAGAGGAAAAGGAGAAAAACAGACAGATGTAAAATAGGATGTAAGGAAAGCAGGAACAAAGAAATAAGAAATGAGATGAAAATCAAAAGAAAGAGAAAAGATAAATTTACATGAACAAATTATGAACACAAAACAATGAAAAATGACGCGAGACAAGTAAGACAGGCGAGAAAAAATCAAAAACTATAAATCACTCGAGAAAAAAAACAGAAAAGTTAAATAATAGAAACAGAAAAAAATATTGGGACATGACCAAAACATAATGAAAGAAGGACCAATAGAACAAAGTATACAGGACAAAGAAAACGGGATGAATGAACATGAAAAACAGGGGGAGGTAATCGCAAGGTGTGATCTCGAGGAAGCCGAAAAGATAAACAATAAAGTTCCTCTGCTTGAGCTTCAACGGGGGCGACTCAGACATAGCGCCTAAAGAAGCCCTGCGCCTAGAAGTACAAAGGTAGCTCCCAGTGACCATCAGCCCACACTTCCTGTCTGAGGCGCTATCCTACTGCCTGCAGCCTGGCATCAACCCGCACCGGGCTACCAGATGTCGGTGCAGCATGTGCCCTGCACCAAGACCCAAGTCCAGAGAGGCCTGAGCCCCTCCCAGCCTGAGAGCCCCCCCCCCCCGGTTCTAACTTTAGCAAAGGAAGGGAGAGGGCCTAAACCAGGGGCCCCTCTCACCTATGGGAGCCCCAAGGCGGAGGGCTCTCTGGTGGGAGCCACAGTCAGGGCCGGCACTCACAAAGCCCACCCTTCTGCTGCCAGGACCCCCTGGCACCAGGGCTGTGCCAGTTTGTGCCTCTCGTCTCTGAACGACCACGAACCGCCCAAAAGTCCCATATTTATCGCTAAGTTTTCTTCGTGCCGGTTTTCAAAGCAACAAAGGAAGCTTCGCACCACTTTCATGTTATTAAAAAAAGATTGCGTGAAATTCTCGACATTACACCATTGTGGCACGCGGCGTAATTACGCTTCACTATTAGCTGCGTTTGAGCGCAGGAGTACGCGAACTGGGCGGATGCTCGCGGGCCTTGTGTGCTTTGCGCTATTTTTTAAAGTTTAAAACGTGTTCCTGCATCCAAAATGGAAGCAAAGGTGCGTTTCATGATAACATGTAGCGCTGAATTCCGGATTTACACTTTTCATAACGTTTGCAGAATTCGGCGAAGTTATGCAAAAGTAAACTATGCAAATGTCATGCACCCCTAGAAATGTTGCCAGTTTGTATGCAAAATGCACGTTAGAAGTAATGAAACAGGGAAACTCCAAGATGTACACGTCAGTCAGTAATGGTGACCTACGCATGGCTTCGCGTAATTAAAGTTTGCGCGCGTTTGTATCTCTTCAAACCCGGGCTCAAAGACCTCACCTGCTGGCTCTGCCTTTGTTAAGTATTTACTGATATAAATTGGAAGTGGGGATCTTGAGAGGAAAAATGGTGTAACTATGTTTCCCAAACTGCAATATTTTCGGCCCCCAGTGTTCAGAATCCATCATTTCTCCACGATTACCCCTCTTTTATCCGCAGAAACACTTTTGTGAGATAGAAGTATAAAACAAGATAAACTTTATGTTCTTCCGTCTTTTTACTACCATTTAAACTCAAGCAACAGACGCAGAATACGTCACTAGTGTAAAGATAATATCTCATGTTACATTATTAACGGTGTTGCCGCCTTCTGCAAAAAGTCACGTGCTTTGTAAACGCGCAGCGCCGACTGCATCGGAGATGGAGAGTGGCCCCTGGTGACGCAAGCAGCTCCGTTTCCTTTGCCTTATTTGTTGGGTACGGAAGCCCCAGAGGGTGCCGGGTCCAAGATTAATGACATTTTATCAAATAACTAGAGCACCACGCATGTCGCATAGGAGAAAACTATTGCCAGGCACCAGAGAGGGGAAGTGTCCTACACCAGCCTGTAGGGGGTGCTCGACCAGGGTGTGAGAAAATGCCACTTTAGGCGTGGTCACCCCCATTTTGTGCTAATTTTTTCATTGTTTTTTAAACTTTATACACTGGGGCACTTGTGTCCAGTGCCCAGCATATGTGCTGTGTCCCCTAAAATATGTAGAAATTGGCTAATCCCGGATTGCATAATTAACTCTCCTATAATGTTATGTTATGTTATGTTATAATGGTTTATATAGCGCCTAACTGCCCAACGGCCTCGTAGCGCTTATACTGCCATAACGGTGACATACTGTTTAAGTTAATACGAGGGATTTAGATTTTAAATAGCCAAGTCTTCAGTTCCTTTCTAAACGACATCTCTTGAGGGTTTACTCTCATCTTGAGAGGGAGATTATTCCAAAGCAAAGCGCCTTGATATGCTAACGATCTTCCTCCCCATCTGGCTTTCCTCCTTGTTGGAATTATGGCCAGATTAGCTGAGGACGATCTAAGTGGCCTGGCTGGAATGTAAACCTGTGCCAGTGTTTTCAGCATTTCAGGTCCCTTATCAAATATGGATCTATGAAAGTGGCACAGGGTCTTGAACTGAATCCTTTCCGCTACCGGGAGCCAGTGTAGGGAGACAATTCCTGGCCGTATTGAATGTTGTTTAGGAATGTTTAGTAGCAGACGAGCGGCTGCATTTTGTACCCTTTGTAATCTCTGAATTACATATTTCGGGGAGCCAATAAACAAAGCATTACCATAGTCAATCCGAGCACCTATCAGTGCCTAGACAACCAATCTTCTGGCTGGGAAAGGTAAAATAGTTAAAACCTTCCTCAGGGTCCTTAGCAGAGCAAAAGCAGTTCCTGCTATTCTATTCGCATGTTGGGCCATTGAGAGAAGAGGGTCCAGCCATACCCCTAAGCTTTTAATAAGACCTTTAGGGGGGGGGGGGGGGAGGGTCGATACTCCTCTCAGTAGGCTGGAATTGAAAGGGGGAATTTTATTTCCAAAAAACATAACCTCCGTTTTGTCATCGTTGAGCTTTAGTTTACTATCAGCCATCCAGGTTGCAACTGCTTTCATACACAGACCTAGTGCTGAGCCCATATCTGGGCGGGAATTAGAAAAGGAGACTATCAGCTGCGTATCATCTGCATATGATACTAGATTCAGTCCGAAAGGCTCAACTATGCCTGCTAATGGCCTCATATAGATGTTAAAAAGTAATGGATTTAAGGCCGAGCCCTGAGGAACACCACAACTACTGAATGTGCTCCTAGAGCTATACTCTCTATCGAGTACCTGAAATGACCTCCCATATAAAAAGGAGCAAATCCAGTCTAACGCGGTACCGGCAATTCCACATCCTCGTACTCTGTCTATGAGGATTTTTAGGTCAACTGTATCAAAGGCCGCACTTAGGTCAAGGAGGATAATCGCGGTTTCCATGCCTATATCCATCCTCTTCCTTGCTTCTTCTGTAATGGCAATCAGTGCGGTTTCTGTGCCATGTTTAGGTCTAAAACCCATCTGGGTAGGATGTATAAGATTATTTTCTTCCAGGAGCGTGGATAGCTGAGAGTGTATGTGTTTCTCCGCCAGTTTGGCAATTAGGGGCAGTAATGAGATTGGTCTATAGTTGTTCAGAATCTTAGGATCTAGACTAGTTTTCTTCAATAGTGGCTTGACAATGGCTTGTTTCCAGTGGTCAGGTACAGTGCCGTCACTCAGTGAGTTGTTAATAAGATTCTTTATTATCGGCCCTAATACTGAGATTCCCAAGGATAGGATCTGGGGGGGGGGCAGGATCTAGTGGGGAGCCCGATTTCGTTGAGCTCAGTAAATTGGTAACTCTGTCCAAACTGATAGGAGTAAAGTTTGTGAGAAGGGTTACCTCCCCGGCCTCTTGGCTTATTCTCTTCTGCTCTTTATTAGGGGAATTGGGAAAGGCTAGATAGATATTCTGGATTTTATTTAGAAAAAAACTAGCCAAATCTTCTACATGTTGTTGGGGGGAGTCCCTGATTTCTGCTTCCTCTCTTGGATGGATGAGATCTTTTAGGGCATTAAAGATCTCCTTGGGTGAATTGGCTGCTGCTTCAATTTTTCCTGAGTAATAGGTCGCCTGAGTTTTTTAAATTTCCAAATGATAATCTCAAATCAGATTTTTATAATCCCTTTTCATGGATTCATCTTGGGTGCAACGCCATCTCCTCTCTTGTTTCCTACACTCTCTTTTCTTCTCTAATAGGCATGCATTGTACCATGGAGCCGACTTCTTTCGATGGGTGATTTTAGACGAGGAGAGGGGTATAGTCTCCTCTAGGCTGTTCTCTATCCATTTGTTAACAGAGTGCGAAAAATCTGTTATGTTATTTATATTTATACTTCCTGGACTATTTTTCTGCAACGCGGAGACGAAATCTGTGGATTTTAATCTGTGCCATTTCCTTCTGCGGGGGGGGTGCCCCCATATGAGTTATCCTGTAGTGAGTGAGATGTAATTCCATTTCTAGGAGGAAATGATCCGACCATGCTAGCGGGCAAGATGATAGAAATTTTATAAGGCCGTATTATATGGAGTGGAAACTATACCCATGGCATGAAAAGTTACATGCCACCACAGCACGTATTGTGCCATCCACTAACAAGACAAGGAAAACACGGCTTAGGGCTTACCATTGTAGCCTCATAGCTGAATTTTAAACCTGAAGCCGAACTACCAAAAAATGGTTTTAACAGTGGAAAAACCTTCCTTTTAAGTATGATTAAGTCACTACTAGGTAGACATTGTAGCCCACAAGGTAGGACACACAGGGTCTTATCTAGAGTTTGGGCGAGGGGGTTACTTCATCACAAACATGAAGGATACTTCGTCCTTCATATTGCGATCCATTACATCCTATGGACACTGTAATGCAGCAGAAAGGATATCAGTCCTGTTTGGGATGGAGTAACCCATCTGCCAAACTCTAAATCAGGCCGATAGTTTTTAAAAATGGGACATGTAAAAATGTAATGTCACCATGTCCCTCCAGAGACAATCCCCCAAAAGCTATTTTCACTGCGAAAGGCCCTGGTTGTCTGGTGAGAAAACTAGAGTACAGATTAAAATATTAATTCTGCTATCTTAAGTTTGGGACCAGCTAGAAAATAATTAATTCACTCTTTCTGATGGTTATTAAAAACTCAATTCAATGGTGAAGTTAGATTGTGTCAACATCAGGACAGTGCGCGCTCTACGGGCGACGTAAATGCAAAAACCCAGTCCTTATGCAAGGATATATTTCATGCATTGTGTTTCTATGCAGTATGTTAACTTTTTGCATTGCAGAGCTTCTACCTTGAAAAGTCATTAATGCTGTTTGTAATCCATTGGTCCTTTATTCTAAGACCTTCTAGAAGTCTTTCTTGTAGCATGGTTGGGTGTGGCCATTAGGGCGGGGCTTGGCTCTATATAAGGGAGCCAGCCCAGCTCCACGTGCTCACTATTCAGAGGTCCCGGTGCAGAGAAGCAGCATTTTCCAAAGTTCCTGTCCCGGAGGCCTATCCAGTCATTTCCAGGCCTGCCCTAGTTTATTTGGTGATCTTCCAACAGGGTGGTAAGGCAGAGGTTGGGTTAGGCCCCCGACTCCGTTTTCAGTGACACTCGAGTTTTGGGCCTAAACTTGACATTGCGTGTGTGATTGTTTTCCTGGCATTTAATTCTTGATTTTCAGATCGGCAGTGAGTGCGATCATTTCATGACATTTGTATTGTGAATTCCGAATCAGCAACAGTGTGTGCGATTCATTCCTAGCATTTACGTCTTGGCATTCAGATCGGCAGTGTGCTCGATCATTTCATGGCATTTGTATCATGAATTCCGAATCGGCAACAGTGTGCGCGATTCATTCCTAGCATTTACTTCTTTGCATTCAGATCGGCAGTGCACGCAATCATTTCATGGCATTTGGATTGTGAATTTTTAATCAGCAACAGTGTGCACGATTTATTCCTGGCATTTACTTCTTGGCATTCAGATCGGCAGTGCGCGCGATCATTTCATGGCATTTTGTATCGTGAAGTCCGAATCGGCAACAGTGTGCGCAAATCAATCCTGGCATTTACTTCTTGGCATTCAGATCGGCAGAGCGTACGATCACTTCATGGCATTTGGTTCTTGATAATCGAATCGGCAACAGTGTGCGCAATTCAATCCTGGCATTTACTTCTTGGCATTCAGATCGGCAGTGCACGCGATCATTTCATGGCATTTGTATTCTGAATTCCGAATCTGCTACAGTGTGTGTGATTCATTCCTAGCATTTACGTCTTGGCATTCAGATCGGCAGTGTGCTCGATCATTTCATGGCATTTGTATCATGAATTCCGAATCGGCAACAGTGTGCGCGATTCATTCCTAGCATTTATTTCTTTGCATTCAGATCGGCAGTGCACGCAATAATTTCATGGCATTTGGATTGTGAATTTTGAATCAGCAACAGTGTGCACGATTTATTCCTGGCATTTACTTCTTGGCATTCAGATCGGCAGTGCGCGCGATCATTTCATGGCATTTTGTATCGTGAAGTCTGAATCGGCAACAGTGTGCGCAAATCAATCCTGGCATTTACTTCTTGGCATTCAGATCGGCAGAGCGTACAATCACTACATGGCATTTGGTTCTTGATAATCGAATCGGCAACAGTGTGCGCGATTCATTCCAGGCATTTAACCTTTGAAATACAGATCGGCAGAGTGCGCGATCATTTCTAGACATTGAAATCTAAAAGTGCAAGTTTGATTAAGGTGCATAACATTTCCTGAACATTTGAGTCTTGGGACTCTTAGTCAGAGAGTGAGGTAGCCGTGTTATTCATGAATCTAATACAGTTCATTCATGCAGAGAAAAAACCATGTGTTCTTTGATTCTTGTTACAATGCAGTGACTACTCTAAGAACTATTTGGAGAGCGTTTATGGTGCAAAAATATAATATGTTAATTCTGGAATGTTCATATGAAAACCTTGTATAACCTTTTCTTGATTTCCAGGTACCTAGATTCTTGAGGCTTGGTTCTAGTGAAGCCTTAGGCCATTCATGTTTTCAGTATAAGTGTTTATTTGAAACAAAACTCATTGAAAGTCATTGTGATTAATCTTGCAATTGTGTTGTTTAACTCTTGCTTCCACAGGTCTCCTTCTCCGCTGTTCCCAACCCAAAACCCATTCCCCCACTTGGCCATTCTTGAACTCTGTGCTATATTGCTGGTGGAGTTTGGAGCTGCCAAGAGGTGGACATGTTGGGAACATGCGCAAGCCCCGAGGATTTGGTCTCCTTGACAGATTGTTAATAAATATTTAGGAAAAGTAACTTTTAGAAAATTACCCTTTCCCTGCCTGAAATGTTTGGATGCTAATTTCCATCAGCTTTCCTGGAGCCGTTCGGCCAATGCTTGACCACAATGAGGTGTGAAAACTGCTCCCAGAGTAGAACCAATGGCCTGGGTTCTTGGGGTTAGCCTATGAACTTATTTAACTTCAATTGGATCTCCCTGTCACAAGTAACCATCAGGTGACAACTAGAGAGGACTAGCCTTTGTTCCCCCTTTTCAGGCTGGCAGCAACCCCAATGGGAGGAATGCTATGCCTTATAACGGGTTATGGGTGACCACAGAGTAGGGGACCGCTCATTATCCTGACCACACCTCTGGACATGGGAAAAAGGTTTCCCCATGATAGATTTTAGGAGTGAGGTGCACTGTGTGATTCTTTGCAGTACGGCAAACAGGAGCCTCTGTAAAGTGGGTAGGGTTGTCCCTATGAACTTTTACCCCATTGGTCAGGGAGGAGCTGGGAGTCACTCCCACTCTCTAGCTGGTGCCATTCATTAATGTGGCACCAAAAGGCACCCTCCTCAGAACACTTTCTGGAGGTGTGGAAGAACAGAAAAAGGTCTTCAGCTGCTGTCAGAGACCTGTCAGGACACCTTGTACCCAGGACAAAGAAATTGACTCCAAGGGTCATTATGCTGACCTCCTGTGTGGATACATGGACCTAATAAGCTGCAAGAGGCCTTTTCTCTAAAGTGCCCACCTGATCAGTAGCAACTGGAACTGGAACTGGACTTGACCCTGCTAATAGCCTTTACTGGAGTGAGTTTTGACCCCCAAGTGTTTTTCCCGAGGTCCTGGGACTTTTGGCTGTATCTAACTGAACGTCTCCTAACATCTCTGAAAAGCTGGAATTTAGAACATTTATGGACATCCAGACCTCAAGAGGACCAGGACCAACCACCCAATACAATCTTCCCAAGGAGCGACTTTGCTGGGTGAAGAAACAGATTTTTCTCACTTGGAGCTTCTCCACAGCATAAATCAGTTTCAGAGAGTCCTCAGCAGGAAGGTACCTGGCCTCGTGTAACTCATTGTCAGATGCAGTCTGCGTCCTTGTTCCGCTGGAAACATTTGAGCTTCAAAAAAATTGCTAATCCTGAATGTAGAAATCTTGACTAGGCAAAGGTGCGAAAAGTGTCCAGTCGACGAGAAGACTTCTTTTTGCTTATGATTAGAATTTTGCAGCTCAGAGAGTTTGCCACCTAAACCAATGGCTTCAACAGGATCTTATCCAGTGGGTATCTGGCGCTGTAGAACTCTTCTCGCCTGGTCAGCCTGCAACTGTGCCCCACTGGAGAACTTTGACTAAATACATCTCGAGCCAGGAAGAACCTATTGGTGTATAGAAGCAGCACTCCATTGAGGAGGGCCTGAAATTGCATCTAGGTCCTGGTCACACAGAACCCTTGACTGTCACTGGCACTTTACATTTTTGTGGCACTTTTTCACTTAACTTTAAAAAAAAATCATATCTCCGGTTTCCTTATAGAACTTTATGCTTTTTGGTGCTATTTTGCTGATTACATTTTCCCCTATTTTTATAAATTGGAGTGGGTTTTTTATCATGTTGTGACTTTGACTTTTTCACTGTGCTGGTTCTTCTATATGCTTTACACATTGGGCCCGATTCACAAAGATAAACTTAGACCAAAATTCTAAGTTTCGACCTTAAGTCTAACTTTACTAATAGTACTAATAGTAAAGTTAGACTTTTCATCTAAGTTTAGACCAAAAATCTCTACTCATATTAAAGTTAGACTTTTGGTCTAAGTTTAGACTTTTGGTCTAAGTTTAGACCAAAATTCTATACTTAGACCAAAAGTCTAACGTTACTCATAGTAAAGTTGGACATTTGGTCTAAGTTTATACTTTTGGTTTAAGATTATACAAAAAGTCTAAATTTAGACCAAAAGTCTAAATTTACTACTAGTAAAGTTAAACTTTAGGTCTATGTTTACCTTTGTGAATCAGACCCATTTTCTTTAAGCTAAGCCTGTCTGCCCTGAGCCATATTTACCAAGGATTGAGCTCACATTTAAATCACAGAAACCTTTGACTGGTTAGTCACTTTCTTACTTGTGGTGGACAACCATCCGCCCTAATTGATAAATCACTTTATTACACAGGAGTTTGCCAGTTCTCATAAAAATCCATTGATTGATTTGTAAACCTTTAAGCCTTATGTCCCTGCTGACTCCTGGGTTCATCCAATTGCCTCAGAGAGGTCCATATCCCTAGGCCCAGCTGCAGCTTCCTTAAATCCTTCTTTACTTGCCTCTTAACCACTGACTCACATCCAAGGTCGACAGCAGTAGAGATGTCATACTCTTAGGGACCTTCTTCAGGGATGAGGCCTCGAGAATAAGCACAAAGACAGTTCTAGCTCTCTCGTTCACGTGTCAGATCTGACGTCCAACAACAAGCGTAATAAAGAACGCACTGTCACAAATTTGTTCACTAGTTCACTTACTCCACAGATCTCAAGTTCACTGGTTGACCACCTCCAGATATCTCCTTGTCACAGGTTCATTATTTCATTCCTTCCAAAGATCTCATTGGCACAAGTTCATTAGTTCACCTCCATCTATCTCATTGTCCCAGGTTCAAAAGCTCACCTCTCCCACACATCTCATTTTCACTACCTAGTTCACTAGTTCACCTCTCCCACAGATCTCATTTTCACTAACTAGTTTAATTCTTCCACAGATCTCATAGTCATTGCGTCGCTCGTTCACCTCTGCCAAAGATCTCATTGTGACTAGTTCACAAGTTCACCTCTTCCACAGCTCTCATTGTCTCAGGTTCACTAGTTCACCTCTTCCACAGCTCTCATTGTCTTAGGTTCACTAGTTCACCTCTTCCACAGCTCTCATTATCTCGGGTTCACTAGTTCATCTCTTCCACAGATATTATTGTCTCCAGTTCACCTCTTCCACAGATCTGAATGTCTCTAGTGCATTAGTTCCCCTCTTCCACAGATAACATTGTCCCTAGTTCCCCTTTTCCACAGTTCTCAGTGTCTGTAGTTCACCTCTTCAACACATCTCATTGTCTCTAGTTCACTAGTTCATCTCTTCCACAGATCTCATTGCATTTAATTCATAATGTCTCCTCTTCCTCAGATCTCATTGTCTCTAGTTCACTATGTCTCCTCTTCCACAGATCTGAATGTCTCTAGTTCACTAGTTCCCCTGTTCCACACATCTCATTGTCTCTAGTTCACTTGTTCACCTCTTCCACAGCTCTCATTGTCTCAGGTTCACTAGTTCATCTCTTCCACATATCTCATTGTCTCTAGTTCACTAGTTCACCTCTTCCACAGCTCTCATTGTCTCAGGTCCACTAGTTCATCTCTTCCACAGATCTCATTGTCTCTAGTTCACTAGTTCCCCTTTTCCACAGTTCTCAGTGTCTGTAGTTCACCTCTTTCACATACCGCATTGTCTCCTGCTCACTATGTCTCTTCTTCCATAGATCTCATTGTCTCTAGTTCACTGGTTCACCTCTTCCACAGATCTCACGGTCTCTAGGTCACTATGTTTCTTCTGCAGACAAAAATGTATCTAATTCACTAGTTGAGCTCTTCCACAGTTCCCTTTGTTTCTAGTTCACTCTTACACAGACCCCATCGCCTCTGTTTCACCAGTTCCCCTTTTCCACAGACCTCATTGTATCTAGTTCACTGGTTCGTCTCTTCCACAGTTCCCATTGATTCTAGATCATTAATTCACCTCTTCCACAGAGCTCACTGTCTCTCGTTCCACGTTACTAGTTCACTACTTCTCTCCTTCCACAGTTCCCATTGTATTTAGTTCACTAGTTCACCTCTTCTACAGATCTCATTGTCTCTAGTTCACTAGTTCCCTCCTTCCACAGTCCCTGTTGTTTCTAGTTCACTAGTTCACCTCTTCCTCAGATTTCATTGTCTCTAGTTCACCTCTTTCACAGTTCTAGTTCACTAGTTCCCTCTTCCACAGTTCTCATTGTATTTAGTTCACTAGTTCACCTCTTCCATAGATCTCATTGTTTCTAGTTCACTATGTCTCCTCTTCCACACATCTCATTGTATCCAGTTCACTAGGTCACCTTTTGCACAGATCTCATTGTCTCTAGTTCACTAGTTCATCTCTGCTACAGACCTCATGGTCTCTAGTTCACTAGTTCCCCTCTTCCACAGATCTCATTGTCTCCAGCTCACTAGTTCTCCTCTTCCACAGATCTCATTGTCTCTAGTTCACTATGGCCCTCATTATGAACATGGCGGTCCGTTCCGCTCCGCCGGCGGCAGAAACTGCCAACAGAGGAGCGGGCTGGACTGCCAAATAATGAACCAAACGAAAGTCAGGCATCCTGCGAACCACCCACCGCCAGTAGAGGAGTGCCGACGACGACGGCAGTGTCTGCCCACAGGCTGTCGGAAAGGCCCAACCGGCCCATCAAATTATGAACCCCCATTCTGCTGCCAGTTCCGGGGTGGGAACCACCACCACACAAAGCCAGGCGGAAACAAACCAAATATAAGGAAACACTCACCGGAGTCCCGTAGAACGCGCCGCGGCAGACATGGATAGAGAGCTGCAGATCATGCCAGCCCTGCTCTTTGCCATATACTCCCACGACCGAGACCGCCGACGAAGACGACAACGGTAAGTACTGCAGCCTTCTGAACAAGGAAAGAAAGGGCACAGTCACATACCCACCCACTCCACCCACTCTGCAACACCCCAACCCTTCACAGCAGCACAACCCATAACCCCCACAGCAAGAGGTACTTACCCGACACAAGGCTAATTCAGCATGACCATAGTACATACAAATGCCCCACACCCATAACAAATGAAACAAAAGACCAGGGTTCAACGGTGTGCAGCCCAAACACAGGCCACACAGAAACTTTAATATGAAGCTCACTGAGCCAAACAGTCTAAACAGGGCTAATGGGCAGTCTGTATGTCGACAATTGCCATGGGCCACAACGGGCCCAACCTGACTCCCACAAGTGCATGGTGCTCCACCTCATGGGGCACCATATGGGCATCCAGGCACCTCACGGAAGGGGGTCAGGGAGTGGTGGGGGTGGGGATTTTGGACGAGGGTGGGCCTTTTACTTTCGTTTGGAAGGTGGAGGGGGTGGGCTTGTCCTTTGAAGGGGGCTGTTTGGAACGGGTGGAGCTAGATGGCCTAGGCTCCGTCTGGGCTTTTTGCTTATCTAGGGAAGGGGCACGGGAATGTGAAGGGCGTTCGGGGGGGCAGTGATGTGGAAGGAGCAGAAAGGGCAAGGTGGTGTGCACATTTGGGGACAAGATGGGGTGGGCCAGTGGGTTGGAAGAGGTCAGCACGGGAGAGGAAAAGTTTCTTTGGAGAAATTGGGGTGGGCATGGATGTGGACATGGGAGTGGAGGCAGAGGGTGTGGATGTATGTGGTGTAGGGGTGCGTGTAGTGGGTGCAGGTGACTGCTCAGTATGCTGTGGTGTGGTAGATGTCTGATGGGTGGATGTCTAGATGCGTTTGTGTGTTTCTGGAGGAGGGGGGTGGACACAGTGGGAGAAGACAGACAGCTAGTGTGGATGTATGTTGTGTGGGTGTCTGCAAGTCTGGTAAGTGTGCTGCATGTGTCAACTACACTAGTGGTGGTGAGTGCAGGTGTGGTGTATGGGGTGCATGTATGGATGTCTGCTATTGTGGTGAGCACAGTAAGAGGAACAGCAACAGTGACTGAAGGTGCAGTGCATGAGGATGTGGATGTAGAGGGGACAGACAGGGAGGCAGAAGAGGTGGGCACACTGGGGGAAGTGGATGTTGTTGTGTGTGCATGTGTATGTTGACTGTGTGAATGCTTGTGGTGGGAGGTGTGGGGCTTGTGTTTAGAAGTGTGTTTCTTGTGTGTTGATGTGCTTGACTGGGTGTCTGAATGTGTGCCTTGGATGGTTGAAGGGAGTGGGGTGCTGGAAGGGCTAGAGGAGGTTGGAGGGGGGACGGAATGGCCAGGGAAAATGGCTGCCGTCCGAGAGGAGGCCAGAGCCTGAAAAGATCTCTGTAGAACAGACACGGCACCGTGAATGCCATCCAAATAGGCATTTGTCTGCTGCATCTCTGATGCTAGCCCCTGGATGGCATTGACAATGGTTGTCTGCCCTACAGAGATGGTTCTCAGGAGGTCAATAGCCTCCTCTGTGAGGGCAGCAGGGCTGACTGGCGCAGGGGAGGAGGTGCCTGGGGCAAAGGAGACGCCCACCTTTCTGGGTGGGCCGGCACGGGCAACTCTATGGGGAGCAGAAGGGAGGGCGGTGATGGAATAGGGGGTGGCGGAAGATGTGACGGTAGTGGTGTGTGCACTAGTGTCCGCCACCACGGGGGGGCCCCCATCGGAGGAGGTCTCGGAGTCACTACCTCCTGTGGTAGTAGCCTCCCCCGTGAGAGTCACCTCGCCCTCCCACCCACTGGCCCCCTGGGCGGCGGTTGTCTCTGCCTCTGGGGATCCGTGTGGGCCGCTGTCTCCCCACTTGCTGGTGCCTCAGCTCCCTCGCCAGATGTTGATGCTGTGCCAATCCAACACAAGAGAACAGGGATGGGGAGACAAAACAGGAAAGACACTTGTAAATAGCTGAATGCAGGTACATAATGGCCAGACGTACACCCACCGAGAAGACAAATCCAACAGGCAGCACTGTTTAATATGCCGAAGGCCATACCCCTTACTACTGACCAGAATACTGCTCTACACCCATCCACTGGACCACCTAAGGAGGCGACGTAGGGGAGACGTGACAAAGACACCCCTACAACCCTTGGGGACCATAAAGTAGATGGACACCAGTCAAAGTCCCTGCCTCTAAGCAGCATGAACCTTAATGCACACCCAGACATCCTTCCAGACTGAAGTATGTGAAATGAGTACTCACCCACTTGTGACTGCTGTGCAGCCTTCAAGCGCCCATCCAGGTCTGGGTACGCCACCGCCAGTGTCCGTCGCATGAGGGGGGTCAGTGCCCGACTGTAGGAAAATACCATCTTGCCCGGCATGTTACCCCCATATTTCACTGTATATATGTTGTTTTAGTTGTATGTGTCACTGGGACCCTGCCAGCCAGGGCCCCAGTGCTCATAAGTGTGCCCTGTATGTGTTCCCTGTGTGATGACTAACTGTCTCACTGAGGCTCTGCTATCCAGAACCTCAGTGGTTATGCTCTCTCTTTGCTTTCCAAATTGCCACTAACAGGCTAAGTGACCAATTTCACCAATTCACATTGGCATACTGGAACACCCTTATAATTCCCTAGTATATGGTACTGAGGTACCCAGGGTATTGGGGTTCCAGGAGATCCCTATGGGCTGCAGCATTTCTTTTGCCACCCATAGGGAGCTCTGACAATTCTTACACAGGCCTGCCACTGCAGCCTGAGTGAAATAACGTCCACGTTATTTCACAGCCATTTACCACTGCACTTAAGTAACTTATAAGTCACTTATATGTCTAACCTTTACCTGGTAAAGGTTGGGTGCTAAGTTACTTAGTGTGTGGGCACCCTGGCACTAGCCAAGGTGCCCCCACATTGTTCAGGGCAAATTCCCCGGACTTTGTGAGTGCGGGGACACCATTACACGCGTGCACTATACATAGGTCACTACCTATGTATAGCGTCACAATGGTAACTCCGAACATGGCCATGTAACATGTCTAAGATCATGGAATTGTCACCCCAATGCCATTCTGGCATTGGGGAGACAATTCCATGATCCCCCGAGTCTCTAGCACAGACCCGGGTACCTCCAAACTACCTTTCCCGGGGTTTCACTGCAGCTGCTGCTGCTACCAACCCCTCAGACAGGTTTCTGCCCTCCTGGGGTCCAGCCAGGCTTGGCCCAGGAAGGCAGAACAAAGGACTTCCGCAGAGAGAGGGTGTTACACCCTCTCCCTTTGGAAAAAGTTGTCAGGGCTGGGGAGGAGTAGCCTCCCCCAGCCTCTGGAAATGCTTTGATGGGCACAGATGGTGCCCATCTCTGCATAAGCCAGTCTACACCGGTTCAGGGATCCCCCAGCCCTGCTCTGGCGCGAAACTGGACAAAGGAAAGGGGAGTGACCACTCCCCTGACCTCCCAGGGGAGGTGCCCAGAGCCCCTCCAGTGTGCTCCAGACCTCTGCCATCTTGGAAACAGCTCTGAGTGGCCAGTGCCAGCAGGTGACGTCAGAGACCCCTTCTGATAGGCTCTTACCTGTGTTGCTAGCCTATCCTCCTTCCTAAGTAGCCAAACCACCTTTTCTGGCTATTTAGGGTCTCTGCTTTGGGGAATTCTTTAGATAACGAATGCAAGAGCTCATCAGAGTTCCTCTGCATCTCTCTCTTCACCTTCTGCCAAGGAATCGACCGCTGACTGCTTAGGAAGCCTGCAAAAACCGCAACAAAGTAGCAAAGACGACTACTACAACCTTGTATCGCTGATCCTGCCGCCTTCTCGACTGTTTTCCTGGTGGTGCATGCTGTGGGGGTAGTCTGCCTCCTCTCTGCACTAGAATCTCCGAAGAAATCTCCCGTGGGACGACGGAATCCTCCCCCTGCAACCGCAGGCACCAAAAGAACTGCATCACCGGTCCTCTGGGTCCCCTTTCAGCATGACGAGCATGGTCCCTGGAACTCAGCAACTCTGTCCAAGTGACTCCCACAGTCCAATGACTCTTCAGTCCAAGTTTGGTGGAGGTAAGTCCTTGCCTCTCTACGCTAGACTGCATTGCTGGGTACTGCATGATTTGCAGCTGCTCCGGCGCCTGTGCACTCTTCCAGGATTTCCTTTGTGCACAGCCAAGCCTGGGTCCCTGACACTCTAACCTGCAGTGCACAACCTCCTGAGTTGTCCTCTGGCGTCATGGGATCTCCTTTTGTGACTTCGGGTGAGCTCCGGTTCACTCTTCTTCGTAGTGCTTGTTCCAGCACCTCTGCGGGTGCTGCCTGCTTCTGTGAGGGCTCCCTATCTTGCTGGGCGCCCCCTCTGTCTCCTCACGCAATTGGCGACATCCTGGTCCCTCCTGGGCCACAGCAGCATCCAAAAACCCTAACCGCAACCTTTGCAGCTAGCAAGGCTTGTTTGTGGTCTTTCTGCGTGGGAACACCTCTGCAAGCTTCTTCACAACGTGGAACATCCATCCTCCAAAGGGGAAGTTCCTAGTCCTCTTTGTTCTTGCAGAATCTACAGCTTCTACCATCCGGTGGCAGCTTCTTTGCACCCTCAGTTGGCATTTCCTGGGCATCTGCCCAATCTCGACTTTGTCGCGACTCTTGGACTTGGTCTCCTTGTTCCACAGGAACTCTCGTCCGGAAATCCACCTTTGTTGCATTGCTGGTGTTGGTCTTCCTTGCAGAATTCCCCTATCACGACTTCTGTGCTCTCTGGGGAAGATAGGTGCACTTTACACCTACTTTTCAGGGTCTTGGGGTGGGCTATTTTTCTAACCCTCACTGTTTTCTCACAGTCCCAGCGACCCTCTACAAGCTCACATAGGTGTGGGGTCCATTCATGGTTCGCATTCCACTTTTGGAGTATATGGTTTGTGTTGCCCCTATACCTATGTGCTCTCATTGCAATCTATTGTGACTGTACATTGCTTGCATTACTTCCTTTTGCTATTACTGCATATTTTTGGTATTGTGTACATATATCTTGTGTATATTTGCTATCCTCACACTGAGGGTACTCACTGAGATACTTCTGGCATATTGTCATAAAAATAAAGTACCTTTATTTTTAGTATATCTGTGTATTGTGTTTTCTTATGATATTGTGCATATGACACCAGTGGTATAGTAGGAGCTTTGCATGTCTCCTAGTTCAGCCTAAGCTGCTCTCCATAGCTACCTTCTATCAGCCTAAGCTGCTAAAAACACCTCTTCTACACTAATAAGGGATAACTTGTCCTGGTATAGAGTGTAAGTACCCCTTGGTACCCACTACAATCCAGGCCAGCCTCCTACACCGACGGGCACCCCTTCCACGTTGGGAGGACTTCTCCAGCTGGGCTTCACTGATCTTTCACGCCCAGCGCCGCAGGTCCTCTCACCTCTTTCTACAGTGGGGGCTCCGCCGGTAGTAGACCCCCAATGTCCACACCTCCTTGGCGATGGCATGCCAGTGTGCCCACTTCTGGTGGGCACTGACCTAAAAGGACGCCACAGAAATGTAACACAGAGGTCAGGCACTTGCACGATAGGAACAGCTGGCTAACCGTCTACTATGGGACGGACAGTACTCTCAGACTTACAGGACAGTCGCACGCAGCATGACATGCACCATGGCCCATGCAGGCTCAGAGGTGCACACATATGTGCAATCAACACCATCCATTACACACACACACACACAGTGCCCCCCCCAACCCAGACTCACCTGTACCTCTGGCCGTCCGTACAGTTTTGCGCACAGGGGAAGGACCCAGTCCACTAGCTTCTGCAGTTCTTCCTGGGTGAAGGCTGGGGCCCTTTCCCCTGCACCACGTGGCACATCCATACCCAGAGGCAGGCCACAGCAGTACACAGAGTGGAGTACCTGTCCGCACGAGATCAGGGAGTCAAGTGATGAAACAATGACGAACGCGCGTACGGTCGGTGGCAGTATGCACCGTCACCTCCGGCGGCGATCATGATATGCCAGGATTCTCCATTGGCATCCATGTTAGCCATTGAGGGTGCGAACAGCGGTAAACACCGCCTTACGCTGTGACATCAACCGCTAGCAGTATGAGGTCACTTCCACAACGAAGGGGCAGATCTACAGTGGGCAGACACTTTGCCATCACCTACGCACCTAGAATTAATTACTACTCACAATGCAGGCCCTACTAGCCACATGAAGCACCTAGGCCTCTGTCCATTCAGTATAGTAGCACACATGAAATATTCTGTTTCCTCCGAGTGATGTACATGTATATCTGTCAGGTAGCAGTTATTGTCGAGACAGTACAATGAACAATGCAGTGCACAAATGATGACAAGTGTGCCTATGTATGTGTCTTCATCACTCCTTTTTGTAACCCCTCGTAGGTACCGACCCTTATGGCGAGGAAGGGCACCATCGGTGTACAGACCACTTGTGGATATGGGAACCATGGTGGAGCGTCAGATCATAATAACTTACAGACTCACACGTGCAACTATTCCGGATCTTTGCGCATTACTGGATCCTGCACTAACTCCGGGAAATCGTAATCAGCATGCCATTCCAACTGAGGTGCAGGTGCTCTCTGCACTCCATTTCCTGGCCACGGGCTCATTTCAAGTGACAGTGGGCATGGGTGCTGGTTTTTCACAGCCAATGTTTAGCATGGTACTGACAAGATTCCTGAATGCATTTGTACGACATCTGCAGTCTTATGTAAGGTTTCCCCAAAGTACTGACCTACCTGCCATCAAGTCTGAAATCTATGCCTTTGCCAACATACCCCATGTCATAGGTGCCATAGATGGCACCCACATAGCTATCATCCCCCCAATAGTGAGAGAACAGATGTACAGAAACAGGAAGAGTTTTCACACTTTGAACATCCAATTGGTATGTACTGTAGACCAGTACATTTCACATGTGAATGCCATGTTCCCAGGTTCAGTCCATGATTCCTTTGTGTTGAGGAACAGTAGTGTGCCACAGAAGATGGAACAACTACAAGAGGACAGAGGATGGATCATAGGTAAGTGTGCCTGTCAGTAACTGACACATTGCTGAACACCAGCCTGTCTGACTAAGGGTCATACCAATGATGAGTCTGTATTGCACCATTTTCTAGGTGATTCTGGCTATCCAAACTTACATTGGCCCCTGACCTCAGTAAGGAATCCCAGGGCGGATGCAGAGAGGAATTACAATGAGGCCCATGTACGTGCTAGGAGGAGCGAACTATAGCTCTCCTAAAGGTTAGATTCCGGTGTCTACATATCTCTGGGGGTTCCCTGGCCTCTGGGCCTGATAAGGTGTGTAGAATAGTGGTGGCCTGCTGCATGCTGCACAACGTGGCAGTGAGACATTCTATCCCCTCTTGGAGGTGGAGGGTGCTATAGGTCCTGATCAGCTACCTCAGAGAGGTGAGGAGAGTGATGGTGATGATGAGGAAGGGGAAGATGTCAATTCCAGGAACTGATACAACTCTACTTCCAGTAACTGTTTTGGACTTAGGCCTGACATTGGGGTTAGTGACTAATACTGTCAGTGTCCTCTGTCATATAGGGGGGGTTGGTAATGATAGGCAAAACATGGCCCACTTCTGCATGGTACTGACTGAAAATATACGCATTTCCTCCTTGCCACCATTTGGGCACACAGGACTCCATCATGCACAGATTCGACAATAAAGTTGTTCT
Organism: Pleurodeles waltl; assembly: GCF_031143425.1. Classification (NCBI taxonomy): domain Eukaryota; kingdom Metazoa; phylum Chordata; class Amphibia; order Caudata; family Salamandridae; genus Pleurodeles; species Pleurodeles waltl. Next base: position 1,067,721,130 of record NC_090449.1, on the reverse strand, counting down.
CTGCCAGTTGCATCCATACTCCACTTTGTTCAAAACTTAACACAGGGGACAGTGTTACAGGTGTGAAAAGTGTTTTATTGGTTGAAGTGAGTGAATTGTGCAATTCACAGTGATGGGAAGTCATAAGGGTGGGGTGTCCTCAAGACCAACCTGGTGGCAGCCTTGTTGGGAGCATTGATGGGTCCATCTTGTCTAGCAGTACTTCATGTTGCCTCTTAGCAATGTGTGGTTGGTGATTGGGTGGGATGGTTGCTTTGCATTTGTTGCGGAGATAATTGTTGGAGGGGGCCTTGTTCTTTGCTGGGGTTCCAGTGCCATATCTTGGCCTGAGTGTCCGTTTGGGCACCTACTGTTGAGCTTTGTGGTATGACATGGTAGGCTCTTGTGTTTCCTGTGAGGGTAGTTCATGGTATGTTTCTGCTACTGGGGTGATCTGATGCTGGTTGTCCAGTGCTGTTGTGGGGCCCTCTTGTCTGGTATGGGTGTCAGACTGGTTTTTGACCAGCTGCAGCAGTGCTCCTGCTATGGTTGCCATTGTGGCGTTGTGCTCTTTCCACTGCTCCATGGCCTGTTGGTGGTGTTCCTACTGCATCCTCTGACTGTGCTCCAGGGTGGACACAATCTGTGCCAACCTGTCATGGGTATGCTGGTAGGCCCCAATACCTCTGGTATCACGTCCTGGGCTGCTGCATCCATCTTGTGGTCTCCCCCCTGGCCCACTGCCACCCTTGCACTTGCCCTAGCCCCCCGTGCCTGTGTCCCCTACACAGGTCTGGCAGTACCACTTGTACTGGGGCCCTCGCCTTCCTGCATGTTGGGAGTAGGAGACTGTGGCCTCTGTAGCTGTGTTCCACCAGTCTGTGCCCTGGGTACACTGATGTGGGTAAGCCTGCCCTGGCCTGCTGGTCTTGACTGGGTGTTAGGGGTGACAGTGGGTTCCTGGGTAGGGCTGCTGCATGGTGACAGTCCAGGACTGTGTGAGGGGCCTGCCTGCTCATCAGTGTCAAGGGATCCTTCCCCAGTGTCTGTGAGGTGCGTCGGTCTCCCTGGGGGGCACTGGCACTCCTTGTCCCATCCGTTAGGGTTGCATGGGTGGTGGTGCCTGTTGGGGGACATAGACATGTCTGTTACAGCTGCATGAACATTTGAGGTGAACAAGACTGCACTATTTTGTGCTGGTGTTACTTTCAGTGGCCTTCCAGAGTGCCTTTGTGAAGTTGACATTGCATTTTGCGCCAGTGTGGGGTTGCATTGTGGTGGGGGGTGTCGTTCCATTGTGGGTATGTGCAGGGGTGGGTGACTGTGCACAGGGGGAGGGATGTGGGCCTGTTAGTCGGTTTGTGGTCATGCGGGGGTGGATGTAGTGGCTGAAGCCTGGGTGGGGTGTATCTCCTGGTGGGTGTTTGTGAGGTGGGGTGGTGCATGCATTCCAGGTGTGGTGTATATGGGGTAACTGTAGATCACTTACCGGAGTCCATTCCTCCAGTGAGTCCAGGGAGTCCCTCTGGGTGCAGGATGGTCAGTACCTTTTCCTCCCCGTCAGTGTAGTCTGGTGGTGTTGGTGGCGGTCCTCCCCCAGTCTTCTGGACTGCTATGTGGTGCCTTCATGCCATGCCCCGGACCTTCCCAGCAGGTCATTCCATCTCTTCCGGATGTCGTCCCTGGTGTGTGGATGGTGTCCCACTGCATTTACCCTGTTCACAATGGTCTGCCACAGCTCCATCTTCCTTGCGATGGGTGTTTGCTGCACCTTGGCCCGAATATTTGTGGCTCCACCTTCAAGATCTCGTCCACCATGGTCCTTAACTCCCTCTCGGTGAAGCGTGGATGTTTGGGGGGGGACATGGTGAGTGTGGGGAATGGTGTCGGGGCTGGGAACGAGGTGAGGGTGCTCTTCTGTGTGTCGGTGTGCGTGTCCTGTATGCTGGCGTTCGCTGTCTGGCTCTGGTGCTCTCCATCTTCTTGTCCTGCTTTCGTTGCAAGGGATTGTGGGGTGTGTCTGGGGGTGTCTTATGGGGTTCTGGATGTGTGTCAGGTGTGTGGGTTCATACGCCAAGCCAATGTGTGCACTTCTTGCTGTTGAGTCCACTTGCTGCCAGTGGCCGTCGCAGCCACCAATGGTCGTCCGGCCTCCACTGTCCGCGAGGTGATTTGTGCATCAATATTTGGAGGGCAGTTGCGTGGTTGGGAGGTCCGGGATTCCCGCCGACAGAGTCATGGCGGGGAGTGGTGGACTGGTGATTTTTGGCGGGGTTGGGATTTTCGTTCATTATATGATGGGTTTCCATTCACTGCCAACAGCGGGATTCTGTTTACTGCCGCCACGGCGGTCGGCGGTCTTTCCCGCCATATTCATAATGACTGCCTATGTCTCCTCTTCCACTGATCTCATTGTCTCTAGTTCACCTGATCCACAAAGCTCACTGTCTCTAGTTCATTAGTTCCTCTCTTCCACATCTCCCATTGTCTCTAGTTCTCTAGTTCACCTCTTCCACAGCTCTCATTGTCTCAGGTTCACTAGTTCATCTCTTCCACAGATCTCATTGTCTCTAGTTCACAAGTTCCCCTCTTCCACAGTTCCCATTGTTCCTGGTTCACTAGTTCACCTCTTACACAGATATCATTGTCACTAGTGCACCCCTTACACAGATATAATTGTCACTAGTGCATCCCTTACACAGATATCATTGTGTCTAGTTCTCTAGTTCACCTCTTCCACAGATCCCATTGTTTCTGGTTTCTGGTTCACTAGTTCACCGCTTCCACAGATCTCATGGTCTTTAGTTCACTAGTTCCCCTCTTCCACAGTTCCCGTTGTTTCTGGTTCACAAGTTATCATCTTGCACATATGTTATTGTCTCTAGTTCACTAATTCACCTCTTCCACAGATCGCATTGTCTCTAGTTCACTAGTTCCCTTCTTCCACAGATCTCATGGTCTCTAGTTCACTAGTTCCCTTCTTCCACAGATCGCATTGTCTCTAGTTCACTAGTTCCCCTTTTCCACAGTTCCCATTGTTTCTGGATCACAAGTTCTCCTCTTGCACATATATCATGGTCTCTAGCTCACTAATTCACCTCTTACACAGATCTCATTGTCTCTAGTTCCATAGTTCCCCCTTCCACAGATTTCATTGTCTCTAGCTCACTAGTTCCCCCTTCCACAGATCTCATTGTGATGAGTCCACAGGGCCGAGACAGTCTGCTGAAAGTGATTGTGAACCCTACACACGGAGGCGTCGGAATAAAGTGAAAGTATTGGTGGGATTGTCCTGGTGCATCAAACCAGTGCCCCAGTTTCATGACGCATGAAGCAGTAGTGTCAGCTTGACCTGCATAACTGGGGCTTTTAATGCAGGCACTCTCTGGGTATCTGTGATCACCAGTATTTTCTGGTAGCGCCTAATGTGTAAGGCCTTTAAGCGCGGCTCAAAGCACTTTAGCTCATCACAGTCAGGCTCGGTAGGGAGTTTTCGTTCCGGGGAGCCTGTCCCAGGCCCTCGCTGATCAGTGAGAGAACCGCCCTCCACTAAAGAGCGCACTGAAGCCCTCAGTGAAGGTGGGCATAGCCAGAAGCGCTTCTCTTGGGCACCGATGCAACGGGGCACGTGCCAGGGTACAGTGAAGTAATGACGTAGGCAGGGCCTCCATGTGCAGGCCTTAAAGGGGACGCAGCAGAGCTTGCGAGGAGTGGGATGTGCAGAGGTAGTCTGGGCGCTAGACATGACCCCCCCCTCACAGGGCCGAGGGAAGTCTCGCCCAGGTGCGCTGTACTATTTACAACCTATGGTTTGTGATACCCTAACTGAACGAAATTCCAGCTGACATGTTTCTCTAACACTGACAACACAGTACCATCACATGCTTCATAACACGTCACACAAGTGGTCATACATACGCCCCATGTTGTTTAGACATGTATTTTCTTTTCACATACCAGTCCCACCATTCTTCCTGGTCAGCTGTTCATCCATGGAGTTGCACAGCGCCTTATGTGCCATGAACCCCTGGGGTTTCAGGGATGCCAGCGGCTAGGCTTCCCTTGCTGCCAAGTCCTTTGGAGTGCCCCTTGACTTTGCCCGGGCTGCAAGTGCCATGCCCGCCCACCACTACCCCTCTAGCCGGTGATTGTTGCTCTCCTCGTGCCCCTACTGCTGGGCATCCCGAGGGCACCGAGAGAGTGACCGTTCCTCTTGATTCACTGTGCCATCTCTCCAGCTGCCCTTCCTGAGACCTCAGAGAAACCGAGCAGGTCCAACTCCCATACTGTGCTGAGCAGGAAGATGTACATGCCCACCCCTGCCAAGTGTACTCCGTGCCCGCTTGACACCCCGGTGTCCTCAAGTTAATCAGCCAATGCCACACGGATCCCACCTGTTTGCCCTGCAAAGTTTGGACATCGAAATGTTCAGTTTTCTCCTAGGTCGCTCCCCGTGGTACCCAGCCGCTCCCCATTCTGCTCTAGCAATAATCTCAGACCATCACATGCCTGCTGGGCATAAGAGCCTTGCTGCTGCTGGAGCCTCAAGGCCATGGCTGCTAGGAGATCCTTCCAGCCTAGGCAGGCCAGATCCTTCCCTCCAAGGTGTATGACTACCGCCTCAGGCCTATGTTTGTTGGTCCGCGCGCCTTGCAGCATTGGGAGCAGTATGTGCCATCTCATGCCTGGGCACCAGGCCACACCACTTCTGTGCTCAAGGCCGGCTTTAGGCCTGGTGGTGCCAGGCGCAGCAATCTCTTCTGGCCCCCCGCTCCCCGTGACCACCTCCTGGGACTCCCTCACTAGCACCTGGCAAAAGTGCCCCATAGCTCCACATCCCCCCTCACATACACTTAACTTGTTTTTAAGCGCTAGTCAAGGCTGGCTTTACTAATCCACTCAGCTATCCACATGGAGCAGAGTTCTGTTCTTTGCAGCAGGCATATTAACCCTCAGCACTATTTTATTTCAGTCAAAACTGCCACTGGAGAAGCCCTGATCTCTCTCCCAGCAAGACCATTAATCACACGAGTTGGCATGCCATTTTAATTGTTTCCTGAAGCCTGGATGCACAAGGAACTTTTCAAGGTAAGTTATTGCTAAACACTGCGCCCCCGGAGGTCAGCGCCCCCCATCCAGGTCAGCACATTGGTCGCACCGTCCTAAAGCCGGCCCTGTCCGTGTTGCACAGCCATAGGCCCCTGTAGGCCCCCCTGGTTTCCGCCCTCTCTTTAGCTCTGGATATGTAAGAGTCGCCTACCGCCCCCATGTGGACGGAGTCAGATCCAAACATTTTGGGGGGCAGGCCCCCCTTCTCCAGGGCCATCCTCAGGTTTGTGATTAATGTGAAGCGGCTCAAAAATGAGCCACCTTCATGCCGGAACAGGGGGCAGCGCCTTTTTAAATCCCTGCCAGGGGACGCGCGCAGCTGGGCAGATGTCCCCGTGTCCCCGTGTCAGATGTCCCCGGGTCCCCGTGTCAGATGTCCCCGGGTCCCCGTGTCAGATGTCCCCGTGTCCCCGTGTCAGATGTCCCCGGGTCCTGTGCAATTCAGCCGTGTCCATTTCCCCTTTCCTTCCTGGTCAGTTTTTGACCCCGGAGAAGAATTGCCACATGCCCTTTGCCCAGGGTTATATCCTGCCCTGGGATGCATGCCGCGCCAATGTGTCCCCTGGATGGGGCTACGGGCTCGCTCTCCTTACAGGCCCCAAAGCAGGGTAAGGTGAATGCTGCTGTAAACAGTATCACTTCCTGCCTCCCACCGCACACCACAGGGAGAGCTTCCAGCAGGCTTGTGAGGACCGATAAATCAATAGGGCATCTTCTATCCTTTGGCCTGCGGTGCAATCTTCACCAGACCTTCATGCCTGCCCTGCGTATGACCAGATTGGTAGGGTCCGCCCCCCGCCAGCTTGGTGTAGTCTTTCCCGCAGAGACCGCCCATGCTATGAACCTTTGGACAACCTGGTCTGGCACCTCGATCTGCGTGCCCACCCGTTGCCTTCTTGAATGCGCCCAGCACTTATGGTATCTATTGCTTGTCTTGGGGTCCAGAGCCTTGTCCACTAACCAGCCCTGGTCCGCTCCACCAGTTCCCACCAGTGGCCCGGGACCGGTGTCCCTTCTGGCTCCGCTTGTGGAGATAGCTCGTTCAATCTCTGCCACTGAAAATGGGACAGAGCATCAGCCTTACTGTTCTTGCTGCCTGGGATGTGCCTAGCCCTGATTGCAATGTTGCCCCTTAGTTGGCAGCCTAACAGATGCCTCAGCAGGCTTATCATGGCTGGGCATTTTCCTGTACCGAAGTTGCTTGCCTGCACTACTGCTTGATTGTCTGACCAAAGCACGATTTGCTTACTCGCTAGTTGGGCTCCCCCCATGTGAAGGCGACTATGATTGGGAAGAGACCCTGGAGCATGATGCTGAGGGTCAGCCCTTCCTCGTGCCAGCGGGGAGGCCACCGCACCGCAGCCCACGCGGGGCCAGTACTGCCCCACAGCCCTCGCCTCCTGCTGCGTCTGTGAAAAGCTCTGGCGGAAGGGAGGATACCCAGGGGTCCCTCCACCTCAGGGTCCCATTAAAGTTGTCTAGAGACCCTACCCATTGTTCCAGGTCCTGTTTCACCTCTGTGTTCACCCTGACTCTGTGATGTTTCTTAACCAGACCTCTAGTCAGCCGTGTCAGCCTCCTAGCAAAGGACCGACCTGCCGGGATTACCCTGCTGGCAAAATTGAGTTTCCCTAACAAGTGTTGCAGTTCACCCAGGGTCGTCTTCTTTTTGGTGCCTAATGCCTGCAGGGGTTCCCTGAGTTCTGTCACTTTAGCTTTTGGGAGCCAGCTGATGTCTGCCACCGTCCCCAACTCAGTACCCAGGAGAACCAGATTTGTAGTTGGTCCCTCCATTTTGTTGCTGGCCAGTGGCTCACCCAATTCTTGTGCCAGCTGGAGAAAGCACTGCAGCAGGGGCTCGGAGTCAGCAGTACCCCTTCTTCCGATGAATAGGAAATCATCTAGGTAATGTGTACGTTCTCCAGGTGTGATCCGGGAACTGAGCAGCCATTCTAAGAAACCACTGAAAGCCTCAAAATATGCACAAGAAATAGTGCACCCCATTGGGAGGCACCTGTCGTAGTAGTATAAATCCCAAGCTTGAAGCCCAGGAGGTGGTAACTATTTGGGTGCATCGGTGAGAGCCGAAAAGAGTCTTCATTGTCTGCGTTTGCTAGTAGGGCACCCCTCCCCGCTGCTTCGATCAGGTTAATAGCACCATCTACTGTTGCGTAAGAAACTGAGCAGTTACTTTGGTCTAGCCCAGTGTTCATGGGCTCACCCGATGTATAAGACAGACGATGTTTCATCCTGAATTTTTCTTGCTTGTTCTTGGGCACCAAACCCAGCGGAGACCACCAGGTTGTCCATAGGTGGCTTCGAGAAGGGGCCTGCTACTGTACCGAGCAGCAGTTCTTTTTCTACTTTTTGTCCTGCCACCTCCGCGTTGTCCCTGACCAATTTCAGATTCTGGCATAGCCGGTGCTTGATGGGACTGTGGAATGGTATGGTGAAGTCTGTCGTAAAACCCTCTGGTAGTAATTGTCTGTCCATCTTCCTTGGATAGGTGCTGAGCGTCCTAAGCAGCCTCCTAGTCTCGATGGGGGATGCTACTCGGTCCTGTTCCTCCTCCCTCCCTCTGCCTCTGGAGGCGGGTTATTTCTTGCTGTCCCTGTGGTCCCCGGCCCCTTTCTGTTTCTTGCATTCCCCTGATGAATGGGCCCCTCCACAACTGTTGCAGCAATGTCTGAATTTACAGGCCTGCCCCCATTTACACTCATCCTTGTCACATCTCCAGCATGTTGCTGGCCTGCTCCTGTGAGGCATACCACCTGTTGGATTTTTGGGCCCCGAGAGATGCAAAATTGTCTCCCGATTGATCCCTCCTTCCCTGGCCGCTACCATGTTGTTCATCCTGCTGGTCCCATTCTATAACTGGCCAGGTCTGCATTTTTTCTCTAAACCCTTCATCGTAATACAGCCAGATGTCCCGTTGGTGGTTTAGTTGTGGTGTGTGCACCCACTGATCATGTATAAACTGGGCTGCAGCTCTGGTTACGGATTGTTCCACGAATACACACACTAATGTTCCAAATACCCACAGCCAGTTCTCAATCATTCTCTCCACTCTTGGCTTGCGTCTGTCCCTCCCGTCTTCTTCTTTTGTCTTGTGCTGTGAGGTCAAGGCCTGCCTTGTGTTCTTCTAAGAGGGATAAAATATCTATGAACTCTTTACGCCACATCCTTTCCTTTGCTGCTAAGGGGATGAGGCTCGCTAGGCCTTTCTCTTTTGCCATTACCGGCGGGTCACCTGGGACGGCCTAATGTATGCACTGGCTGACATCTCCTGCTCTGTTGACTCTGTCTTTGCGGGCTCTATCTCCTATCCTTTGGCGGGCCCCACTCTCCCTCTTTGCTACCCGTGCCCTGTTCCCTGCCACTTGATGAGCTACCTTGTGGTGGGTCCTTGTTGACGCCTTTACTTGTGTCACCTTGCGTGCTGCTTCCTCCTTCCTTTGGCATATGTGTGGGTGCTCTGGTGTTGCCCCCCCAACCACTTGGCTGGGCCATGGGGGTATTCCAGGCCAGCAAAAAATAGAAAAATCCCATGTTGTGATTGCTCCCAACCCCTGGCCAAGCCCACCACAGGGAATTTGCCTGATGTGCCTGCACTGCAGAGAGGGCCCCCGCCATGAACTCGCCTGGCTACTTGTGGGGTTTTGCCCATCGCCCTGTGGTTGCAAACCTTGCTGCGCTGTGTTAACCACCCCTACGTGTGTCCCAAAGTTTGCTATAGCCCAGCTGGCTCCCCGCACCTTGCTACACATGCCCTTCTTGCTGCACGCATTGCTCACCATTTTTGTCCTTCTGCCTCATGCTGTCCTGCTGAGTCGGCCACTGTGCAGGCCTCAGGCAACATAGGTTCATCAGTACCCAGCCCTGTTCATGGCTGTAGCCCCGTAGTCGTCGCTACTGCTCCAAGCTGCTGTCGCCGTACAGCACCTCTCCTTTCCTTGGCTTGTCTCGGCTTTGTCCCCTTGTGTCGCCTTCCGATGCCGTCCTCCCGACCCAGTGGCACCATGCTTCACATTGGGCCGCCATTTTGGCTACATGCGCCTTGGGCCACGGGGCGCATTTGATCTCCTGCAGGGGCTCCTTAGCGGATTGCCTAGGTTTCATCGCTCTGTTCCATTTCTGCTGACACTCCTGCTCCACTGGGGCTATGCCCTGGGCATTCACCCACTCTTTCCCTGGTCTGGCTGTTTCTAACATCCCTTGTAGGTCCTCGTCTAGTTCTGAGGATGAAGTTGCTCATGCCTTGGACTTTGCTGGTCGCCTGGACGCTCGCTCCTCTTCGAATCCCCTAATCAGAGTTTCCTTTCTCCCCCTCTCCCGGGGCCTGGCTCCTGTCCTGCCATACTTTGTCCTCTTGCCCAAGTCACACTCTTCTCAGCCTGTTCAAACTGTGTCACTTAATTATATTTGTCTGTTTTTTTATTTTTTTTAAACCTCTTATATACAGTTTACAATGCACAGGTTGGAGGTGAGGGGAGCGGGCTTCTGCCACGTTTGCCTTGCTGGTCAGCAATCCACTCTGCCTGGCTGTACCAAGTTCCATGCCCCGCAACAGGTGACATAAAACTTCTTCTTTCTATGCAAAACAGCAACTCCAGAAGATGAAGATTCCAACACGATCACATTGAAGTCTTCAGTCCCACTATAACTTAGATATAACTCTTCCATTCAGCAGAAACCCTGAGATCCATGACTCCGTAGAATTGTTTGGGATCATTTCCTGAAATAAAAGAAAGTATAAGTTCCCTTTCAACTCCAACAGACTCAATCAAGGGAAGGCAAAATACTTAGCAAATCAATGCAGCATTATCACTTAAAAATAATCAGTATGATAACTTGTCCCAACGGGTGGGATAATCCTCACCTCAGTCTCCTTAATAGTATCTAAAATTCTTGCCACAAAGCTGTAAAATTTTGTATTCTATGTCAGGACCGAAGGCTCCGATTATGCTGGTTCAAAGCTGATCAACAACCAAAGAAGAAACATGCACCACTGGTTATAATAAAACATTTTAAACATTGAATCACTTGCACGCCATCTGCTGCACGCAAAATATCTTCCAATCTAGAACCCAACAGAAAGGACGTAGAAGCCCTGGGTCCTCTGGTGGAATGTGCACCATAACCAGATACATCTGTGCCTGCTTTGGACATAATGCAACGGACCCAACGCGCCAACGTGGCGGCCGAGACTGGACAAAAAGGTTTCTGAATAGCAATCAAAAGAGGTCCTAAAGGATCGATTCTATAACTAGCTATACGTTCTTCATATACCTTTAAACACTTGACAACACAAAGATTTTCATTATGAGGGAAAGCAGGATAATCAATAGAAGTAGACATACATTTTGTGCGCGTGAAATAAGAAACGAAACTGATGTAGGAGAAAACAACCTACCTGCTAAATCTAGAGCCCTCACATCAGAGACTCTGTGACAGCAAACTAAACACAATAACACGGTAAATTTTGCAGATAGCTGTTTCACAGGCAACACATAATTATCCGGTCACGCATCCAAAAAAGATAACACAACATTTACATCCCACAATTGAGAGTAACGCAGTTGAGGAGGATTAGCTACCCTACTGCCCTTAAGTAACTTGCATATTAAGGGATGTTGACCTACGGGTCTACTATTTATCCATTCATGACCAGCTGAAACACCTGATCTGAAGTTATTTACTGACCTGTAACATAAACCATTGTCCGCACACTCCAACAGGAAATTTATAATGTCTTTGAGTCCGGATCCCGCGGGATCCACTTCCCTTCGAAGGCACCAACCCACCCACTTCTTCCATGCCAAAGAGTATCGTTTACGGGTGGAAGGAGCCCAAGCTTGCTCTATAAAAGAGGCATCTTAAGGTGAAATGCCCTACATCTGGCCATGTCTCCTGAAATCTTCCAGGCCTTGAGGGTCAGTTGACCCACCAACAGAAGAGGATGGGGGGATCCCACTGGATCCAGGAGGAGATGAGGGAAGCTCGGGAGCAGAAGGGGAAGAGCGATGGATAATTCCTGAAGTGATGGAAACTAGGGTTGACTCTTCCTCACTGAAGTGATAAGAACCAACGAAGCTGATTGGCGCCTCGTGAACATTGCCACTCTTGTGATCATGCTGAATGGAGGAGAGGCATAATTCATTTGATTTGACCAATCCTCCAGAAATGCATCCGTCACCAGAGCTAACGGATCCAGTCTCCAACTGTAAAATCTCAGCAGCTGATAATTGAGATGAGATGCAAACGGATCCGTATGACAGGGACCGAGAATAAGCATAATCTTTTGAAAGAGAGTTAAATGGAGCTGCCAATTGCTGGAGTCTATCAGACAATGTGAGTTCCAATCTGCAACCAGATTGTCCTTCCCTGGAAGATACTCCATTATCACAAGTATTTTCTGTGAAAGGCAAAAATGTCAAAACTCTCTGGCAATGATCGCCAAGAGGCGAGATTTGGCCCCCCCAGATGGTTGATGTAAGGCACCGTGGACACGTTGTCCATCCTCAGATGAATGCAACAGTTGCTCTTTAGAGGAGAAAGGGATCTGATATCAAAGGAACCTGCCAACAGTTCCTGACAATTTATGTGTAACTGAAGTTCCTCGGAAGACCACCGACTCCCTGTCGAGAATTGGCCGCATCTCACTCCCCAGCCCCAACGACTGACACCAGATTCTATCACTATTTCGTGGGAGGTCAAGAAAATGGCTCTGCCTTTCCTGGCTTCCATGTGTGAAAGCAACCACTGTATCTCCTTCTCGGCTTCAAGGGATAAGGGAATCAGATGATCGTAAGGGAGACCGTGCTGCAGGTAATGAATCTTTATTCTCTGTAAGGCTCTGTAATGAAGAGGCCCCGGAAAATCTGCTTGGATCGACTACACCAGAAGTCCCACAATCCGAGCTAGGGATCTCAAAGAAACTGTCTGCTTTGACAACGTCACCCTCAGCTCTCTCTTGATAGATTTCATTTTCTGTGGAGGCAGCAACAGCTGGACTTTGACTAAATCCACTTGAAACCCCCATCTTTTGGGAAGGGATCATAGAAGACTTTTTGAGATTGATCACAAATCCCAGAATTTGTAATAGCGAAACTGTCCACAATAGATGATTTAGCAGAAGATCTTGCTCTTGTGCTAAAAGAATCATGTCGTTGAGGTAAATGATCATGTGAACTCCCCTCCCGCGCAGATGTTCCACCACTGGCTTCAAAAGTTTGGTAAAAACCCAAGGGGCTGAGGAAAGACAGAACGGGAGAGATAGATACTCGTACCATTTGTCTCTCCAATGAAATTAGAGGAATTTCCTGTGGGAGGGCGCTATGGGGATTGTTAAGTAAGCGTCCTTGAGCTCTAGGCGGACCATCCGGTCTCCCTCTTAGAGAAGATCTCTCAATAGATGGATAACCTCCATCTTGAAATGCCGGTAAACCACAAAGGGACTGAAATTCCTGAGGTTGAGAACCAACCTCTGACCACCCTCTTTCTTTTGGACTAAGAATCCATTTCTGCAGAAGCCTTTTGGATGTTGGGAAGTTAGGGCGATAGCCTGTTTTGCCAGCAATTCTTGAATTTCGGAATCAATAAAGGATTTGTCTAGTTGGGAAAAATGGAGAGGGGGGAACAGGTTGAAAGGGAATAGAGGTAAGTTCTATGGCGTAGCCCTGAACTGTGTTTAACACTCATACATCTGAAGAGATGTTGCCCCAATCGTGAACTAAATGTTTGAGTCTGCCCCCCAACAGAACAGAAAGAAAGGATCCGTTACCTGTGGGGGGATTTTCAATGGCTTTGAAACCTCTGTTGGCACCTTGGAAGCCATGATCTTGAGCACATCTGGTCCTGGATGGGTAGAAACCTGCCTGCGACGGTTCCTAAGTATATCGTCTGGGTCTTGGATAGGTTCCTCTTGAAGGACTTTGTTGATAGCCCTGGCCAGTTGACTGGCCTTGAAAACGACCAGCTCTTCCAAAAAGGGGGTTGAACATGCGTTTCAGGGAAGACTGAGATGTGTCCAGCGAAGTGAAAGTGTTTATGAACTGCGCAATGTCCTTAACAAAACTTTCCCCAAACAATTGACCTTCAGCTAGAGGTCCCGCTTCTGCAGACGCTAGGTCTAATAGTTGTGGGTCAATGCGAAGCAGAACAGATTTTCTTCTTTTGGAAGCCAGGGCACAATTCGTATTACCCAAAAAACAGATGGCTCTCTGAGTCCATCCAGCCAACACCTCTGGGTGAATAGAGGCTCCTGATTCTTGGGCTTGTCTAGCTAACTCTAGAATCTTGACTAAAGGCCCCGTCACAACTATTAGCTTGTCTTGACACACTTTTAGTGCTCTGTCTATACCCTTCTTAGGGTCTTTGTTATGTTTATTGAGGAACGTCACCATGGTGGCATCAATTTCAGGGTGACAGCTGTTTTGTGTGGAAAAGAGCAGTGCGCCTACAATTAATAAGTAAAATAAATTAAGTTAAATGGTAAATGACATACGTTAGGGAGGCGCAACACGCACCTATAGACGCAGCGCAAGCAGACCGAAAGGTCAGGAAAGCACAGCGCACTGCAATAACAACTTTATCGGCAAAGTACACCACAATATAGATAATATATGAATAACGAGGCCCTTCTCTCAACTGCGGAGCAGCAAAGAAAGACTAGTTTTATGTTACCTCTCTATTTTGTAGACTGTGTTGGACTGCTATTGGTGGATTATACGAGAGGCGTGGTTCAAAGCCTCATATTATAGTATGTTTTCTGTTTTTACTGTTTTTCTATTGGCTGCTGTTTTGGAGTAGTAAAGATTGAGAAGCATAATCAGAGCCTCCGGTTGCGACATAGAATCCCGGCAGCATCTGTTCTCAGGCTTTTCTTCTCTCCTCACTGGCCCCTGCCCATCCCAGGTGGTTGGTCGCGGGCCAGTATCGGGTCCAGCTCTGACTTCCCGCCCTGCGCTCTTAATCTCTAAGTTCATTTTTGTCCATAACATAGTGGGCTACAGGTCACCTCTGCGTTCCAAGTGTGGCCTGAGATTGTAATTATTAGGGGTCCTCTTTTGGTTGTAAAATGACATGAGCACAACATTCTGAACACTAAAGCCTGCGCACGAACAGTAACGTTTTATCTGAAAAGGTTTGATATGAATTATTGGTGTGTTCGGTGGGGGCCATGGAGGTTGGGGGGTTGGTTGGGGGTCAGAAAGCGCTTATATGACAAGGGCTTACAGATAAACTGGAGTCATTAATTGTACATGTCTGTGCCATTTTATTGTGTATCATAGGTAGGCAATCAGATATTGTGTAGCCCCAGGCAGAAAATGTCATTCTGCTTGCAGGATTGGTGGAATTTGGGTGAATCTGCATTATTCTTGTAATGTGGAGTTCTGGCCAAATTCCACCAATCACCATGTGGTGGATTTTTTCCCCCGCGAGGTTACAGACGAGCGAGGTGGGGAGTGCAAGCAAGTGCGAGAGACATTTGGCATCCACTAGCTCGATTTGTGGTCGCTAGGAGGACTTCTGGCAAGATTTTCTATGACAGCAGCCAGAGTAAGAAGGCTGCTTCACGAGTAGATTTTCTACTCAAGCATTAGCAAAATGGTGGCACGCTCTTGCACACCGCAGGGTTGCAGTTTGTGCTGATTTTTCAGAGAGGAATGAGCTACTGGAGCTAAATCACAGCATGAACATTGGAACATGCTTATTTCCAGCCATTGGCGGAACACCGCGGAATCTCACAGAGTTTATATTTAACTCTGCGGAATTCCACTGAGTGAAATTCTGCTAGTTCCACCCACCCCTAATATTGTGTTGGATGCAATTGGAGAAATTGGACATCTTTGTGCCTTGAAGTCTTTCTGATTGGCTTAGAGCTGAGCTGATGCGATGTCCGCATGATGAGAGAATACCAACCTCTTGTAGGAAGGGAACTTAGGCACCTTGAAGAGTTTAACAGGAGCAAGAAGACATGCCACAAGTGCCAAAAGGAAACAAATCAATGCTTGGAATCCCAATACAGGGCGAGTAAGTGAATGCCAATGAAGGAGGGTCATGGAATGACCTGAAAGAACTAACTCCCCCAACGGAGCTGTGAGTTTAAAGATAGGTGGACTAGGACATTTCTTCCGAGGCCTGGTCAAGTATAGTAAACCAATGAAAGAACCTTTTATTCACCTTACTCTGTGCATGTGACTTAGTGGCATAACAAAGGTACCCGCAGCCCCGCGGTGTAGGAGGGCACCCAAGCTCCAGGACCCCCCCCCCCAACACAGTGCACTGTGCACAAGTGAGAGGACCCTGAGTTGGTCCGGGGAGGGGGGACCCTCAGTGTACTTTGCAGGGGGCCCCTCAAGTTTAGTTACGCCAGTGGAGTGACTGGGTGGGATTTCCACATTTTTTACCTCTGGATACTTCCATTTCACAAATGATTGCATTCTGCAATACTATTGATAAATGGAATAGAGTGCGGCCTGAACCAACAACATCAGCAAACTACTGGTAGGCCTTTATGCATCTATCCAGCAACGAAACTGTTAATAATGCTCTTAAAGTTCTTCGAGAAGCAGCATGCACCAGTCTAGTGTCTTACTGACTGCCAAGGTTGAAATGTGGCAGTCAAGGCTGTGATGTGGCAGTCAAGGCTGTAATTTGTCAGTCAAGGTTGTAATGTGGAGGTCGGACCGCCTGGAGTGCGGTGGTCTAACTTTTACCGCAAGTGCGGCGGTCCTTGGGCCCCCACGCTCATAATGAGGGCCACAGTGTGCAGAGAATGCGCTGATAGTACATAGAACTGAGGAGCCTAGTGGCAGTGCGCACTTGCCAAGTTCTCAAAAAACAACCTTAAAAATGTAATTAGAGAGAAGATGGGCATGTGTAGGCGATGATAGGGAGAGCCTGGCGGAGACAGCAGGAAGAGAGCGGGGCTCAGAAGAGCAAGATCTGGAGAGAGTGAGGAAAGAGGTGTGTGTCCATAGAAATTAAAAATAAAATAAAAATATAATTGCCGCCTCTTGGCAGTGAAAGCAGTTTAAAGAAACAGCTCGTCCAATCAGCAACAGCTGTAGATAACAAATGCTTCTGTGCTGGAACAAATACAGGGCTAGGGAGTATAGCCATCCAATAAGCAGCAGGCTGCTCAGGTAAGGAATCCATCCCATGAGAAGCAGGCTGTTCAGGCAAGGAATCCATCAAATAAGGAGCAGGCTGCTCAGGCAAGGAATCCATCCCATGAGAAGCAGGCTGCTCAGGCAAGGAATCAATGCAATGAGAAGCAGGCTACTCAGGCAAGGAATCCATCCCTTGAGAAGCAGGCTGCTCAGGCAAGAAATCCATCCAATGAGGAGCAGGCTACCCAGTCAAGGAATCCATCCAATAAGGAGCAGGCTGCTCAGGCAAGAAATCCATCCAAAAAGGAGCAGGCTACTCAGGCAGGGAATCCATCCATAAGGAGCGGCTACTGAGGCAAGAAATCCATCCAATGAGGAGCAGGCTACCCAGTCAAGGAATCCATCAAATAAGGAGCAGGCTGCTCAGGTAAGGAATCCATCCAATGAGAAGCAGGCTGCTCAGGCAAGGAATCCATCAAATAAGGAGAAGGCTGCTCAGGTAAGGAATCAATCCAATGAGAAGCAGGCTACTCAGGCAAGGAATCCATCCCATGAGAAGCAGGCTGCTCAGGCAAGGAATCCATCAAATAAGGAGCAGGCTGCTCAGGTAAGGAATCCATCCAATGAGAAGCAGGCTACTCAGGCAAGGAATCCATCCAATGAGGAGCAGGCTACTCAGGCAAGGAATCCATCCAATAAGCAGCAGGCTGCTCAGGTAAGGAATCCATCCCATGAGAAGCAGGCTGTTCAGGCAAGGAATCCATCAAATAAGGAGCAGGCTGCTCAGGCAAGGAATCCATCCCATGAGAAGCAGGCTGCTCAGGCAAGGAATCAATGCAATGAGAAGCAGGCTACTCAGGCAAGGAATCCATCCCTTGAGAAGCAGGCTGCTCAGGCAAGAAATCCATCCAATGAGGAGCAGGCTACCCAGTCAAGGAATCCATCCAATAAGGAGCAGGCTGCTCAGGCAAGAAATCCATCCAAAAAGGAGCAGGCTACTCAGGCAGGGAATCCATCCATAAGGAGCGGCTACTGAGGCAAGAAATCCATCCAATGAGGAGCAGGCTACCCAGTCAAGGAATCCATCAAATAAGGAGCAGGCTGCTCAGGTAAGGAATCCATCCAATGAGAAGCAGGCTGCTCAGGCAAGGAATCCATCAAATAAGGAGAAGGCTGCTCAGGTAAGGAATCAATCCAATGAGAAGCAGGCTACTCAGGCAAGGAATCCATCCCATGAGAAGCAGGCTGCTCAGGTAAGGAATCCATCAAATAAGGAGCAGGCTGCTCAGGTAAGGAATCCATCCAATGAGAAGCAGGCTACTCAGGCAAGGAATCCATCCAATGAGGAGCAGGCTACTCAGGCAAGAAATCCATCCAATGAGGAGCAGGCTATCCAGTCAAGGAATCCATCCAATAAGGAGCAGGCTACTCAAGCAAGAAATCCATCCAAAAAGGAGCAGGCTACTCAGGCAGGGAATCCATCCATAAGGAGCGCCTACTGAGGCAAGAAATCCATCCAATGAGGAGCAGGCTACCCAGTCAAGGAGTCCATCAAATAAGGAGCAGGCTGCTCAGGTAAGGAATCCATCCAATGAGAAGCAGGCTACTCGGGCAAGGAATCCATCCAAGGAGGAGCAGGCTACTCAGGCAAGAAATCCATCCAATGAGGAGCAGGCTACCCAGTCAAGGAATCCATCCAATAAGGAGCAGGCTACTCAAGCAAGAAATCCATCCAAAAAGGAGCAGGCTACTCAGGCAGGGAATCCATCCAATGAGGAGCAGGCTACTCAGGCAAGAAATCCATCCAATGAGGAGCAGGCTACCCAGTCAAGGAATCCATCCAATAAGGAGCAGGCTACTCAAGCAAGAAATCCATCCAAAAAGGAGCAGGCTACTCAGGCAGGGAATCCATCCGTAAGGAGCGGGCTACTGAGGCAAGGAATCCGTCCAATAAGGAGCAGGCTACTGAGGCAAGGAATTCGACCAATAAGGAGCAGGCTACTGAGGCAAGGAATCCGTCCAATAAGGAGCAGGCTACTCAGCCAAGGAATCCATCCATAAGGTGCAGGAGCAGCCCCTCATCCCACCCTAAATTCATGTTAAAGGAAGAATAGCAATGCTGCCTGCAGCAAAGAGCTGAAGCTGTCTGTAGCCAGACCTCAAGGCAGACCCATCCATCCTTCTGATGAGCTCACTCTGTGCAGGGCCTTCATTCCTTGCAGACTCCATACTCCGTCCTTTCTCACTTCACCCATTTCTATAGCCCATTACTGCATTACACAACCTACCTCTAGTAATCCTGACCAGTGCTTAATTTGTGCTTGTTGTTTCCGGTGCGGAGCACCGGCACTTATTTTTCAGGGCCAGCGCTTATTTTTCTGCCTCAAGCATTTACTGCGAGCAAAAGACACACATAGGAAAGACGGAGGAAGGTAAGAGGGAAAGAGCGTCACAAAGGGAGAAAGCAGAAAGCAGAAAGCTGCAAGAGTGAGCTGAAGGGGCAAAGAGTGGATGTAAACGGATTAAAGAGGCCCAAGGTGGATTCAGGATTGCGCTGCCTCAGTATTCCGTGTTCGCTAATTTAACTGCAGCAGCCCCGTTTTTCAGAGGAGAGCTTTCGGCACCACACGTTTTTATTTACAAATTAAGCACTGATCCTGACTCTACTTCCATCACAGAGGTTTTTATTGGGTCTTCCAAATTTATCAATTACCCCTTATTTATTATTAGTTGGAACCCCATCCATGAAATAAGGGAAACTCTATTTTAACTCCAGTGTGCCATGCGTTCATCATTTTATTCTCTCCACATGTTCCCCATGTGTCAGTTTATCTTTAATCCCCGCCTTTCATGATCCTTGGTAAAGCGCCCCGACGCGTCCCCTCTGGGTGAAGATGGCGCTTTAAAAAGAGAGATAGAGATATTCCTGTAGTCATCTCGTGTAGTCATGTCACCGTCGAAAGTTTGTAAAGCGTGATAAACGCCCCCTGAAGGCGTCCTGGCGCTATGGAAAAGCAACCGCGTGGGTGACAAATCAGACGCTTGAAAGAGACACGCTCCAGCTTCTCTTTGAGCTGAGAGGAGCAAGAGATGTCCCTCGTGAATCCGGGAAGAGAGCCCCAGTGTTCTGGTGCTGGGTGAGAGTCACACCGGCCCCCCGTCCTGAGACACTGAAAACGTGAGATGAGGCCCTGGCTAGTGAAGGAGGTACACGGCGCGCAGGATGGGCTGGGACCCAGAGGTACAAATTAAGCACTGTCCTCACTCCTGTGTCGTTTGGGAACTAAAGTGAGCTCAAAGCCATAAAGAACCTTTATATATTGAGAGGAAGCTTTCATCTATCCATTGGGCACCTAGAGGTCACCACGCAGGATGGTACTTAAGTGGTGGGTACCTGCATCTCATGCCTGGCTTTATAAATACAGAGTGTTAGAAATGGGGTCTCTAGTTGGCAGTCGGTTTGCACCCTGTCCAAGTAGGGACCCTTATTCTAGTCAGGATAAGGGAGATACCCGCTCAGATAACCCCTGCTCACCCCCTGGGTAGCTTGGCAGGAGCAGTCAGGCTTACTTCAGAAGCAACGTGTGAAGCATTTGCACATCACACACTGTAATAAGTGAAAACACTACAAAAGGACACCACAGCAGTTTTAGAAAAATAGCTAATATTTATCTATATAAAACAAGACCAAATACGATAAAAATCCAACATACTGTAAGAAAAATATGAATTCTGAAAGATTTACTCAAAACTACAGTTCCTTGAAGTCGATAGCTCCACCTGGGGTTATCACGACGTCGTGATCAACAAAACCAACAGTTCAGGCCAGCCGCGGCGTTGCGGGCCAGGTACGGTGTCGTGAAGACCCGCAAACAGTACCTTGGATTTGCAGGGCATCGTGATCCTCGCGGTGAGCTCCGGAGAGCGGTGTCACTAATGCCGCGGTGTTGGCTCCGGAGTCGGTGCAGGAGTCGTCGGGCCCTTGAGGTCACATGCGTTGCAGATCGAACTCCAGGCTGATGAAGTCAGGTGCTCCGGCGTGGATGGCATCGGGCCTGCGGTGCAAAGTGGGACGATGCAACGTGCGGTGTCCACAGGTCACAGTGCAGGCAGCGGCTCGGTGACGGCGTCCAGTGGTGTTGGTGAGATCAGGGCCACGGTGTGAAGCGGGGCGGTGCGACATGCAGTGTCCACAGGTCACGGTGTAGGCAGCGTCCTCGTCGTTGCTGAAGCGCTGTCATCGGTAGGCCCAAGCCAGCGGTGCGGGACGGGACGGTGCTTCTTGACCCTCACGAGCGGTGTCCACAGGCCACGGTGCAGTCAGGATGCCTGGTGATGACACAGGAGTTGATGGTGCTGGAGTCGGTGGACCGGGGCTGCGGTGCAGGATGGGATGGTGCTTTGTGTACCTCACGAGCGGTGTCCACAGGTCACGGTGCAAGCAGCGGCGCCGGTGTCAGCAGGAGCGTCGTCGTCAGGGATGCCCAGGCTGCGGTGTGAGCAGGCGATGCGGAGTGCGGGGCCCACAGGTCGCGGTGCGAGCAGCGGCTCGGTGAAGTCGTCCGATGACGGCGTCGGGGAGACCAGGGTCGTGGTGCGAAGCGGGGCAATGTGACTCCGCGTGGCGTCGGCAGGTCACGGTGCAGGCCAGTGGCGTTGTTGGTGGCGTCGTAGTGGTTTCTCCTCTTGAACAGCACAAAACACACAGTTCCCAGTGCTGCAGGTCGAGGAAAGTGAAGTCTTTGGTGTCCCTGAGACTTCCAACAGGAGGCAAGCTCTACTCCAAGCCCTTGGAGAATTTTCTCAAGCAGGACACACAGCAAAGTTCACCCTTTGCACTCTTTTCAGGCAGAAGAAGCAACTGCAGGCCAGTCCAGCAAAGCAGCACAGAAAAGGGACAGTACTCCTCCTTCAGCTCTTCAGCTCTTCTCCTGGGCAGAGGTTCCTCTTGTTTCCCGAAAGATTCTAAAAGTCTGGGGTTTTGGGTCTTCTTCTTATACCCAGTTCTGCCTTTGAAGTTGACAAACTTCAAAGCAACGACTCAAGTGTTTGCAAGATCCTTCGTTGTCCAGGCCAGGCCCCAGACACTCACCAGGGGGTTTGAGACTGCATTGTGTGAGGACAGGCACAGTCCTTTCAGGTGTGAGTGACCACTCCTCCCCTCCAGCACAGATGACTAATCAAGATATGCAGGCTACACCCCAGCCCCCTTTGTGTCACTGTCTAGAGGAGAGATGTGAACAGCCAAACTGTCAAACTGACCCAGACGGGGAATCCACAAACAGGCAGAGTCACAGAATGGATGAAGCAAGAAAATGCCTACTTTCTAAAAGTGGCATTTTCAAACTAACAATCTAAACACCAACTTCACTAAAATATGTATTTTAAAATTGTGAGCTCAGAGACCCTAAACTCCATATTTGTATCTGCTCTCAAAGAGAACCTGCACTTTAATGATATTTAAAGGCAGCCCCATGTTAACCTATGAGAGAGCTAGGCCTTGCACAGTGAAAACCAAATTTGGCCGTATTTCACTGTTAGGACATACAAAGCACACTAGTACATGTCCTACCGTAAACATACACTGCACCCTGCGCATGGGGCTACCTAGGGCCTAACTTAGGGGTGCCTTACATGTAGTAAAAGGGAAGGTTGAGGCCTGGCAAGTGGGTACACTTGCCAAGCCGAATTGGCAAATTAAAACTGCACACACAGACACTGCAATGGCAGGTCTGAGTCATGTGTACAGGGCTACTAATGTGGGTGGCACAACCAGTGCTGCAGGCCCACTAGTAGCATTTGATTTACAGGCCCTGGGCACCTCTAGTGCACTTTACTAGTAAATCAAATGTGCCAATCATGGATAAACCAATCAACAGTACAATTTCTATAGGGAGCACTTGCACTTTAGCACTGATTAGCAGTGGTAAAGTGCGCAGGGACAATAAACCAGCAAAACAGACCTCAAAAATAGGAGGAAGTAGGCAAAAAGATTGGGGATAACCCTGCAAAAAGGGCAATTTCCAACACAGTGGAAGCTTTCATCCATCCAATGGGCACCTGGAGGTCACCACACAGGATGGTACTTAAGTGGTGAGTACCTGCACCTCATGCCTGGCTTTATAAATGCAGAGGAAGCTTTCATCCATCCAATGGGCACCTGGAGGTCACCACACAGGGTGGTACATAAGTGGTGGGTACCTGCACCTCATGGCTGGCTTTATATCCAGAGGAAGCTTTCATCCATCCAGTGGGGCACATGGAGTTCACCACGCAGGATGGTATCTAAGTGGTGGACACCTGCACCTCATGCCTGGCTTTATACATGCAGAGGATAATTTCATCCATCCAGTGGGGCACCTGGAGGTCACCACACAGGATGGCAACTAGTGGTGGGTACCTGCGCCTCATGCCTGGCTTTATATCCAGAGGAAGCTTTCATCCATCCATTGGCACACCTGGAGGTCACCACGCAGGGCGGTACCTAGTGGTGGGTACCTCAACTACATGCCTGGCTTTATGTAGGTACAGGAAGCTTTCATCCATCCAGTGGAGCACCTGGAGGTCACCACACAGGGCGGTACCTAGTGGTGAGTACCTGCGCCTCATGCCTGGCTTTATATCCAGAGGAAGCTTTCATCCATCCATTGGCGCACCTGGAGGTCACCACGCAAGGCGGTACGTAGTGGTGGGTACCTCAACCTCACGCCTGGCTTTATGTATGCAGAGGAAGCTTTCATCCATCCAATGGGGCATCTGGAGGTGACCACGCGGGATGGTTCTTAAGTGGCGGGTACCTGAACCTCATGCCTGTCCTTATATATGCAGAGGATGCTTTATTCCATCCAATGGGGGACCTGGAGGTCACCAAACAGAATGGTATCTAAGCGGTGGACACCTGTACCTCATGCCTCGCTTTATATATGCAGATGAAGCTTTCATCCATCCAGTGGAGCACCTGGAGGTCACCACACAGGGCGACACCTAGTGGTGAGTACCTGCACCTCATGCCTGGTTCTATATATGCAGAGGAAGCTTTCATCCATCCAATGGGGCACCTGGAGGTCACCACGCAGAGTGGTACCTAGTGGTAGGTACCTGCACCTCATGCCTGGCTTTATGCATGCAGAGGATAATTTCATCCATCCAATGGGGCACATGGAGGTCACCACGCAGGATGGTACCTAAGCGGTGGGTACCTGCACCCCATGCCTGGCTTCATATATGCAGAGGAAGCTTTCATCCATCCAATGCCACCTGGAGTTCACCACGCAGGATGGTTCCTAGTGGTGGGTTCCTGCACCTCATGCCTGGCTTCATACATGCAGAGGAAGTTTTATCCATCCAATGGGGCACCTGGAGGTCACCACACAGAGTGGTATCTAGTGCTGGGTACCTGCACCTCATGCCTGGCTTTATATATGCAGAGGATAATTTCATCCATCCAATGGGGCACATGGAGGTCACCACACAGGATGGTATCTAAGCGGTGGGCACCTGCACCTCATGCCTGGGTTTATATATGCAGAGGAAGCTTTCATCCAACCAATGGGGCACCTGGAGGTCACCACATGGGATGGTATCTAAGTGATGGACACCTGCACCTCATCCCTGGCTTTATTCATGAAGCAGAAGCTTTCATTTGCCCAATGGGCACCTGGAAGTCACCACACAGGATGGTACCTAACTGGTGGACACCTGCACTACCATATATCTCATGAAGCCCCTGTCATTTACTGACTATACGCCATCAGTGCTGATAGTTAAACTTTCTTCCATTACACACCTATCTTGGCCATGAACTGAATCCACTCCCTCCCCCACTGCCTATCTTTCTACACCCCCGCCAGACAACTTCAATCTTCTCAACTTGCCCTCGCCTCCACCCCTAGAATCAGAAAGAGCACAGTGGGAGACCGATTCTTTCTCTACCTCGCAGCGCAGACCTGGAACAGGCTACCAAGCCACCTCAGGCAGGCCCCCTCGCTGAATCAGTTCAAGAAGGACCTCAGGACCTGGCTCTTTGACTCATCAGCACCCCCATGTCGTGGCGCGAGCCGAACATCCGGCTCAGGACGCGGCCGCCGCGGCAAGACATGCAGAGCCTCTGCCATTTTCTATTTTTATCGAGGCCCCAAATTGGGCATGGGGCCTCAACACGTTAAGGGTGCGGCACGCCCCTTCTAGTTTTGCCTCCCTCCACTCTCCATTCACCCCTACTTCCCTTCTGCCTCTTTTTTCTTTCTTCTTTTTCTGCCCTCCTCATTTCTTCCTGTATTTATGCCTTTCTTTCATTTCCATGATCCTTTCTCCTTCCCAGCATGCCTTCCTTCTCCCTGCATGCATTTGGAACCTTACTTAACATGGTGACTTTTTCTATAGGGTTCTATGCTATATTCCCAATCCAATATGGTGTCTTTTACTTCCTGCCTGTCACTTCCTGTTCTTTGGGTATATAAGGTGTGTGATTCCTGTTCTCTTTGCGCTGCAACACTTCCTTTGGGTAGTGATCTTCGCTCCTGTTCTTCTTCGTCAGTTATATGTTTTCTGAGCCTGTTCCAGCTTTATTGTCATTTTTGTCTTTTGTTCAGATTTACATTTGACTTTTTAGGGTCGAGCCTGCGTTGCATGCGTTCGCGCATGTATACCGCAGTGAGACGCTGTAGTAGTTAGAAAAGGGCTCGGAGCCCTGTCAACCTCACGTCAGTTTTTTTCATTGGTTCATGGGCTTGCCTATTAAAATCTACTTGCTTTCATTAGTCGAAGGCATGCATACGTCATGCCTTTTCCGGTGGCTAGCCCTCCTCGAGCGCAGCGACCAAGTACAGAAAACATGCGAGGCTTGCTGTTTTCTGTCCGGCTCGTGGACTACTTTTTCCTCTAATTTACTAGTGCGATTTCGCTTGGCAGAAGTCGAGCGCTTTACATAGTTAATTGCACTTTTTCGGGTTAGGTACATAAATGCACTTTTGCCGATAGGTGAAATGTCGGGTTAGGAGTTTACAACGCTGTCAGCTTGTAGGAGGCTGGACTGGCTTGTAGTGAGTACCTAGGGGTACTTGCACCTTGCACCAGGCCCAGTTATCCCTTATTAGTGTATAGGGTGTCTAGCAGCATAGGCTGATAGATAATGGTAGCTTAGCAGAGCAGCTTAGGCTGAACTAGGAGACGAGTGAAGCTCCTACAGTACCACTTAGTGTCATATGCACAATATCATAAGAAACACAATACACAGATATACTAAAAATAAAGGTACTTTATTTTTATGACAATATGCCAAAAGTATCTCAGTGAGTACCCTCAGTATGAGGATAGCAAAGATACACAAGATATATGTACACAATACCAAAATATGCAGTAATAGTATTAGAAAACAGTGCAAACAATGTATAGTTACAATAGGATGCAATGGAGACACATAGGGATAGGGGCAACACAAACCATATACTCCAAAAGTGGAATGCGAACCACGAATGGACCCCAAACCTATGTGACCTTGTAGAGGGTCGCTGGGACTATTAGAAAATAGTAAGGGTTAGAAAAATAGCCCACCCCAAGACCCTGAAAAGTGACTGCAAAGTGCACTAAAGTTCCCCAATGGACATAGAAGTCGTGATAGGGGAATTCTGCAGGAAAGACACAAACCAACAATGCAACAATGATGGATTTCCAGTCGAGGGTACCTGTGGAACAAGGGGACCAAGTCCAAAAGTCACAAGCAAGTCGGAGATGGGCAGATGCCCAGGAAATGCCAGCTGTGGGTGCAAAGGAGCTGCTACTGGACAGTAGAAGCGTAGGTTTCTGCAAGAACGACAAGGGCTAGAGACTTCCGCTTTGGAGGACGGATCCATCACGCCGTGGAGAGTCGTGTAGAAGTGTTTTCCAGCCAAAAGACCGCCAACAAGCCTTGCTAGCTGCAAATCGTGCGGTAAGGGTTTTCGGAGGCTGCTGTGGCCCAGGAGGGATCAGGATATCGCAAATTGCGTCAGGGGACAGAGGGGGCGTCGAGCAAGACAAGGAACCCTCTCAGCAGCAGGCAGCACCCGCAGAAGTGCCAGAAACAGGCACTATGAGAATGCGTGAAACAGTGCTCACCCGAAGTCGCACAAAGGAGTCCCACGTCGCCGGAGAACAACTTAGGAGGTCGTGCAATGCAGGTTAGAGTGCCGTGGACCCAGGCTGGACTGTGCACAAAGGATTTCTGCCGGAAGTGCACGGAGGCCGGAGTAGCTGCAAAAGTCACGGTTTCCAACAATGCAGTCTGGCGTGGGGAGGCAAGGACTTACCTCCACCAAACTTGGACTGAAGAGTCACTGGACTGTGGGAGTCACTTGGACAGAGTTGCTGGATTCAAGGGACCTCGCTCGTTGTGCTGAGAGGAGACCCAAGGTACCGGTGATGCAGTTCTTTGGTGACGATTCCGTCGACCCACGGGAGATTTCTTCGGAGCTTCTAGTGCAGAGAGGAGGCAGACTACCCCCACAGCATGCACCACCAGGAAAACAGTCGAGAAGGTGGCAGGATCAGCGTTACAGAGTTGCAGTAGTCGTCTTCGCTACTATGTTGCAGTTTTGCAGGCTTCCAGCGCGGTCAGCAGTCGATTCCTTGGCAGAAGGTGAAGAGAGAGATGCAGAGGAACTCGGATGAGCTCTTGCATTCGTTATCTAAGGAATCCCAAGAGACAGAGACCCTAAATAGCCAGAAAAGAGGGTTTGGCTACCTAGGAGAGAGGATAGGCTAGCAACACCTGAAGGAGCCTATCAGAAGGAGTCTCTGACGTCACCTCATGGCACTGGCCACTCAGAGCAGTCCAGTGTGCCAGCAGCACCTCTGTTTCCAAGATGGCAGAGGTCTGGAGCACACTGGAGGAGCTCTGGGCACCTCCCAGGGGAGGTACAGGTCAGGGGAGTGGTCACTCCCCTTTCCTTTGTCCAGTTTCGCGCCAGAGCAGGGCTAAGGGGTCCCTGAACCGGTGTAGACTGGCTTATGCAGAAATGGGCACCAAATATGCCCATGAAAGCATTTCCAGAGGCTGGGGGAGGCTACTCCTCCCCTGCCTTCACACCATTTTCCAAAGGGAGAGGGTGTAACACCCTCTCTCAGAGGAAGTCCTTTGTTCTGCCATCCTGGGCCAGGCCTGGCTGGACCCAAGGAGGGCAGATGCCTGTCTGAGGGGTTGGCAGCAGCAGCAGCTGCAGTGAAACCCCGGGAAAGGCAGTTTGGCAGTACCAGGGTCTGTGCTACAGACCACTGGGATCATGGGATTGTGCCAACTATGCCAGGATGGTATAGAGGGGGCAATTCCATGATCATAGACATATTACATGGCCATATTCGGAGTTACCATTGTGAAGCTACATATAGGTAGTGGCCTATATGTAGTGCACGCGTGTAATGGTGTCTCCGCACTCACAAAGTCCGGGGAATTGGCCCTGAACAATGTAGGGGCACCTTGGCTATTGCCAGGGTGCCCTCACACTAAGTAACTTAGCACCCAACCTTTACCAGGTAACGGTTAGACATATAGGTGACTTATAAGTTACTTAAGTGCAGTGTTAAATGGCTGTGTAATAACGTGGACGTTATTTCACTCAGGCTGCAGTGGCAGGCCTGTATAAGAATTGTCAGAGCTCCCTATTGGTGGCAAAAGAAATGCTGCAGCCCATAGGGATCTCCTGGAACCCCAATACCCTGGGTACCTCAGTACCATATACTAGGGAATTATAAGGGTGTTCCAGTATGCCAATGTAAATTGGTAAAATTGGTCACTAGCCTGTTAGTG
This sequence comes from Pleurodeles waltl, assembly GCF_031143425.1. NCBI lineage: Eukaryota > Metazoa > Chordata > Amphibia > Caudata > Salamandridae > Pleurodeles > Pleurodeles waltl. The sequence continues at coordinate 1,067,693,143 of NC_090449.1, read as the reverse complement.
ACAATTTGGAAAGAAATGAGAGAGCATAACCACTGAGGTTCTGGTTAGCAGAGCCTCAGTGGGACAGTTAGGCATCACACAGGGAACACATACATATAGGCCACAACCTTATGAGCACTGGGGTCCTGGCTAGCAGGGTCTCAGTGACACATAACAAACATACTGAAAACATAGGGTTTTCACTATGAGCACTGGGCCCTGGCTGGCAGGATCCCAGTGAGACAGTGAAAACACCCTGACATACACTCACAAACAGGCCAAAAGTGGGGGTAACAAGGCTAGAGAGAGGCTACTTTCTCACACAGCTCTAACATGAGCAAACGTGAGACCCATTGCATTGCAAATGCTTGTTCCTTTTTGTTTTTATTCCAGGAGTTACTGTTTGAGTTTTTTTCCCTTTTTGGATTTTTTCCCTCGGGGACTCCTTCTGGAGGGCATGGACTGCCTTTGGTGTTCCCTCCATCAGCAGCACTGTGGCTATCAGAAAGGGTCACCCCTACTAGGGTCAAGGCAGAACCTATAGGAACCAAGACCTCACCACATTTCCAGTGGGCCACAGACATAGACAACGAGTAGGTCGTGACAAATTGCATCGCCTAACGAACCAGACTTCGTCAGGCAGAACGGAAGATACTGCAACGTCTGCTGCAGACCCTAACCAGTCCCTATTTGTAACTATTCAACAACAAGCCCAGGAATTGCAACAATTAAATGAAAATGTGGCGTTACGACAAGCCTTGGCATCCGGAAGTACTGATGTTCCAACTGTCTCTACTATTACACCTCGGTTTTCAGGAGCCCCAAACAAGCTGTGAGAATTCCTTGATGCTCTGACTGTCTATTTTGCCTTTAGAGCAACTCAATTTTCGCAAAATAAAACGAAAGTGGGTGATCTCATCAGTGCCTTGTCAGGTCCTGCCTTGGCGACTCTGATAGTAGCATCCGATGACCCAGTGCTGTCTGATCATTCAGCCTTTGTGAGAAGATTGAAACAAATGTTTGAAAGCCCAGTATTGGAAGTATCAGCAGAAGATGCGCTCTGTGATATTCAACAAGGCACTCAAGATGTTCTCCAATACATCACACGCTTCAGACAAGTGGCTGCTGAGACAACATGTGTGGAGCGTACTCTGGTAACTCTTTTTCGCAGAGGTATACGAGAAGATATAAAAGATGAATTAGTACACTCTGCCAGAATAGATGATCTTCAAGGTTTGATGGATTTAGCTCTCTCTATAGAATATCGTCTCCAAGAACGTCGTCTAGAAAAAAGAAAGAATCGTGGACCTTCCCAGTCAAGCAACCCACGTATCTTTGCACATCGTCCTGAAGAACCTCAACCTGTATCTAGGGAGACAGAAGGAGAACCCATGCAAGTAGATACAGCTCGGGGTCCACTCTCTACTAGCGAACGTGAAGGTAGACGGAGAAGAGGACTGTGCCTATATTGTGGTGCAGCTGGTCATTTGCTCCGCACTTGTCCAGTTCGCCCTATGAAGACCTCGGGAAATACCACTTCCCGTCCTCTGTGAGCAGGGAGAGGACGGGATCTTCTGTGATACCTTCCATCAATTCTTCCAAGGAAGATGCCACTATTCTATTTATGTTACCTGTTATCCTGCAATTACCTGATGGCCGTGAAGAAAGGACCCTGGCATTATTAGATTGTGGAGCTAGTGGCATTTATGTGGATATGACCTGGGCTAAAAACTACAAATTCGACAACTGCCTAAAGACGTTCCAGAACAAGTGCACACTGTAGACGGATCCTTATTATCATCCGGTCTTGTTATTAATACCACGTCAATTCTAGCTCTACACTTTGGGAAACATCAGGAACATGTCTCTTTTGATTTAATTTCCTCCCCCAATCATGCTATAATCCTAGGAATCCCATGGTTCATGAGACACAATCCGTATATCACCTGGGAAACCAGAACCATTTCTCTGTCTCCTAAGTTCTGTCACGATCATTGCTATGCTTCTGACACCTATTGGTCTCCCAGAAAAATAATAACCTCAGAACCAAATGTAGAACATTCCATAAATTCAGTCCAAGAGGTACCAAGCCAATATCTGGAATTTATAGATGTATTTCAAAAACCATGAAAGCCTGTACTACCTCCACACAGAGACTACGATTGTACCATTCTCCTGGAACCTGGAGTGACTGTTCCTTTTGGAAGAATGTATTCTCTCACTGAACCAGAAAAAACATTCTCAAGGATTATCTTCAAAAAAATCTACAGAGTGGTCTTATTACACCATCTTCTTCTCCTGCGGGGGCTCCCCTCTTCTTCATACCTAAAAAGATTAAAGATCTTCGTCCCTGTATAGACTTCCGTTGATTAATAAAATCACAAATTAAAGATCGATATCCACTACTCCTCATCATAGACATTTTGGAGGCTGTCAGAGGGGCACAAATGTTCACAAAATTAGATCTTCGCGGAGCATATCATTTCTTGCGTATTAAGGAGGGAGATTAGTGGAAAACTGCCATTCGGACACCCTTTGGACATTACGAATATAAGGTAATGCCTTTTGGCTTAACGAAGGCCCCCTATGGATTAAATATTCTCAGATTTATTAAATCACACAGTAGTGATTTATTTAGATGATATCCTCATATACTCCAGACGCCCTGAACTTCCTCCTACACACGTTAAACAAGTCTTAAATAGACTTCGGCAACATCAACTCTACTGTAAGCCGGAAAAATTTGAATTTGATAAGACTGAAGTGAAATATTTAGGCTATCACATTAATCAAATTGGTATCTCTATGGATCTGGAAAAAGTTCAAGCCATTCTAGATTGGCCAGCCCCTTCTTCAATCAAGGAAACTTAATGTTTCTTAGGGCTGGCCAACTTCTACCATCAAGTTATCCTGGACTTTGCTAAACAAACCAGTCAAATTACACAAATTCTCAAAAAGGAGAGTTTACGAAACGGTTTCATCTGGACAGATATTGCTGAGACTGCTTTTCAAAACCTAAAACAGGCCTTCACTCAAGCACCCATACTGAGACATCCGGCACCAATAAACAGTTCATAGTTGTTACTGACACCTCAGAAAGAGCTATCGGGCAGCATTACTACAACAACAAGACGATGATGGATTAGAACATCCGATCTTTTATCTATCCCATGTGCTCTCTGATTCTGAACAAAATTATTCAGTACTGGAAAGAGAACTGTTGGCTCTAAAAACTGCCTGTCAAGAGTGGAGACAATTCCTCATGGGTTCAAAAGAACCTTTTAAAGGAAGAATGGACCATCGTAATCTGCAATGCTTACGCAATTTTCAGTGTCGAAACAGTCGACAAGCTTGTTGGGCCTTTTCTTTAGTCAATATGATTTCTATATTACCTATATTCCAGGATCTCAAAATATTTTGGCCGATGCCCTATCTCGCCGTTATCCTGACAGTTCTAGTACCCCTTCACAATATCTACTTGAACCAGACAAAATAATCGGTCTAGTCCAATCATTCCTAGATGAAGTATAATCTGAATACTCAACCCTTTCAGCACAAGAATTAAAGGATCTGTATCCCAAAATACGCAAACATAAAGAATACTACTATTACAAGAACACCTTATTTCTACCTACTAAAAGAGTGCAAGAAAAGGCACTTCAGATGTGTCATCATTCCCCTGTAGCCGGTCATCAGGGTATTAAAGCCACACAGTAATTACTTCTCCGCTCTTTTTGGTGGCCTACGTTTAAACAAGACGCATAAAGATACGTGGAATCTTGTCCCATTTGTGCCCAAGTGAAAGTAGCCCATACAAGGCCCGCAGGACTACTTCAACCATTATCAGTTCCACCAGCCCACTGGCATACGATAGCAACTGATTTTATGTGCTCATTACCTCCATCAGCGGGAAACCGAGTTATAATGGTGACAATAGATTCATTTACTAAGATGGCTCATTTTACTGCCTTGAAGAAATTACCCACCTCACAAGAATTGAGTCAGATTTTTATTCAAAACATTTTTCGTCTCCATGGTCTCCCACAAATTATTGTGTCAGACAGGGAACCTCAATACATATCACGGTTCTGGAAACACTTTTGTAAGATCTTGAATATCAATGTAGCTTTATCATCTGTATTTCATCCCCAAACCAATGGGCAGACCGAACGCCTTAATCAGGGACTTGAGCAATATCTTCGTTGTTTTTGTAACTCCACTCAGAGCAACTGGAGCACTTACCTTCCCATTGCAGAGTTTTCTTACAATAATACCGTCCATAGTGCCTCCAAAGTCACTCCTTTTTTCTGCTCATATGGATTCCATCCCACATCTTTTCCTACTACTCCCAAGACCTCCTCTACACTTCTTGCTATCACCTCTCTTTCCAAGAGACTACATAGAATCCAACGGCTTATTCGCTCTAATCTAGTAGTCACTAAAAGATACATGAAAAGACTAGCCGATAAGAAACGAACATGAGGCTCCAGCATATCACGTCCAAGATAAAGTCTGGCTTTCTTCAAGATTTTTGAAGCCTTACTCCTGTCTTCAGAAGTCCTTTGAACAGTTGAGTCTTGTCAAATCATGAGTAAAACTTAGACACTAGAACTACACCTATTGTATTCTCTCCAGTGCACTGGGGCTTTCTCAATGGTCTTACAAAATTCCTTTCTGGGCCTAGACCCCAAAACTTAAAGTGATCACCTAAATACTCCAATTCACTCTGCTGCCATTATCAGCACTCCCAGCTTATGGTAAAACCACTGTGCCTTACTTTTCCTAACACCTTGTTGTACTCTTTGCTGTCCTGCAATACAACAAAATGTCCACAAACAGCACCCCATCTTCCTGCTGCACACCCCCTGGATGAGGCATGGCCTGGAGCTACGTAGGGCAGCTGGGGCTCGCGTGGGCTTCTGCAAAGATCTCTGGATCCCTGACAGAGTCCTGGGATGCAAGCTAGCGAGTACAGGTGGACTTGTGACACAACACTGATGCGACAGGAGCTGAGAGGGTGGGATCCACCTGACAGCAGCTGACAACAGACCATGCAGCTGGCCTTTTGGAGTAGAGAGGATAGAGGCTACGTGAGGGAACAGCAGAGCTTTGATGTAATACTGAATGGGAAAGTCCACGTCTGTAGGCCCTGAGGAAGTCCATGGACCTTGGTGACTTGCCGTTCTGGTCACTAATAGGTGGAAGTCTGGTTACTTCTGCGTGGACCGAACATGGCGCAGCAGTATGAGGTGGAAACAGCTCCACGAGGCGCAGTGGTGCACTGGTCTCCACTCCTGGACAACCCCCAGAAGCTTGATCTCAACAGAGCTGACTAGCGGAAATCAGTCCTCATGATCTGCTGCAAGTAAGGTGGAGTCGTCGAGAGAGGAGTGAGGTAACCAGTTCTGGTGGACATATTGGAAAGTAGGTTCTCACTACTAAAACAACCTCACAAGGCAGGTGAATAAAAGGTTGGCAGACCTATTGGGAAAGCCATGCCTCAGAGATACAGCTCTCTTAACTAAAGATGCTGAAGTGTTTTTTCAACGTCAGGGTAGATTGAAGGACTCCGGCAGACTTGCAGCTACTAGGGGTGAATTGTTTTTAACTGAGCTGCTACGGGTAACAGGTGGGACCTGCCACGTAGATAAACACCCTATGTAAGCATGAAGGTAACTGGATGGTGGGGCGCTCTGCAAGGTACTTGGCTAAAGAGAAAGAAAGACTTCAGGTTTCTCCTTGCTTCGCCCTCGTTTGCACTGCTTTCTCCTTGCTTTTTTACCCATTTTTTTGTGCCTTCTCCTTGCTTTTCCCTCATTTTCACTGCTCTCTCCTTGGTTTTTCCCCAGTTTTTTGTGCCGCCTTCTTGCTTTCCCCTCATTCTCACTGCTTTCTCTTTGTTTTTTCCCATGTTTTTTGTGCCTTCTTTCATTTCCCTCATCCTTTCTGCTTTCTCCTTGCATTTCTCCCCATTTTTGTTTGTCTTCTCCTTGCTTTTCCCTCATTTTCACTGCTCTTTCCTTGGTTTTTCTCCAGTTTTTCTGCCTTCTCCTTGCTTTTCCCTCGTTTTGACTGCTCTCTCCTTGGGTGTCCCCTGTTTTTTGTGCCTTCTCCTTTCTTTTCTTTCATTCTCACTGCTTTCTCCTTGCTTTTTCACTCTTTTTTGTGCGGCCTCTCCATGGAAGTCCAGACCATCACCTCACTTCTAGAATTCGGAAGGTCTACAAGACCTGGTGTTCGGGACCGGCAATCACCTGGATAGCCTGTTTGGTGATTAGCCGCACTTTACAAATCCAGATTGATTGATTGATTGATTGATTGATAAGGAAGTGATGCGTAGGTACCAAAGCAAAGCTGATCAGTTTGTGGCGGCAAAGAAGAAACCGGAACCACCAATGGGACGCCTGTCTACAGCACCATTCCCACCAAGGGGGCGGGCGACTAGGCATCAACTGTAGATGCCTTGGTAACAAATGATGAATTTAGGGGCTCACTGGAAAAGTAAGATTGGTGAAGCTGGCACTGTAGTTGCTCTGGTCAGGTTCGACCGGCGGCTGACCGGCTCTCAGAGGATGAAGACCGGGAGGTACAGGATCAGAACTGGGAAAATCCAGAGGACGTCAAAGGCCTGAGAACTGAAGCCTTTCTCAAGAGATGGACTCGTGAGCTGGTTGAAACCAGGAGTTTGGAAACATCCTTCACAGTGAAAGAGCCCAGGGAGGTCACAGGGCCCAGCATCCTTTGAGGTCTTAACCATGGGGGAGATGACCCAGCCATCTGAGACATGGGGGCAGAGACGAACGCCTTCAGGATGCTCGTGGGAAGAGTTCAGAGCCACAGGGAGTGGCATCGGTCCTGCAAACTCACACAACAAAAATGGAATCAAGGCTTTTGGCGCCTTAAGAATAACTAGGAGGAACTGCGGAGCTTATAGCTGGACACTGGAAACTGTGACCGTCGAACTGTGGCATTTTATTCGTCAATATGATTGTGTCGCACGGGCCACATAATCCATCAGCCGCTGCGTATTTTAGAAAGATACATCTCAAACGGATCACAAGTTGTTACACTCCCTGCGTGGAGGGCGCAGTCCTGCATGAGCACGAGGCACAGTGTACCTGGTCACCTCCAGCTGCCGATTCCTGTGCATCTTAAGAGGAGGGAACATGGCCCTGACAGCATGGACATGTCCATGGGGGGCCGGGAGGGGAGTGTAGAGAGACAAAAACATCTCAAACGCACGAACCTAACTCAAACAGGACATGGCTTTTCAGACGCCAGTACCACGAGTTCACGCTGACATAAAAGGCGCCGTTCTCACAGCTGCCATTGTTTAGGAGTAAACCGAGGAACACAAACAAGCATCTCTCTTAGGTCCCGTGTCTTGAATCCTGAAGGACCCCCAAGTGTGGTGTGGGCTTCATAAACATGGCGTGTGCTGTCCTGCTCTGCAGGGCTTTGAGGTGCCGCATAACTCAGGGGAACTAGCCTTTTATAGCCACATAGTTTAGCCAACCCCGACTCGTGGTAAAGACCTCCACTTCCAGGTCCTTCCAGGGGCCCTGATTGCACGTTGATGTTTCCAGATGAGTTGAAAATGATGGTGAGGATGGATGGTTCTAGGCAGACCCCCATGGACCACAGGAGCAGACACAACTCAGAGAAGATGGTGTGATACATGAAAGAACCAGGGTGAAGGGTTGCCAGCGAGTGGCTGAAGAAGAGGACCTGAGAGTCAGTGAAGGGTATGGGACTAGAAGGTAGGTGGAGGTGGAAGGTGGTTTGGATGAAGGGTGGAGGTGGCCAATGGCGATAGAGGAGAACTTGGTGATGTCTCAGAAGGTTAAGGTGAAGATGTCTTATCACAGCAAGCCCATGGGTTTCCATCATTAGATGTTTCTCCCACTAACAGGTCTGGATCGTCCATGCTGAAGTTACATGTCAACACCATGAAGGATACTGAACAGATACTGAACAGCATCAATGAGCTATAGGTGGAGTTATCCTGGTGGGTAGGGTAGACCCGTTAGGTAGGGTGCACCCCTTGAGTCTGGGGGAGGTTGGGTCATTGTGTTCTTCTCTCCCCAGGGGGTTGCACATGGTCGACTTTGGCGTTGCATGAGCACACATGAAGGATATCGCGCAGCATTAACACGCTATCGTTAGAGCTATGCCAGGTGTAGGGTAGACCCCTGGAGGAAGGGTACACTCCTTGAGATGGAGGGAGGTTGGGTCATTGTGGCATCCTCTCCTTGGGGTGGTGCATGTGGCTGATCCAGAAGGCATATTATCACACATGAAAGATACCGCGCAGCATTAATGCACAATAGTTAGAGTTATCCTGGTGGGGGGGGTGGACCCCTTAACAAGAGTGCACCCTTTGAGATGTGGGGAGGCTGGGTCATGACCCTTCCCCAGGGTGTTGCATATTGTCGACCTTGATATTGCATGATCACACATGAAAGACACCGTGCAGCATCAATGCACTATATTTAGAGTTATCCTGGTGGGTGGAGTAGACCCCTTAGGCAGAGTGCACCCCTTGAGATGGGGGTGGCTGGGTAATGGTGGCACCCTCTCCCAGGGTCCTGCATATTGTCGACCTTGATGTTGCATTAGCACACATAAAGGACAATGCCCACCATCAATGCACTATATTTAGAGTTATCCTGGTGGGTGGAGTAGACCCCTTAGGCAGAGTGCACCCCTTGAGATGGGGGTGGCTGGGTCATGGTGGCACCCTCTCCCAGGGTGTTGCATGTCGACCTTGATGTTGCATTAGCACACATGAAGGACACCGCGCACCATCAATGCACTATAGTTAGTGTTACAACTTGGTAGGTAGGGTAGACCCCTTAGGAAGAGTACACCCCTTGAGATGGGGGGGAGGTTGGGACATTGAGGCACCCTCTCCCCAGGGAGGGGAGTGCTGCATGTGGCCGATCCTGAAGGTACATGATCATACATGAAGGACACCGCGCAGCATCAATGCGCTACTTTAGTGTTACAACCTGGTAGGTAGGGTAGACCCCTTAGGAATGTGCACCCCTTGAGGTGGGGGGAGGTTGGGACATTGTGACACCCTTTTCCCCCATGCTGCATATGGCCGACCTTGAAGTTGCATGATCCCACATGAAGGATAGCGCGCGGCATCAAAGCACTATAGTTAGAGTTTTTCTGGTGGGTGGGGTAGAACCTTAGGAAGGGTGCACCGCTTGGGATGGGGGAGGTTGGGTCATGGTGGCCCCATCTCCCAGGGATGCTGCGTATGGTCGACCTTGACGTTGCATGATCACACATGAAGGATAGCTTGCGGCATGAAGGCGCTATAATTAGCGTTTTTCTGGTGGGTGGGGTAGGACCCTTAGGAAGGGAGCGACCTCTGTCCCTGGTTCTCAGGCAGGTCGCTCCCCTCACCGCCTCACAGCCTCCAGCGTGACCACTCTCGCTCCTGTGCCCTGTGCTCCTGTGCCCTGACTGCCTTTTCCCGCCTCCAGTGACCTAGCTCCAGCGCCCTCTTCGTTGTGCCCGAGTGCCTGTGTCCGCTCTTTCTTCTGTACCCCGAGTGCCTGTGCCCCTGGTATTGTTCCACTGTATTGTATTGTTTTTACCTTGTTTGCCCTCACCGTGTTCTTCTCTCATCCAGCCTCGTCGCGTCACCCCATCGCCGCCCGTTCGTTTCCCGCCGCTACACTCCGGTAGCTCCGCCCCCTTGCTCCCCATTGGCCGCCCCGCTCCCACCTCCCAGCTGCTCCTCCCTCCCTCTTCCCCTCATATGGAGGCCGCGCAGCGATAGAGAGAGCGACCTCTGTCCCTGGTTCTCAGGCAGGTCGCTCCCCTCACCGCCTCACAGCCTCCAGCGTGACCGCTCTCGCTCCTGTGCCCTGTGCTCCTGTGCCCTGACTGCCTTTTCCCGCCTCCAGTGACCTAGCGCCAGCGCCCTCTTCGTTGTGCCCGAGTGCCTGTGTCCGCTCTTTCTTCTGTACCCCGAGTGCCTGTGCCCCTGGTATTGTTCCACTGTATTGTATTGTTTTTACCTTGTTTGCCCTCACCGTGTTCTTCTCTATTCCAGCCTCGTCGCGTCACCCCATCGCCGCCCGTTCGTTTCCCGCCGCTACACTCCGGTAGCTCCGCCCCCTTGCTCCCCATTGGCCGCCCCGCTCCCACCTCCCAGCTGCTCCTCCCTCCCTCTTCCCCTCATATGGAGGCCGCGCAGCGATAGAGAGAGCGACCTCTGTCCCTGGTTCTCAGGCAGGTCGCTCCCCTCACCGCCTCACAGCCTCCAGCGTGACCGCTCTCGCTCCTGTGCCCTGTGCTCCTGTGCCCTGACTGCCTTTTCCCGCCTCCAGTGACCTAGCGCCAGCGCCCTCTTCGTTGTGCCCGAGTGCCTGTGTCCGCTCTTTCTTCTGTACCCCGAGTGCCTGTGCCCCTGGTATTGTTCCACTGTATTGTATTGTTTTTACCTTGTTTGCCCTCACCGTGTTCTTCTCTCTTCCAGCCTCGTCGCGTCACCCCATCGCCGCCCGTTCGTTTCCCGCCGCTACACTCCGGTAGCTCTGCCCCCTTGCTCCCCATTGGCCGCCCCGCTCCCACCTCCCAGCTGCTCCTCCCTCCCTCTTCCCCTCATATGGAGGCCGCGCAGCGATAGAGAGAGCGACCTCTGTCCCTGGTTCTCAGGCAGGTCGCTCCCCTCACCGCCTCACAGCCTCCAGCGTGACCGCTCTCGCTCCTGTGCCCTGTGCTCCTGTGCCCTGACTGCCTTTTCCCGCCTCCAGTGACCTAGCGCCAGCGCCCTCTTCGTTGTGCCCGAGTGCCTGTGTCCGCTCTTTCTTCTGTACCCCGAGTGCCTGTGCCCCTGGTATTGTTCCACTGTATTGTATTGTTTTTACCTTGTTTGCCCTCACCGTGTTCTTCTCTCTTCCAGCCTCATCGCGTCACCCCATCGCCGCCTGTTCGTTTCCCGCCGCTACACTCCGGTAGCTCCGCCCCCTTGCTCCCCATTGGCCGCCCCGCTCCCACCTCCCAGCTGCTCCTCCCTCCCTCTTCCCCTCATATGGAGGCCGCGCAGCGGCCATGCGCAGCGGGCGTGCCAAAGGCAAGCCCGTCTGCGCCCGTCCGCGCCTGGACCGCGCCCAGCGCCAGACCCCCTGGCCCCCACCACTGCGAGCCTACACGCCGAACCTACGAAGCCGCCACCCTCATCGCACTCAACACCGGCCGGATCCCCGGGTGCTGCCGTGCCGCCCCAAGACGCACCCACGGACCCTTCACCTGCCAATCCTGCAAGTTCCCCTGCATCCAGACCCGCACCGCTCCCGCCAAACCAAGCACCAACAGCAACCACCTGAAGTGCATCCTGCTTAACACCCGCTCCATCCACAGACACGCCGTGGAACTCTGGAACCTGCTCGACACCACAACTCCAGACGTCGCCTTCCTCACAGAAACCTGGATGAACGCCTCCTCAGCGCCCAACATCGCCATCGCCATCCCGGACGGATACAAGATCACCCGGAGGGACCGCATCAACCAGACAGGAGGAGGCATCGCCATTGTCCACAAGAACACCATCCGCATCACGACCAACTCCGACGACACCCTCACAGCTGCCGAACATCTCCACTTCCAGATTCACACCGACCCCAAGACCACACTCAGAGGCACCCTCATCTATAGACCCCCAGGACCCCGCACACAATTCAGCGAAGACATCGCAGACTTCATCAGCCCTCACGCCCTCTCCTCCGCCGACTACATCCTCCTAGGGGACCTCAACTTCCACCTGGAGAACAACAACGACAACAACACCACCACCCTGCTGGACAACCTTGCCAACCTCGGACTCAAGCAACTGGTGAACACCCCCACCCACTACGCCGGACACACGCTTGACCCAGTCTTCTCCTCCAGCAAGTACATCTCCTTCAGCCACTCCACCGGACTCCACTGGACAGACCACAGCTGCGTCCACTTCAGCTTCAGAAAAACCACAACTCACCACCACCCACAACAGGCTCCCCGCAGGAGCTGGAACAAGATCACCACCGACCAGCTCCCCACATCACTGAGCCAGAACCCTCCCGCCAGCTCAGCGGACCCCAACCAAGCAGCCAACAACCTTACACAGTGGATCACCAACTGCGCTGACAACCTCGCACCTCTGAAAACCCATCCCATCAGGCCCAACAGCAAGAAAGCCTCCTGGTTCAACAACGACCTCAAAAACTCCAAGATGAACTGCCGCACCCTCGAGAGAGCCTGGCGAAAAAACCCGACTACAGACAACATGACCGCCCTCAAGTACGCGTCCCGTAAACACCACCAGCTGATCCACACCACCAAGAAGACAGCATTCAAAGAACGACTAGACAACAACGCACACAACAGCAAGGAACTCTTCAGCATCGTCAAAGAGCTCTCCAACCCCAGCGCCGGAAACAACGACATCACCCCCTCACAAGACCTCTGCGACTCACTCGCCTCGTTCTTTCACCGCAAGATCGCCGACATACACAACAGCTTCGGCGCACAGACCACGCACCCAACCACCAAACAGACGCCCCCCAACACCACCCTCCACGCCTGGACCCCGGTCAGCACCGAAGACACCATCCATACGATGAACACTATCCATTCCGGATCACCAACCGACCCATGCCCCCACCACGTCTTCAACAAGGCCGACTCCGTCATCGCACCCCATCTCCAGGACATCATCAATTGCTCCTTCAACACCGCCACCTACCCGGAGAGCTGGAAGCATGCCGAACTCAGCGCCCTCCTGAAGAAACCATCAGCAGACCCCACCGACCTCAAGAACTACCGCCCCATCTCGCTCCTCCCGTTTCCTGCCAAAGTCATCGAGAAGACCGTCAACAGACAGCTGGCCGCCTTCCTCGAGACTAATGGATCCCTCGACCACTCACAGTCCGGCTTCCGAGCCAACCACAGCACCGAGACCGCCCTCATCGCAGCCACTGACGACATCCGAGCCCTGCTCGACAATGGGGAAACAGCGGCCCTCATCCTCCTGGACCTCTCCGCAGCGTTCGACACGGTCTGCCACCGCACCCTAGTGCAGCGCCTCAGCAACATCGGAATTCAAGAGAAGGCTCTAGAGTGGATCATCTCGTTCCTCACCGGAAGAACCCAGAGAGTTCGCCTCCCCCCGTTCAGATCCAAGGCCACCGAAGTCATCTGCGGCGTACCACAAGGATCCTCACTCAGCCCCACCCTCTTCAACGTCTACATGAGCCCCCTCGCAGCCATCGCACGCCATCACAACCTCAACATCATCTCCTACGCCGACGACACCCAGCTGATCCTCTCCCTCACCAACGACCCAGCCACCGCCAGAACCAACCTGCACGAAGGGATGAAAGACGTAGCCGAGTGGATGATGAACAGCCGCCTGAAACTAAACTCAGACAAGACGGAAGTCCTCATCCTTGGATCATCACCCTCTGCCTGGGACGACTCCTGGTGGCCCCCTGCCCTGGGCAGCGCACCCAAACCAACGGACCACGCACGCAACCTGGGCTTCATCCTGGACTCCTCCCTCTCGATGACCAGACAAGTCAACGCCGTCTCTTCATCATGCTTCAACATCTTACGCATGCTCCGAAAGATCTTCCGATGGATCCCCACCGAAACCAGGAAGACGGTCACCCAGGCACTCGTCACCAGCCGACTGGACTACGGTAACACCCTCTACACCGGAACCACGGTCAAACTACAGAAAAAACTCCAACGCATCCAGAACGCCTCCGCACGCCTCATCCTCGACATCCCCCGACACAGCCACATCTCCGGACACCTGAGAGACTTGCACTGGCTCCCCGTCAGCAAGAGAATCACGTTCCGCCTCCTCACCCACGCACACAAGGCCCTCCACGACCTGGGCCCCAGGTACCTCAACAACCGCCTGACCTTCTACACTCCCACCCGCCAGCTACGATCGACCAGCCACGCCCTCGCCGCCGTGCCACGCATTAGAAAAGCCACCATGGGAGGAAGATCCTTCTCCTACCTGGCAGCCAAGACTTGGAACTCCCTCCCCATCCACCTCCGTCTGACCCACGACCACCTCTCCTTCAGGAAGCAACTCAAGACCTGGCTGTTTGAGCAGTAGCGGTCCCCCCTCCCTCCCAGCGCCTTGAGACCCTCCGGGTGAGTAGCGCGCTATACAAATTCTTTGATTGATTGACTGATTGATTGACCGCTTGGGATGGGGGAGCTTGGGTCATGGTGGCCCCATCTCCCAGGGATGCTACATATGGTCGACCTTGAGGTTGCATCATCACACATGAAGGATAGCGCGCAGCATCAAGGCGCTATACTTAGAGTTTTTCTGGTGGGTGGGGTAGAACCTTAGGAAGGGTGCAGCGGTTGGGATGGGGGAGGTTGGGTCATGGTGGCCCCATCTCCCAGTGATGCTGCGTATGGTCTACCTTGACGTTGCATGATCACACATGAAGGATAGCGCGCGGCATCAAGGTGCTATAGTTAGAGTTTTTCTGGTGGGTGGGGTAGGACCATTAGGAAGGGTGCACCGCTTGGGATGGGGAGGTTGGGTCATGGTGGCCCCATCTCCCAGTGATGCTGCGTATAGTCTACCTTGACATTGCATGATCACACATGAAGGATAGCGCGCGGCATCAAGGCGCTATAGTTAGAGTTTTTCTGGTGGGTGGGGTAGACCCTCTAGGAAGGGTTGAGACGAGGGGGGCTGGACCACTGTGGCGCCTCTCCCCCGGGGGGGCTGCAGGGCCCCCGGTCCGGTTGAGCAGGTTCTGGGGCTCTGGAGGCAGGCTGAGCGTTATGTTATTACAGGGGATTTTTAAGACGTTAATAGGTCCCTGGAGGGGCTTTCGCTCTGTCTCTGCTTTATTGTTGGGGGTGGAATGCGCGTGCCGGGGGAGGAATGTTGGGACCTGTATTTTTCAAAATTGCATGCTACCCTGTCACGGAAGGATTACCGCCCCGGTACGTGGCTGGGACGAGCCCGGGTCAGGGCTTAAAGGGCCCGCCGCATAATTACAGAGCGGGGGAGGTGGGGGCTCCGAGCTGGTATGTGGAAGGTACAGAGAGGGACACGATGTGCAAGACCCACTCACACCTACCCGGGGGGGTCTCGAACTACCGAGGCTCATTCAGTACAGCCCGGGTAGAGCAAAGCGCAGAGGAGACTGCGTGCGCCCTGGACGCTGTTCATCAGGGCGGACTCACGCACCAGACAGTCTTACACTGTGTTATATAATTACGCACGATATTATATCATTCTCGGCTATTACATGGAGTTGTGCTTTTTGTGTTCTGTTACACGTTCTTGTAGAGTGCAATATTCACAGTTTCCAGGGTCCGCTTTTGTCGTGCCCTCAACTGAACTGTGACAAGACTGAGGTGGCCATCCTCGGCGCCACCCCCTCCGCCTGGGACGACTCCTGGTGGCCTGCCACACTGGGAACCGCAGCGACACCCACCGACCATGCACCAACCTGGGGTTCATCCTGCCCTCATCACTATCCATGACCCTGCAAGTCAACGCCGTCTCCTCCTCCTGCTTCAACACCCTCCGCATGCCTCGGAAGATCTACAAATGGATCCCCACCGGAACCAGAAGGATGGTCACCCGAGCCCTCGTAAGCAGCAGACTGGACTACGGCAACGCCCTCTACGCAGGAACCACAGCCAAACTCCAGGAAAGGCTGCAACGCATTCAGAACCCCTCCGCACAATTCATCCTGGACATCCCCCACCACTGCCACATCACAGCCCACCTGAGAGACCTGCACTGGCTCCCCGTCGATCACGTTCAAGCTCCTCATCCACGCTCACAAGGCACTGCACAACACCGGACCAGAATATCTCAACAGACGGCTCTCCTTCTACACCCTGACCCGCCAGCTGCGCTCCACTGACCTTGCCCTCACCACCGTCCCACGCATCCACAGAACGACCGCCGGTGGCAGATCGTTCTCCCACCTCGCCGCCAAGACGTGGAACACCCTTCCTATACACCTGCGGGAGACACAGGACGTGCTAACTTTCAGGAGACACCTCAAGACCTGGCTGTTCGAGCAGTAGCAGCACCCTCTCTCAGCGCCTTGAGACCCTCACAGGTGTGTAGTGTGCTTCACAAATGCTATGATTCATTGATTGATTGCCGGGCCCACCAGGAGCACTCTGGGCCTCACTGCATGGCAGCCCTATCCCCAGTGCCAGGGCACCCCCACCTCCCGCTTCTGGGCCCACTGGGCACCCTCTAGGCATCACTGGCATGTCAGCCCTGTCCCTGGTGCCAGGGAACTCCTGCCCCCTGTCGGCTGCTGGGCCCACCAGGCACTCTCTGGGCCTCACTGGCATGCCAGCTCTATCCCTGGTGCCAGGGCACTCCCGCCGCCCCTCTGCTGCTGGTCCCACCAGGCACCCTCTAGGCCTCGCAGGCATGCCAGCCCTGTTCCTGGTGCCAGGGCACTCCCGCCGCCCCTCTGCTGCTGGGCCCACCAGGCACCCTCTAGGCCTCGCTGGCATGCCAGCCCTGTCCCTGGTGCCAGGGCACTCCCGCCGCCCCTCTGCTGCTGGGCCCACCAGGCACCCTCTAGGCCTCGCTGGCATGCCAGCCCTGTCCCTGGTGCCAGGGCACTCCCGCCGCCCCTCTGCTGCTGGGCCCACCAGGCACCCTCTAGGCCTCGCTGGCATGCCAGCCCTGTCCCTGGTGCCAGGGCACTACCCCCCACCTGCTGAGCCCACCAGCCACTCTCTGGGCCTCACTGGCATGCCAGCCCTATCCCTGGTGCCAGGGCACTTCCGCCGCCCCTCTGCTGCTGGGCCCACCAGGCACCCTCTAGGCCTCGCTGGCATGCCAGCCCTGTCCCTGGTGCCAGGGCACTCCCGCCGCCCCTCTGCTGCTGGGCCCACCAGGCACCCTCTAGGCCTCGCTGGCATGCCAGCCCTGTCCCTGGTGCCAGGGCACTCCCGCCGCCCCTCTGCTGCTGGGCCCACCAGGCACCCTCTAGGCCTCACTGGCATGCCAGCCCTGTCCCTGGTGCCAGGGAACTACCCCCCCACCTGCTGAGCCCACCAGCCACTCTCTGGGCCTCACTGGCATGCCAGCCCTATCCCTGGTGCCAGGGCACTCCCGCCGCCCCTCTGCTGCTGGGCCCACCAGGCACCCTCTAGGCCTCGCTGGCATGCCAGCCCTAACCAGGGAACTACCACCCTACTTGCTGAGCCCACCAGCCACTCTCTGGGCCTCACTGGCATGCCAGCCCTGTCCCTGGTGCCAGGGCACTCCCGCCGCCCCTCTGCTGCTGGGCCCACCAGGCACCCTCTAGGCCTCTGGCATGCCAGCCCTCTCCCTGGTGCCAGGGCACCCCCACCTCCCGCTTCTGGGCCCACCAGGCACCCTCTAGGCCTCACTGGCATGCCAGCCCTAGCCAGGGAACTACCCCCCCACCTGCTGAGCCCACCAGGCACTCTCTGGGGCTCACTGGCATGCCAGCCCTATCCCTGGTGCCAGGGCACTCCCGCCGCCCCTCTGCTGCTGGGCCCACCAGGCACCCTCTAGGCCTCTGGCATGCCAGCCCTAACCAGGGAACTACCCCCCCACCTGCTGAGCCCACCAGCCACTCTCTGGGCCTCACTGGCATGCCAGCTCTATCCCTGGTGCCAGGGCACTCCCGCCGCCCCTCTGCTGCTGGACCCACCAGGCACCCTCTAGGCCTCGCTGGCATGCTAGCCCTAACCAGGGAACTACCCCCCCACCTGCTGAGCCCACCAGCCACTCTCTGGGCCTCACTGGCATGCCAGCCCTATCCCTGGTGCCAGGGCACCCCCGCCGCTCCTCTGCTGCTGGGCCCACCAGGCACCCTCTAGGCCTCTGGCATGCCAGCCCTGTCCCTGTTGACCTACCCCCCCACAGTCCTGCCTCAGGACTGCCTGCGGACCCCGCTTCTCCGTTAATGGAATCAGGGGCTCCCCACTGAATCATCATTGGAATTTAGGGACCCACGCCCTCCACCAACTGATTGCTTACAGGAAGCGGGGGACCCCAGGCCTAAGCATTTTCAGTGATTTGAACCGCAAAACAGTACACAAGTACACAAGTACACAAGTACAGTGACACAAACACTCACCAAATAAATGCACAAATGATGAAAGATTTTATTTCATTCACAAACAAAATGAACATTTAAATTTTAATCGGATGATTGGAACTTTTCTAAATTGAATGAGGCCACCCACTGCACGTCGTGCTCTGTTGATGCACGTGCACAGCTTCCATGAACCAATCTGAGGATACCCACTGCACGTCGTGCTCTGTTGATGCACGTGCACAGCTTCCATGAACCAATCTGAGGATACCCACTGCACGTCGTGCTCTGTTGATGCACGTGCACAGCTTCCATGAACCAATCTGAGGATACCCACTGCACGTCGTGCTCTGTTGATGCACGTGCACAACTTCCATGACCCAATCTGAGGATACCCACTGCACGTCGTGCTCTGTTGATGCACGTGCACAGCTTCCATGAACCAATCTGAGGATACCCACTGCACGTCGTGCTCTGTTGATGCACGTGCACAGCTTCCATGACCCAATCTGAGGATACCCACTGCACGTCGTGCTCTGTTGATGCACGTGCACAGCTTCCATGAACCAATCTGAGGATACCCACTGAACTTTTAGCCTTAATTTGAAATTCCTCCACATGTTTTAAAAATTTCAGTTTTACTTCTTTATTTTGCTACTTTATTTCTTTACGCTTTATTAATCTGTTAATATTGTTTAATTTTCTCAGCAGTGGCAGACCCTCTGAGTAGGCGCCGCCGGCCCCAGGGATCCCCGGACCACAGGTTAAGAACTGCGACTGGGCAAAGTTTCACAATTATTTTGCACTAAAATTGCTGAACATGATCTTATAGTCCCGTGAATCCTATTTCATAAACTATTTTCAATTCTCAGTAGTTAGAACACATTTAGGTTCTCAGGCTAACTACATTCTTTGCACTGCTCTGGTTTATCTGTTAAATTAAACACAGGGGTATAAGGTAGTCCTGTCAGATATTGGGGGACACTGCAAATCCCCAAAGAATTCCATCACCAGACAGAAGAATCAGGGTCCTGTTATGGGCAGGGACTGACTAGCAGTATTCCTTTATCCGCACTGGGGTATTTTATCTCCTATAATACACGCTCTTTAACCCTTCATGTTCCTGTCGCTGCGTTGGAGCCTAGCAGTGCAGTCCATGAAAATTTTACCACGTGCAGCTGGTGGGTGAGCCGAGCTCTTCCAAGGATGGACTGACTTGCAGTACCCCTTTATCAGCACTGGGGTATTTTATCTCCTATAATACACGCTCTTTAACCCTTCACGTTCCTGCCGCTGCATTGGAGCCCAGCAGTGCGGTCCATGGACATTTTACCACGTGCAGCTGGTGGGTGAGCGAGCTCTTCCAAGGATGGACTGACTTGCAGTACCCCTTTATCAGCACTGGGGTATTTTATCTCCTATAATACACGCTCTTTAACCCTTCATGTTCCTGCCGCTGCATTGGAGCCGAGCAGTGCAGTCCATGAACATTTTACCACGTGCAGCCGGTGGGTGAGCCGAGCTCTTCCAAGGATGGACTGACTTGCAGTACCCCTTTATCAGGACTGGGGTATTTTATCTCCTATAATACACGCTCTTTAACCCTTCATGTTCCTGCCGCTGCATTGGAGCCCAGCAGTGCGGTCCATGAACATTTTACCACGTGCAGCGAGTGGAGGGTGTGAAGGGCGAGCCTTAGAGAGTCAGGTGTCTGTGCTGGCGAGGGCGTGTGGTCCACAGGGCCTGCAGGCTCTGGCCTGATGCATTGTGATGTCACAGCTGCACTAGTGATGTCACAACTGCACTAGTGATGTCACAGCTGCACTCGTGATGTCACAACTGCACCGGCCACAAACTATCACTATAGTGTAGCGAAGCCATTGTCTTATTACAGGTGCCTCGTCATGTCATAGAGACAGACGTATACAAGTTTTATGGTGTTTACTTCTACTTATTTCATTTGGTCACATATCATGTATTTTATTGATGCATTATAATATGACGCACTTCTTATGCTGTGTACTGTTTAAAAGCGTACATAACTCTTTTGTGGATTACATCATTAAACACTACTGTTACGGTATGTACCTTTTATTGCCTTATTTAGAATTGCATGAGCATGGCCGCTGGAATTATGCGGCAGAAGGGGTCCAGATTATGCAGCAGGGTTGAACAAATTATGCTGCAAGAAAATGCAAATTATGCGGCATAATGTGGCACATTTATGGTAGTATTACTGCATTAGTTTGCCATTTTTACACCTCCTAATAGTGTTTGGGAATAGAGTTCACCTTATTCGTAGCAATTTAACACCACACACTGCAACGAGTAATTTAAACATGACCAGCCAAATTTAGCGAAAAGAGTTCTGGGGCACAGGAGGAACCCGAGTCGATATTTTTTTGTAACCTTTCCTTCTTTTGAGCTAGAAACACATTTTTTTTGTTAAAATCTGCAGATTATGCAGAAAATGATGGAACACCTGGCAAATGCGGCAAATATATAACTATGCGAAAATTGCCACGACTGCAGAATTGCGTGACTTCCGTGGCCCTAGACACGCCAAGAGTGCACCGGTGGAACTGCCAGGGTGTTGGATGGAAGTTCACCCGTGGATTAGAACACATTTTCCATCACCAACCAGCTCCATATCAGACTCCTTTGTTTGTTTTTGTAGCAAAATAAGTGAACCTTCCTCAGGAGTTTTGGTTCATTTTGCTGAGAACCACGATCCCACTGCGGAATATTATCTCAGTTGTAAAAAAACTCATTTCGAATATTGATATGTGTTACTTATGAGCTGTCATGCATTGCACTGTTGCAAAATTCAGCAAATTACCTTGTTGCTGGGATATTTCCAATAAAACATGTTCCTGCTTAAAATTTTGCCAGAGGCGTCATTGAACAATTAATGATGTTAAGTGGTTTGTATAGCGCTTAATAGCACCAGTGGCTTTTTGGCACCGAGCGAGAGGCACTTCTGGTTAGCGGGGACGCAGGTGTATTTAACGATGGAAAAGACACGGTTTTAATTAGTCTCGGGGAGCCCCAGGCGCTGCCTCCATCTCTTGGCAGCAGGAGGGAACAGTGAGCTTCCGGCCTCTAAGCACCTCAAGTAACATCTGCAGAATGGAAAGATCCTGGCACCCAGCAGGCTGCCACCCTGCTCCTGATCCCAACACGTCTGTCATAGCAGGTGTGTTTCCTGCACAAGACTTACCAAGGTACAGCAGTCACTGGGCCAGGGCTTCAGAGACCACACCGCACACAGCTCTCAGGACCTCCTGTGACAAACTCTGCCTGCTTGTGTCTCAGTGTGCCTTTCAGCATCACCCGCTGCATGAATTACCTGCATGCACAGAACCCTCTGAGCTGTTCGCTTCCAGACTCCACGATTATGAGGCATGCGCTAGAGTGCCCGACAGACATCTGGAGCTGAAGTCAGGGTCTACCCTAGAGGCTCCCAACCGTTTGACCTCTGTGGACCCCCACTTTATCATTACTGGAACCCGGGGACCCTCACTGAACCATCACTGCCATTCGGGGACTCCTCACTGAGTCATTATTGAAAGCTGGGTACCAAATCTGTTAATATTATTTAATTTTCTAAACAGTCGCGAACCCACTGAGGAGGCTTCGTGGACCCCCAGGGGTCCCCGGATCACAGGTTGGGAACCACTGGGTCACCTGGCAGAGTTAGACTGCCAGCATTTATGTCTGGGGAACATTGTATTGTATTGCAACTTTTTTATAGTGCTTAGTGGAGCGCTAAATCGCTTGCCTAAATCGGCAGCATGCTACATTGTTTAGGGTGTGTGGTTGGCAATGGTTAATTTGTAAAATAATGAATGCCAGGGCCCGCTTCGGGAGCCCAGAGCACCTTACACAACCCACTGCCCCTTCCAGTGCTGGAATGGGAGTATCACCAACCACTAACCATCACACTTCAAAAGGTCAGATAGTTCAGACCATTCCAGAACAAGAATGGCTTTGGGGTCAGATATTAATCATTAAAAAATATATATATATTGCATTAATAAACAACTGTTCTTGTGCCATCTTTAGATAAAACCAACAGCGCCACCATGTGGTAGACTGTCATAAGTGCTGGTGCTGCCAATTAAGTGCCGGTGCCGGGCACCGGAAACCACGGGCTCAAATTAAGCACTGGTGGCTGGAAGTTGTTGTCTTTGTTCTGATCCTGTGAGGGAAGTGTTTGCATGTTGTGTATGATGCCCACCAAGGTGTGGTTACCGTGTTTTGGGACACAGCGCTTAGCAGTGTGATGGATGAACAGGTATGAGAGACAGACATGCAGTTTATGGTTTCCTGTAGACCGGATACTTTGAGTAGCTCTGCAGGCCCCTTTATGGTACTTAACCGCTTACTGCACGGGGCATCCATTCTTAGGTTTTTAGTTCAAAGGTTTACTGTCCTGGGGAAGCATAGTTTGGAGGGAGGCATGGCGGGAGAGCTGCTGGGATGTACTATGTGACTATCGTCCCATGTCTGAATGTCATTGAGGGGTGTGGGAAATGCACCGCGGGGGTGGAGGTGCAGTCCCTATTCAGGGTGGGAGAGGAATATTTGTCAGAACAACGCACGTTGGAACCACGCATGCCTGAACAACGCGGTCGGAACAACGACCGCGTTGTTACCACTAATGCCTTTACCATGAATGCCTTAACAACAATTTTTCATTGTAAAGGCAATCCTGGTACAGGCATGCGTGGTTCCAGCATGCGACACCCCTGAGCCTCCACCCCGCCCCTAAAACCTAAAAGTACCCCGAACCCCCACCCCGCCTCTAAAACCAAAAACTACCCCGACC
Organism: Pleurodeles waltl; assembly: GCF_031143425.1. Taxonomy (NCBI): domain Eukaryota; kingdom Metazoa; phylum Chordata; class Amphibia; order Caudata; family Salamandridae; genus Pleurodeles; species Pleurodeles waltl. The sequence goes on along the minus strand of NC_090449.1, from coordinate 1,067,670,238 downwards.
CCGCCCCTACAACTACCCCAGCCCCACTTACCTGACCGCGTCCTCTCCAATCCCGTCTGTTTTCCTCTGCCTTAACCGTGCATGTTCATTGTTCCGGACATGCGTGGTTAAGGCAGAGGAAAACAGGGTCGTTGATCAGGAAAGCGTTGTTCTGCTTCCGTGGACAACGACCCTGGTAGTTCCCGCGCCGTTGTTCAGGCTGCTTCCCCTGGGAGAGCTCTGATAGAAAATGGAGAGGGGAGGGAAGCATGGGGAAGAAAGAAGCAATGGAAGACAACATGGGGGGGTTGGGGGTTCCACCCAGCTTGGTTCCTCCATACGCCCTGGTTTGCAAATTTTCTTTGAAATGCCCTGGTATGGTCAGCTACTTTGACGCCAGGTGAACCCCACTCTTATGTGAGGGTTTCAAAGCTCACAGAGGCCATGGAAGGTACATCTCATGGGCAGGGATAGCCGTTAGTATGAGATCTGTCTTCGATTGTAGCTGGACGTCTGACCCTTGCGGTGTATCTGTCAGGCCTGCGCACGCCTCGGCTACCACCAGAGAGCCTCTGTGGTGAGCAGTCTCACCTGGGACAGAATCAGTGTCCTGTGGAGGAGTCAGGACCTCCTGGACCTTGTGATGAACTCAGCATCTTCCAAATGTGTGTTCAGGTGTGTGCATGACCAGATTGCCTCTCCAACACCTTGAGTCTCTAAGAGATTATTGTACTCACACTGCTGTCCAATACCAATTGTGTAGTATGTTAAAATATGTGTACCTGAGCCTTGCTTCGTGTAGACCATTGCACGAGCCTGAGGCACGGACAACAGTTTGACAGCAATAGTTCGGTAAAAAGCAAGTACCAGGCCTCTTTTACATATAGGACAGTATCGATGATTTCCTGCGGTTATGTAGTTTTGTCCTTATTTTGGATTTTAGAGAGTGTCTTGCCTGGGCTTGGCACCATGTCTGCCTCTGGGATAGGTCAAGATGTGTGCACAATGCTACAAGCATTCGTAGTCTGTCTCCGGGAGGTACGTGATCTAGTGTGGTGATCTCTTTCTCCTCCCAGCATCACGGGCGCCCACCTACTCTGATGCCGTTGTTGTCCCACACTGGGGCGAAAGGTGACGACTCCACATTACAATGACTATGCATGCCGCCCAAGCTATTCTTATAGCTGTGGGTGACAGAAATTAGTGATTTTAAGATATACTTATTTTTTAAACAAGAGCTATTGTGTTCCTCATAAAATAAGACGAACAGTGCCACCATGTGGCAGGGTGTCATAAGAGCTGGTGCTGACAATAAAGTGCCAATGCCAAGCACCTGAAACCACAGGCTCAAATTAAGCAGTGTGTGTGAGCGATTGAGTGACAAAGCGAGTGAGTAACTTCAAATGCCTAGCTTTGCGAGGTGGTGTGGTGTGTGGGGTATTACACTCCCCTAATAAATGCATTTTCTGATAAATAGTTGGGTACAGGTGATTTCAGTCGGGTATGGTGAGGTGTCTGTGGGATTTCACCAGAATTGTTTACACGCAGACAAAAATGCTCAGACTCTTTCCTCCTTTCTGTTTTGAAAGTTCTCAACAATTTTGGTTGTTTTACCAAACATTGTGTTTTCTCTCACTTAGTACCCCTAAGGATCTGCCTTCCTCTCCCTTTCCCCTGCTTAGGCCCTCTCCTGCGCCCTGCTTGTCATACAATGTATTTTAACATTAAGTGCTGGCGGACTGTTGGACAATCTCAAGGTCTCCCCATCCCCCAGGCGTACTGACTCGGCTACACCCCTGAGAGACTTGGGGCTTCCATTGAGGGCATCAGGTCACTCATTGGTGATACTAACAAGGAGTGACTGCCAAATCCAATCAGAGGTCGCAAGAATCCAGCTGAAGGAGTGAGTGCCCCAATGACTGAGGTAAACAGTGAGTGTGAACAAAACTCTACAGCAATGGCGGAAAACACGAGTTATTAGACAGAATGACTGAGGCCCTGATTTAGATTTTGGCGTTACTCCTTCACAACGGAGATGGATAGGTCCGTCTGCCGAAATATAAATCCAGTTGTATCCTATGGGATTTATATGTCGATGGACGGGTTATCCATTACTGTTGTGACAGAGTGACCCATCAGCCAAATTCTAAATCAGGCCCTGAGGACCGGATTCAGATCTTCGCGGAGGGAATACTCCATCACAAACGTGACATATATTCCTTCGGACATATTACCATCTCCGTAGGATATAATGGGATTAGAATAAGGCGGACGGGATGTCCATCACATTTGTGACAGAGTATTTCCCGCCACCAAGACCTAAATCAGGCCCTGAGCCAGAATAAGAGAGTGAGCTTTTTGAGTGAGTGCACACGTGAGTGAAGGGGCAAGCGAGCAAACATGTGAGGGCTTATGGGGAGCTACCGCCCCCTCAGGAGGATCTGTTTAGGTACATCAGGAATAACAGGTGGGAGCTCATTCTTCTCAGGGCCTTGGGGCTGTAGCTCACCCCCCTCCCCCCCCCCTTCGCCACGGGGGCCCAGTGATGCAAAGCTCAGGTGCACAACCTGAAAGTTGTGTCTTTGCCTGTCATCACACAGCTCCGACAGCCCCAGGGACATAGCTCAGTGTCTGCTCCCCCCTCAGTGTGGACAACACCCCCCTCCCCAAACACACCCCCGCCAGGGGAAGGGCGCGCTGGACGCAGGTATCTGGAATGGAATGCACCGGAAGTGCCACTCAAGAATGAGGGACCACAAGCCTGCTGCTCTGAGAGAAACGAGTGATCTGGTGGAGATGTGGGCGTAAGGACTTCACCAGTGCCCGAGGCTGGCAGCCCAGGGACTCTTTTACCTGTTACCGAAGATATCCAGGAATTCAGAACAGATGTTGCGGTGTGACGTCAGCACAGGTGTGACGCGAGACAAGCCCCGCCCCTCTTCACTTGGACCCCAGGCCCATCTCCTCAAGCAGAGCCTCTCCCCCCATGTAATCTGAACGAGCCAACGAATAAACAGGGAGAGAGACCCGAACCAGAGCCGAGTCAAGAGACGGCCCTGGCTCTAAGAGCCCAGTGCGCGAGCCGAGCCCAGCCTTGGAAATATTGGACGTGTACATCACACAACAAACATCATGCTAGAATACGATAAAGTGTTCTCAAAATTAAAAAAATGCATTTATTTAACACGCAGAAGCATTTCACTTTATAACCTCAGGACTATAGCTGCATTCAGGAATATTTTTAAAAGTGGGGAGTTTTAGTCATGAACTAAGCAGCATTCCTGTCTGCCCTTATGACGATGCTGCAATAGGTAAGTTATTTCTCATATGAACCCTGTTACTGACTTATTATATGATATTAAATCAAACACAAGAAGTTTTTTGTACAGGGGACATTCTGACTCACCTATTAGGAAATGCTGTCGTTTGTAATCGCCCCACTACAAGCTCCCCCTCCCCCTCTGAAATCTTACCACCATGTATCTGAATTGGCATACAGAAGGCACCGCGCCCTCCTGGGCATCTATCCAGGGCCAGCAGAAGTGACATGAGATTCCCTTTGTTCCTGCTGACATCACATGATTGTCCCCTTGTTCCACCCCCTGCTTTTTTATGTCACTTAATCGACAGCACTGGCTGCCTATTTGTAAACAAAACTATTGTCAGCTTACAGTGAGTTGGAGTCCTCTCTCTACTTACCATTGGTTGGCTTTCTTGTCACTCTCATTTGCACGCTTTTCATTTGTTAGCCTGCGTGGGCTTTCCAGCTTCTTCTTTTTTTTTCTCTCCTTCGGAGCATGGGCTTATTACTTGTGTCCTTCCTCTGCTTAATTCCCAAGCACTACTTTTTTTCTTTTTGGTTAATCACTCCATGAGATTGCATGTGTTTTCCAGCTCCTTTCCCTTGTGTACTTCTCTCCCACCTCAAACGCCTGTGTTGCTCTCTCTCACCATTGTGCCTCTCACTTGCCCCTCTGCGTGCTTCTCTCGTCTTTCTGTGCTACCCCCATGTAGGACACATCTGTTGCTCCTGCCTGTGTTTTTCCACTTCCACATGTGAAAGAATCTTGTACCGCCGGCTTTAGTACTGGTAGCGCCTAGTGAAACTGTCTTTTTTTGGCATCTTCATGGTACACGTTGTTTGCAGCAGGCACATTATCCCTCTGCACTAGTTTATGATGAGTCAAAAATGCCTATCGACAAAATTCTGATCTCTTACCAGTAGGGACATTAAACACCAGAGTTATCTTGACATTTTTATTGTTGCATGGAAACCGCTGGACATACAAGGAAGTTCAGGGACTTCACTGCCTTTAAACCCATAAGTTATTTTTAACCCCAGCACCCTCACCACAGTCAGCGCCAGCTGCACCAGTCCATATGACCAGCACCTCTGTGCCTGCTGCTTGTGATACACTTGTCCTCTGTGTGCACCTCTTCTACGTGTGAAGGACACATGATCCGCACAGGTCCTCTGTGTGAAGGAAGCCTGCACTGCTGCTGTTTGTGCTGTACCCATTCTGTGTGACGGGCACCTGTGTGTCTGCTCCTCGTGCTACACCTGTCCTCTGTGTGCATCTGTTTCACGCATGAAGGACACCTGATCCCCACAGGTCCTCTGTGTGAAGGAAGCTTGCACTGCTGCTGTTTGTGCTCTACCCATTCTGTGTGACGGGCACCTGTGTGTCTGCTCCTCGTGCTACAGTTATCCTCTGTGTGCTTCTGTTTCACGCATGAAGGACACCTGATCCCCACAGGTCCTCTGTGTGTGACGGAAGCTTGCACTGCTGCTGTTTGTGCTGTACCCATTCTGAGTGACGGGCACCTGTGTGTCTCCTCCTCGTGCTACACCTGTCCTCTGTGTGCATCTGTTTCACACGTGAAGGACGCCTGATCCCCACAGGTCCTGTGTGTGAAGGAAGCTTGCACTGCTGCTGTTTGTGCTGTACCCATTCTGTGTGACGGGCACCTGTGTGTCTGCTCCTTGTGCTACAGTTGTCCTCTGTGTGCATCTGTTTCACGCATGAAGGACACCTGATCCCCACAGGTCCTCTGTGTGAAGGAAGCTTGCACTGCTGCTGTTTGTGCTGTACCCATTCTGAGTGACGGGCACCTGTGTGTCTCTTCCTCGTGCTACACCTGTCCTCTGTGTGCATCTGTTTCACGCATGAAGGACACCTGATCCCCACAGGTCCTCTGTGTGAAGGAAGCTTGCACTGCTGCTGTTTGTGCTGTACCCATTCTGAGTGACGGGCACCTGTGTGTCTCCTCCTCGTGCTACACCTGTCCTCTGTGTGCATCTGTTTCACACGTGAAGGACGCCTGATCCCCACAGGTCCTGTGTGTGAAGGAAGCTTGCACTGCTGCTGTTTGTGCTGTACCCATTCTGTGTGACGGGCACCTGTGTGTCTGCTCCTTGTGCTACAGTTGTCCTCTTTGTGCATTTGTTTCAAGCATTAAGGACACCTGATCCACACAGGTCCTCTGTGTGTGAAGGAAGCTTGCACTGCTGCTGTTTGTGCTGTACCCATTCTTTGTGATGGGCACCTGTGTGTCTGCTCCTTGTGCTACAGTTGTCCTCTTTGTGCATTGGTTTCAAGCATTAAGGACACCTGATCCACACAGGTCCTCTGTGTGTGAAGGAAGCTTGCACTGCTGCTGTTTGTGCTGTACCCATTCTTTGAGATGGGCACCTGTGTGTCTGCTCCTTGTGCTAGAGTTGTCCTCTTTGTGCATTTGTTTCAAGCATTAAGGACACCTGATCCACACAGGTCCTCTGTGTGTGAAGGAAGCGTGCACTGCTGCTGTTTGTGCTGTACCCATTCTGTGTGACGGGCACCTGTGTGTCTGCTCCTCATGCTACACCTGTCCTCTGTGTGCATCTGTTTCACGCGTGAAGGACACCTGATCCCCTCAGGTCCTCTGAGTGAAGGAAGCTTGCGCTGCTGCTGTTTGTGCTGTACCCATTCTGTGTGACGGGCACCTGTGTGTCTGCTCCTTGTGCTACAGTTGTCCTCTGTGTGCATCTGTTTCACGCATGAAGGACACCTGATCCCCACAGGTCCTCTGTGTGTGACGGAAGCTTGCACTGCTGCTGTTTGTGCTGTACCCATTCTGAGTGACGGGCACCTGTGTGTCTCCTCCTCGTGCTACACCTGTCCTCTGTGTGCATCTGTTTCACACGTGAAGGACGCCTGATCCCCACAGGTCCTGTGTGTGAAGGAAGCTTGCACTGCTGCTGTTTGTGCTGTACCCATTCTGTGTGACGGGCACCTGTGTGTCTGCTCCTTGGGCTACAGTTGTCCTCTGTGTGCATCTGTTTCACGCATGAAGGACACCTGATCCCCACAGGTCCTCTGTGTGAAGGAAGCTTGCACTGCTGCTGTTTGTGCTGTACCCATTCTGAGTGACGGGCACCTGTGTGTCTCCTCCTCGTGCTACACCTGTCCTCTGTGTGCATCTGTTTCACGCATGAAGGACACCTGATCCCCACAGGTCCTCTGTGTGAAGGAAGCTTGCACTGCTGCTGTTTGTGCTGTACCCATTCTGAGTGACGGGCACCTGTGTGTCTCCTCCTCGTGCTACACCTGTCCTCTGTGTGCATCTGTTTCACACGTGAAGGACGCCTGATCCCCACAGGTCCTGTGTGTGAAGGAAGCTTGCACTGCTGCTGTTTGTGCTGTACCCATTCTGTGTGACGGGCACCTGTGTGTCTGCTCCTTGTGCTACAGTTGTCCTCTTTGTGCATTGGTTTCAAGCATTAAGGACACCTGATCCACACAGGTCCTCTGTGTGTTAAGGAAGCTTGCACTGCTGCTGTTTGTGCTGTACCCATTCTTTGTGATGGGCACCTGTGTGTCTGCTCCTTGTGCTACAGTTGTCCTCTTTGTGCATTGGTTTCAAGCATTAAGGACACCTGATCCACACAGGTCCTCTGTGTGTGAAGGAAGCTTGCACTGCTGCTGTTTGTGCTGTACCCATTCTTTGAGATGGGCACCTGTGTGTCTGCTCCTTGTGCTAGAGTTGTCCTCTTTGTGCATTTGTTTCAAGCATTAAGGACACCTGATCCACACAGGTCCTCTGTGTGTGAAGGAAGCGTGCACTGCTGCTGTTTGTGCTGTACCCATTCTGTGTGACGGGCACCTGTGTGTCTGCTCCTCGTGCTACACCTGTCCTCTGTGTGCATCTGTTTCACGCGTGAAGGACACCTGATCCCCTCAGGTCCTCTGAGTGAAGGAAGCTTGCGCTGCTGCTGTTTGTGCTGTACCCATTCTGTGTGACGGGCACCTGTGTGTCTGCTCCTTGTGCTACAGTTGTCCTCTGTGTGCATCTGTTTCACGCATGAAGGACACCTGATCCCCACAGGTCCTCTGTGTGTGACGGAAGCTTGCACTGCTGCTGTTTGTGCTGTACCCATTCTGAGTGACGGGCACCTGTGTGTCTCCTCCTCGTGCTACACCTGTCCTCTGTGTGCATCTGTTTCACACGTGAAGGACGCCTGATCCCCACAGGTCCTGTGTGTGAAGGAAGCTTGCACTGCTGCTGTTTGTGCTGTACCCATTCTGTGTGACGGGCACCTGTGTGTCTGCTCCTTGGGCTACAGTTGTCCTCTGTGTGCATCTGTTTCACGCATGAAGGACACCTGATCCCCACAGGTCCTCTGTGTGAAGGAAGCTTGCACTGCTGCTGTTTGTGCTGTACCCATTCTGAGTGACGGGCACCTGTGTGTCTCCTCCTCGTGCTACACCTGTCCTCTGTGTGCATCTGTTTCACGCATGAAGGACACCTGATCCCCACAGGTCCTCTGTGTGAAGGAAGCTTGCACTGCTGCTGTTTGTGCTGTACCCATTCTGAGTGACGGGCACCTGTGTGTCTCCTCCTCGTGCTACACCTGTCCTCTGTGTGCATCTGTTTCACACGTGAAGGACGCCTGATCCCCACAGGTCCTGTGTGTGAAGGAAGCTTGCACTGCTGCTGTTTGTGCTGTACCCATTCTGTGTGACGGGCACCTGTGTGTCTGCTCCTTGTGCTACAGTTGTCCTCTTTGTGCATTGGTTTCAAGCATTAAGGACACCTGATCCACACAGGTCCTCTGTGTGTTAAGGAAGCTTGCACTGCTGCTGTTTGTGCTGTACCCATTCTTTGTGATGGGCACCTGTGTGTCTGCTCCTTGTGCTACAGTTATCCTCTTTGTGCATTGGTTTCAAGCATTAAGGACACCTGATCCACACAGGTCCTCTGTGTGTGAAGGAAGCTTGCACTGCTGCTGTTTGTGCTGTACCCATTCTTTGAGATGGGCACCTGTGTGTCTGCTCCTTGTGCTAGAGTTGTCCTCTTTGTGCATTTGTTTCAAGCATTAAGGACACCTGATCCACATAGGTCCTCTGTGTGTGAAGGAAGCGTGCACTGCTGCTGTTTGTGCTGTACCCATTCTGTGTGACGGGCACCTGTGTGTCTGCTCCTCGTGCTACACCTGTCCTCTGTGTGCATCTGTTTCACGCGTGAAGGACGCCTGATCCCCTCAGGTCCTCTGAGTGAAGGAAGCTTGCGCTGCTACTGTTTGTGCTGTACCCATTCTGTGTGACGGGCACCTGTGTGTCTGCTCCTTGTGCTACAGTTGTCCTCTGTGTGCATCTGTTTCACGCATGAAGGACACCTGATCCCCACAGGTCCTCTGTGTGTGACGGAAGCTTGCACTGCTGCTGTTTGTGCTGTACCCATTCTGTGTGACGCGCACCTGTGTGTCTGCTCCTCCTCCTACACTTGTCCTCTGTGTGCACCTCTTCCACGTGTGAAGGATACCTGATCCCCACAGGTCCTCTGTGTGAAGGAAGCTTGCACTGCTGCTGTTTGTGCTGTACCCATTCTGTGTGACGGGCACCTGTGTGTCTCCTCCTCGTGCTACACCTGTCCTCTGTGTGCATCTGTTTCACACGTGAAGGACGCCTGATCCCCACAGGTCCTGTGTGTGAAGGAAGCTTGCACTGCTGCTGTTTGTGCTGTACCCATTCTGTGTGACGGGCACCTGTGTGTCTGCTCCTTGTGCTACAGTTGTCCTCTTTGTGCATTTGTTTCAAGCATTAAGGACACCTGATCCACACAGGTTCTCTGTGTGTGAAGGAAGCTTGCACTGCTGCTGTTTGTGCTGTACCCATTCTTTGTGATGGGCACCTGTGGGTCTGTTCCTCGTGCTACAGTTGTCCTCTGCGTGCCTCAGTTCCATGTGTGAAGGACACCTGATCCACACAGGTCATCTGTGTGAAGGAAGCTTGCACTGCTGCTGTTTGTGCTGTACCCATTCTGTGTGACGGGCACCTGTGTGTCTGCTCCTCGTGCTACAGTTATCCTCTGTGTGCTTCTGTTTTACACGTGAAGGACGCCTGATCCCCACAGGTTCTGTGTGTGAAGGAAGCTTGCACTGCTACAAAGCCATTTGTAGATGCATGCTCCACATGTTTGTACATTCTCAGCCACCCTTCAGCCATCTTTAAATGGACAAAAGCAAACATTCCAAGATGGCTGCCCAGTTGTACCATGGAAGCCAGCCAAACAATTGTGAATGGCTGGGTAGGAAGAGGATGCTGAGTGAAGACTGGACAAGGGGATGGGGAGAATTATACTATGAAAAGAAAGGGGGAAGGACAGAGCGATGGAGACAATAAAGCCCCTCAAATGCAATGCCCTTGATTCCTTCTTCTTCCAGTGAGACTGCCTGAGATACGGATGACCCTGGGCAGAGCCACAGTCCCATCAATTGCAAGCTCTTCCCTGGGCAGCTGGTGGCTTCCAGATGAACCCCAAGGAAGGAAATAGGCAAAAGGGTCGAAAAAGCCTTCCGAATGGAATTGAAGCTGCTGAATGATGTCAGTCAGAAATGGTGGGACGCTCCATGAAGATGGTCCGGACAAGAATACTGGAAGAAAAACCTCCAAAAAGGATCAGGGGAAAAAGAGACCTGAAAGGGTGATGGACGTATTTAAAAAAATATTGCGAAGCATTGTGGAGCATCTTCCTCCTGGACACTGCTGCTTGAATACTCTCCAAATAAAAAGCTATCCCAAGAATCCTTTCCATCAGTCGCCATCTTGGATTGGGAAGAACTGGAAAGAAAACATGATATAAGGCCATCTTGGATAAGTTTATAGCAAAGAGAGACTCCGCCTTTACTTCCTGTCAAGGTACGCTCAAGGTATGCTGGGAAGTAGATTGGGACACCACATGGAAACAGCCAATTCTCGTTATGGGAAACAGATGCACTCATTGATGTGCTACTTGAGACAAGAGCAACTTGTAATAAAAGCAAAAGCTGCCGTGAGACACACCAGGCACTACGTGTACTCAAGCATGTTAGTGGACCCAATCTCCAGCGGTTCTTAACAAACAGGCAGACTTGCAGTCTTTTACATGTTATATTGCAAATGGTGAAATGATGTGAAGGAATCAAGGGCAACAAAACCTTTCCAAGAACTATGCAGAAAAAGTTTTACCTTTTGAAGTCTGGCCTATCAGAGATTGCTAGACCTACTGTGAACAGTAGGCAAACACCTCTCCATCGCTGGAGCACACACGGAGGTCTTCTTCCCGCCTCAGGTTTGGAAACCACACGCCCTCAGGTGAGACACCACAAGTCATCCCACCTATATAGAGGTGGACCAGATCTTTGGACTCATTGAGGAGTGTGCTAATCAGACTCATTCAGCATAAATCAATAACATGAGAAACAGAAACAATGTCAAACACCATGACCCATTTGGCCACGGAAACAAGACTGCAAACTGAATAAAGCTTCAAAGCTTCATCACAAACACAAGGTCAAAGTAACGTAAATGGTGCAAAAAACTAAAATCATAGACCGACCATTCGTCTAAAAGGATTTAGCCGACGAAACATCAATACTATTAAGCACTCCAAAAGAATAACACAAACCAAGAGAACAATACTATGTACATCAAAACCAGTTTTCAAAGCAGTGATGGTGACATCAGCAATCATCAAATTCAATGAATATCATTCCATAGTTGGGCTGGGCCATCCTTATCCCTAATTCGAATTTGGATTTGCATGAGTTGAAAAATCATCAAACAAGGGTAATTAACTAAAAAAAAAATCACTGGTGTGATTATCTAAGCTGAAAAGGAGACAAGGAAAACAACATTGTGATGTGTGTACTTCTCCTCATGGAACAGCCGACAGAAAGGATTTGTCAGTCAGAGCGCTCACAGCTTCACAGCATCACTAGACAGCAGCGTCAGGGGCAGTGCACGTAGGGCAGGTCAGCGTTCAGAATTTATAGGGCATATTAGTGCTGAACAGTACAGGTAAAAGGGGCATATAGAAAGGATGACTTGGATTCTTCAGAAGACATCTAAGGGTCATAGGGATTCAGGAGATCAGAGAGATGCATTGCATCAAGGGGTCATAAGCAAGACTCAAAAGTCGCTCCCTAAAAAGAATTATCCATAGAGTTCTGATTGGTTCTCAGAGTGGACTCATCTTGCTCCAATGGTTCAATATCCAATTAAAGTTATTGACGTCCATCAGGTTTGCAGCTATTCTGGATTTTCTCAGGGATGGTGCGCTGTCGTCTTGATGAGTTCAGACAGTTCTGCCAAAATATAACAATTGGAAGATTTTTGAAACATGGGACATCTTTCCCAAGCTTCTACAAGATGATTTTAACAGTTCTCATATGAATACAACAATACTTCCTGCCTTCTTCAATAGCTAGAACAAATACTGTTACATTTGTTATTAGTAGAAAACTGTGAAATGAATGAAAATTAATACAAATAAAACCTATTGAGCACCTTACAATTTAAAATCAAATATGCAGGGGAATTATTTAATTGCAATCGTTGTTATGCATTTCATTAGACAATTTAAACGTGCATTTATTTTTCTGCACACATGTAACATGTTAATAAATTAATTTAAATGAATATAAGTATGATTAATTCATGTTCATTCAATACTCATAATATTATTTTCATCTCTACTGTCTCTTTAAGATTGAAATTTTTAACATTAGTTCATGTCAGTATTTCACTAAAATATAAATCCACACCATCTTTCATGGCAAAACGTGATGTCGAAAACGAATGGAGGTCACAATGTCCACCATAATTTAAACATGCACATTTTTACATCTCATGTTAATTTCTAAATTAGGCTTTTAAATGAAACTTGTAAGTTGCCATATGCTAACGTCTATGCCACTAATGCATTCATAATACTTGATCTCTAACACTTACCAATAATTAGCTACATTGTCACTCTCGTTTGCTGACTTCTCATTCAATGGCTTGCGCTCTTCTTGTTTTTTTCATACCCCCTAAAGAGAATTACCTCTTTACAATGCTTTTGAATGGGTGACTTGTATGCTTCCACTGCTCACTTTAGGGAACTACTTTTTTTTCATTTTCATTCAGGACTCCATGAGAGTGCATGTGTTTTCTAGCTCTCTCACTTGTGTACTGCTTCATCCCTCAAATACCCACACCCGCATGCAGTGTTATTTCCCATTCTTTAAAACCAGAGCAACATAGATTTTTGCAGGGGTATGACTTAAGAGCAGACGTCAAGGGTTGCTTCGTTTTACCTCTGTGCTCTTAATACCTCATCAGGCACAAGCACAAAAAGGCAATCATGATGCCAGGGTAGGGCCGTCTGCTGCACCCACTCAGCTGGTGACTTAGCCTGATGGTGTACTTAGCATGACCCGTCTCCTGGAGGCCCATAAATCTGCTCCCTGGACTGTTGTTGAAGACCAAACGGCTGAATCCTGTGGAAAGTAAACTAGGATTTGACAAATGTTGTCCTTTTTCATTCTGACCATTCCTCGTTCTTTTAAATTCTTGTCACGCCTCCTGGGTGAAAAGAATTTGAAAAACAAACAATGTCATTTATAAAAACTAAAAACATTGAATTAAATGTACAGTTTGGAAATACATGAAACTATGGCCCTAATTCTGAGTCTGACGGGCGGCGGAGGCCGCCCGCCAGACTTCCCCCCTCCGAAATACCGCTCCGCGGTCGAAAGACCGCGGAGGGTATTCCGAGTTTTCCCCTGGGCTGGCGGGCGGTCTTCGCAAGACCGCCCGCCAGCCCAGGGGAAAACTCCCTTCCCACGATGACGCCGGCTCGTAATAGAGCCGGCGGAGTGGGAAGGTGCGACGGGTGCAGTTGCACCCGTCGCGTATTTCAGTGTCTGCTTTGCAGACACTGAAATACTTTTAGGGGCCCTCTTATGGGGGCCCCTGCCGTGCCCATGCCATAGGCATGGGCACGGCAGGGGCCCACAGGGGCCCCGCAACTCCCCCTCCCGCCATCCGGTTCCCGGCGGGAGAACCGCCAGGAACTGGATGGCGGGAGGGGGAGTCGGAATCCTCCATGGCTGCGGAGCGCGCTCCGCAGCCATGGAGGATTCCTACGAGCGGCGGAAAGTCAGCGGGAGACCGCTGGCTTTCCGCGTCTGACCGCGGCTAAACCGCCGCGGTCAGAATGCTCGTAGGAGCACCGCCAGCCTGTTGGCGGTGCTCCCGTGGTCGGTGGCCCTGGCGGCCACCGACCGCCAGGGTCGGAATGACCCGCTATGTGTTTTCTTTTCCCCCAATATTTTCATTTGTTTTTCTTTTACTATTTTTAAACAATATTTCACAGGTAAACATTGCTAAAGCCAACAGCTAAGCACTCACCTTAGAAAGGCGAGACCTATTGACTTTACCAATTCTTGTGTCTGTTTTGTGAGTGATTGTCCCTGGCTGGTTGGTAATAATGACGTCTGTACTCAGACTGAAAGCATGTACACGGTATCAAATAATAAAATGCAGTTCCATATCCATTTCATTTTGAAATCTACAGTGTGGGTCTCTTTTGATATTGCATTTTATTTCTAGAAAGATTCTTGTTTACTCTTTCTTTATTTACATTTTATCTTTTGACTTAAGGTCGTTTAGGCTGTTTCAACATTTAGTAGAGGCAGATGGTGTGATAAGGGAAGCATGCGATAGAGGCCTTTGAGGAGGGCAGAGAGTTGTGAGGTATGTGTATTGGATTGTTGTAGGTGGGTTGTGATGTGTGTGTTACAGAGACATTCCACATGGCTTCTAAAAAACACTAAAGATTCTTGAAAATGTAAAACTCATTTAAAAGAATAGGTGTGTGCTTGCAGGTCAGAGTGTGTTTATGTGAGAGAGAGTGTGTGTAAGTGCATGGAGCGCTGGAGTGCGCCCTAGATTCAAGACACGTGGATTGCGCTGCTGTACATATTCACACTCACCAACTACGACTATGGCCATAGACTTCAGCGGATCCCAGGGATTTTTACATATTTTGTTGGTATTTGTATAGTGCTTTTTCCCCTTTGTGATGCTCAAAGCACTTAGAGTTGTGATCTTTTTCACAGCTGTTTGATGAAAGTGTATCCATTCAAAAAAGATTACTGTTCGCCTCTTTATCAGGGATAAAGTCAGCAAATGGGGTAACATGGGCTAACCAATGCCAGGGAGGCGCGGGCTGGCTGAAGTTTGCTTGAAGCAGGTGATGAGCGCACCCCATGTGTGTAGGTGTATGGATGTGTCTGTGAATGAAAGTGGAGGTCAGTGGAGGTCAAATGGCATGTGATGTCACTTCCACTACCCCTGGTATTTAGGTGAATTGATGCCCATGCATTTAAGGTGAGGCCCCTGGAAGCAGGACAAATACATGCTTGCCTCACAGGACTTGAGTCTGGCTGGGGAAGCCCAGGAGTCGCAAAAGTCCAGGGCGCATGCGTATAGTGAGACTGTGAGTCGCAGTTGCGTTAGAACTCTAAGGGTTTAGAATATTCTCTGCTGGCACGGCAGGGATACCGTGCATGTGCAAGGTTCCTTTATAGGTCAAACCTAGGCAGCGCGCATGCGCTGTCTGCAAGACCTATTGTATTCAGTAAAAGGACTTAGGGCCTGATTCTAACTTTGGAGGATGGTGTTAAACCGTCCCAAAAGTGGCGGATATACCACCTACCGTATTACGAGTTCCATAGGATATAATGGACTCGTAATACGGTAGGTGGTATATCCGCCACTTTTGGGACGGTTTAACACCGTCCTCCAAAGTTAGAATCAGGCCCTTAGATCCTTCCTGCAGGTTACCATGTCTGAGTATAGTTTGCAGCATGGAATAGCCACGAGCAGTAAAAATTAAATGTTGCACATAATACCCCCATCATTTCAATCTGGAGTGCGCCCTAGAATCAAGACACGTGGATTGCGCTGCTGTACATATTCACACTCACCAACTACGACTATGGCCATAGACTTCAGCGGATCCCAGGGATTTTTACATATTTTGTTGGTATTTGTATAGTGCTTTTTCCCCTTTGTGATGCTCTAAGCACTTAGAGTTGTGATCTTTTTCACAGCTGTTTGATGAAAGTGTATCCATTCAAAAAAGATTACTGTTCGCCTCTTTATCAGGGATAAAGTCAGCAAATGGGGTAACATGGGCTAACCAATGCCAGGGAGGCGCGGGCTGGCTGAAGTTTGCTTGAAGCAGGTGATGAGCGCACCCCATGCTTGGGTTCTCTAAACGAGTAGGGACATTTTTTCAGAATTTACTTTCTTTTCAGAAAAGTCCTGGGTCCAATGAATTTCAAATTTCAAGCACAGAAATGCAGAGCTCCATCAAACAAAGAACTGAAAAACGATGGACTAGAATGCTGCCCAGAATAATTACCAGTGGCTGAGGTTAATTCAATCATTCCACTGATCGCCTTTTTGTTTTCCTCAATGCAGACCACGTGCATTTTCGTTAGGCAACATTCAATGCTTCAGAACCTATGAGAGTATTGTCCCTGTTCAGAATTTAGCTGTTTTGGGTGGGTGTTAGGTGCTTGTTTTTGAACCGTTGCATACACATGTTTTCGGAAGTGCACTTCACTCCTCTAGGCACTGGGGTTTGTCGGGTGGCCCTTTGCAAGTATTTCCATTCATTCATCCATTCATTCATTCACTCCTGGGGGTGAGAGCCAGGACTCCAAAGCCTGCAGTCTGCCAGTCGCTGCAGTGCCCATTGCTGGCACCACCGTGTGACTAGCTGGCACATGGCCTCGAAGGAACCTCTCCGGACCCTCCGACCCCCTCTCCCACGTGCCAGCGCGCGAGCTGTCCAGCAGCATCTCTGGCGCTTCAGACAAGGGACCTCTGGTTCCAAAACCACCAGTTCTGCCTCACTGGATCTGCTGGGCTCGAGGGGATGGAGCCTCGGGTTGATACCGGGGATCGGTACCCACCTTTCAGGTCTGGACTTAATTTTCTTGATTAGAATTTGACTGATCACAAGAGACAGAAAGGTCAAAAGGTTAGAAAGACAGAGGAAGAGAGTAAACAGTGATAAAAGGAGACAACAGATATAAAAAAAAAACTACACCAGTGACGTGCACATTGACCCGCTAAAGTATTTATGATGAGACAACCCTGTGAACTTACAGCACACAGATCTCTCCATTCACAACAACCACAAAGGAGGTCGCCTTAGCATTGAGAACGCTTTGGGAGTTAAGAACACACATGAACTCTAATAGTGAAAATACAACCTATGTGCTCACGCACTTGTTAAGTTTTACTCCAAGCCCTCCCCAGCGTTTCTGTTAGCCAGCCAGCAACCCTGATGGTGGGTGGTGAAAGTGGTGTTCTCTTGGAACGAGCGTGGCACATTCAAATTAGGATGCTAAATGGCAACATTTTCATTTTTGGCAGCAGCTAGCGGAAGAAGGTAAATGGAACTGCTGCAGGGCCACTAGAATCATGTGGCAGAGAGGAGCAAATTATGCGGTAGGGTTGACCAATTTATGTGGCAAGAAAACTCCAGTTATGCATTTACAACGCCAATAGCTCCAACCCAAGCAAATGCAAGACCTATTACATTGCAAATGCTTGTTTTTTATGCCAGCACTATTTGAAGAGTTTTTTTTACTCTGCAGGCGGACTGGGATCCTGCTGATGTTCTGGGATTAATATTATAAAATGGGGAAACATTCTGAGGAAAGGAGGCATGTTTCATTTCCTTCCTCCCCCTCCTCATCTCATTCATCCAGGAGGACCAGATGTTGTCCTCCATCCCCTAAGAGAGATAGGAAGAGGGATACTGAGGAGGAAAGATTTAAAAAGGTTACTTTGGAAGCCTTGGCTTCTTTGGGAGGGGAGAAGGGTGAAGTAGAGGGCAGTGTGGAGACTGGCATCTTTTCTAAACTTTCAAACTCTGTGGACTCAGATGTCTCTTCTGCTCCAGGGCCTGATCTGCAGCGCAAGCACATCTCCGGAGAAGTGATTCCTGCAATTTTGAATCATATTAAGGAGAATATGGGATTTAGGTCCACATGTAGCAAACTCCGATTTTGCGAATCAGAAATTGCGAGTCGGTGCGACTCGCAATTTCCGATTCACAAAATCGGATGCACAAAAGTGTCTCAGACACCGTCTGCGAATCGCTATGGGGTCGCAAAGACCCACCTCATTAATATTAATGAGGTGGGTCGCATTTTGCGACCCCATAGCGAGTCCCTGCATTCACAGAGATGGTGGCCTGCTGAAGACAGCAGACCTCCATGTCTGTGACTGCTTTTTAAATAAAGCAGCTTTTTTTGTATTCCAGCCCGTTTTCCTTAAAGGAAAACGAGTTGCAATACAAAAAAAATAATGAAACCATTTGGTTTCGTTTTTTCAGAGCAGGCAGTGGTCCATTGGAAAAACCTTTTGGGCAACATTCACAAAGGGGAAGGGGTCCCATGGGGACCAGTTCCCTTTTGCGAATGAGTTACCACCAGTGTGACACTGGTGGTAACTGCGAATTGCTTTGCAACCGCGTTCGCGGTCACAAAGCAATTTAGCATTGCGATGTGAGTCGCAAATAGGAAGGGGACACCCCTTCCTATTTGCGAGTCGCATTCACAATTTGCGAGTACCGACTCGCAAATTGTGAATGAGCATCGCGATGAGCATTTTGCATGGCGCAAACTGCGATTTTCGCAGTTTGCACCATGCAAAAAGCTTCCTACATCTGGCCCTTAGAGTGGAAAAAACCTCTCAGTTCCTCTAAAGATACGGTTTTAATGACATACAAGAAACCACCCTGTGCAGGAATACCAAATCATGATTTTGTGAAGATTTAATTTTGAAAGAGTGGAAAGAGCCCAACAAAATGAATTTACAAATGGTTATGAGAAAACTGTATCCATCTGAGAATATGGACGAGATCCTTCCAGAGTCTACTCATGTAGAGTCAAGGGTGGCAAGTGTGGTGTCGAGATCCCCCAAGGCAGAAGAAAATATCCTAAAGGATCCACCTGAAAAGAAAGTTGATGAGGATCTCAGGAAGGTGTATTCAGGAGCTCATTAAGCCCCAAGAGCTGGTGGATATTCCTAAACCGCCCCATCATTAGTGACAGACTTTAAGGTGATTATGAAGCAATTCAGAACCAGGAGATGCTTGATTTGTTAGAAGGAGCTGAGAGGCAGACTGAACTGTTGTCAGATATGTCATTTGGCGCTGCCAGCGCTTCTGCCTAGGTCTGCGGAGCCTCAGCGGCGATGCGCTGTTATTCATTGTTGAAGGAATGGAACAAAGATGAGGCACAAAAACCCTCATTGAGAATGACATTTCAGGAAAAAAGATTCTTTGTATCTTCTTTGGGGTTAAAACTGCACAAATCTCTTAAAAGAAAGGAATCAGTCTTAGGGGGTCATTACAACCTCGGCGGTCTGCATGGCAGACCGCCGAGGTTGCGGGAGCCAGAATACCGCCATTGCTGGCGGTATGGCTGGCTCCCTATTTTGACTTTTCCGCTGGGCCAGCGGACGGTAACAGAGTTACCGTCCGCTGGCCCAGCGGAAAAGTCACATCAACATTGCCGCCGGCTCGTAATTGAGCCGGCGGCAATGCTGATGTGCAGCGGGTGCAGTAGCACCCGTCGCGCATTTCACTGCCCAAAATTCAGGCAGTGAAATGCGCAACGGGGCTCTGCCTGGGGGCCCCTGCACTGCCCATGCCAAGTGCATGGGCAGTGCAGGGGCCCCCAGGGGCCCTCTGAGTCCCCTTACCGTCAGCCTCTTCCTGGCGGTGCAAACCGCCAGAAACAGTCTGGCGGTAGGGGAGTCATAATCCCCAGGGCAGCGCTGCTTGCAGCGCTGCCCTGGCGGATTATCACCGCCGGGGCTAAAATGGCAGTATACCGCCGGCCCCGGCGGTGCAACCGCAGCGCTACCGCCGCGGTCCAAATACGCCGGGAGGCACCGCCAGCCTGTTGGCGGTGCTCCCGTCGTTTTGGCCCTGGCGGTCAAAGACCGCCAGGGTCATAATGACCACCTTAGTCTTTTAGGAAACAACATCCTAAAGTAGCTGGTTTTTCTTCTGCTTCATCTTTCTTCAAGGGCAAGCATTCCTCTTGTCAGCCATCAAGAAGTCACAAATAACAGAAAAAAACATTCAAAACCATTCCAGAAGTATCCGAAGAAGCAGGATCAGAGTGGGACTACCAAGGACCAGAGATCCTGACTATGCAAGGGCCCATAAACTGTTGGGTAGGATTGGCTAGTCAGAGGAAGGATTCACCACTTTCAGGATGCATGGTCATTCACGACAACAGATGCTTGGGTTCTCAACATGGTGAGGAATGGGTATCAAATATAATTCCTCACTACACCTAAAGAAACAGAGACAATTCAACCCTTGTCCCCTGACCTCCAGAGGGAAAGCTTGCCTTGCATTGTTGGGAGGGATGCAGCAAAAGAGGGTGATTTGTCCATTTCCACCATCCCAGAGAGGGAAGGGCGGAGTCTTTGTTGGTCGCTGACGTTTCCGGAGGGCTCTGCTTAGTGATCGATCTGGCTCTTGAACAAGTTCATGAGGAAAATTCCATTTAAGATAGAAATGTTGCAGAGAATAATCCCCTTGTTTCAAAAAGATACTTTTATGGTCCACAGTAGATTTGATGGATGCCTATCTGCATGTACCACTAGTAATAGTTCATCAGAAGTACCTCTGGTTTTGCATCGAGAGCAGCCACTGGCAATTCCGGGCACTGCCCTTTGGTGTTTGCTAAGCTACAAAAGTATTCACAAAAATGATGGCGCAATTAGTGCTTTTTAGAAATGGGGTCTCTAGTTGGCAATTGGTTTGTACCCCGTCCAAGTAGGGACCCTCACTCTAGTCAGGATAAGGGAGATACCCACTCTGATAACCTCTGCTCACCCCCTTGGTAGCTTGGCACGAGCAGTCAGGCTTACCTCAGAAGCAATGTGTGAAGCATTTGCACATAACACACAGAAACACAGTGAAAACACTACAAAAGGACACCACACCAGTTTTAGAAAAATAGGCAATATTTATCTATATAAAACAAGATCAAATGAGAAAAATCCAACATACAGTAATAAAGATATGAATTTTACAAGAATTACTTAAAAATAAAGTTCCTTGAAGTTGATAGCTCCACATGGGGCTATCACGGTGTCGTGATCAACAAAACCAACAGTTCAAGCTGGCCTCAGCATCACGGTGTTGGGAAGACCAGCAAACAGTACCTTGGAAATGCAGGGCGTTGTGATCCTCGCGATGAGCTCCGGAGAGTGGCGTTGATAGCGTTGCAGGCATTGGTTATGGAAGTTGGTGTGGGGGTCATCGGGCCCTTGAAGTCACACGCGTTGCAGGTTGAGCTCTGGGCTGATGAAGTCAGGAACTCTGGCGTCGGGCCTACGATGCAAAGTGGGATGCTGCGATGTGTGGTGCCCACAGGTCACGGTGCAGGCAGCGGCTCAGTGACGGCATTCATCGGTGTCAGTGAGACCAGGACTGCAGTGTGAAGTGGGACGATGCAGCGTGCAGTGTCACCAGGTCACGGTGCAGGCAGCGTCGTCGTTGTTGCTGAAGCGATGTCCTCGGTAGGCCCAAGTCGGCAGCGTGGGATGGGCTCCATGTGGCGAGCACGGGTCGCGGTGAAGTCAGGGATGCCTGGTGACGACACTGGAGTCGATGGTGCTGGTGTCGGTGGACCAGGGCTGGGGTGAGGGACGGGACGATGCTTTGTGTACATCACGAGTGTTGTCCACAGGCCATGGTGCAGGCAGCGTTGCCGGTGTCAGCAGGAGCGGCATCGTCGGGGATGCCCAGGCTGCGGTGTGAGTAAGGCGATGCCGGAGTGTGGGGCCTATAGGTCACGGTGCAAGCAGCGGCACGGTGGCGGCATCAGATGGCGCCATCGGTGAGCCCAGGGTTGCGGTGCGAAGTGGGGCAGTGTGGCTCTGTTGAGGCATCGGCAGGTCACGGTGCAGGCCAGCGGCATCGTTGGATGCGTTGCAGTGGTCCTTTTTCTTGAACAGCACAAAACACACAGTTCCCAGTGCTGTAGGCAGATGAAACTGAAGTTGTTGGTGTCCCTGAGCCTTCCAACATGAGGCACACTCTACTCCAAGCCCTTGGAGAACTCTCTCAAGTAGGATACACAGAAAAGTTCACCCTTTGCTCTCTTTTAAGGAAGAAGCAGCAACTGTAGGCTAACCCAGCAAAGCAACACAGCAAAGGGGCAGTACTCCTTCTCCAGCTCTTCAGCTCTTCTCCTTGGCAGAGGTTCCTCTTGATCCAGAAAGATTCTAAAAGTCTGGGGTTTTGGGTCCACTACTTATACCCCTTTCTGCCTTTGAAGTAGGCATACCTCAAAGGAAAGTCTCTGTTGCTCACAAGATCCTGCCTTGCCCAGGCCAGGCCAGGCCCTAGACACACGCCAGGGGGTCGGAGACTGCATTGTGTGAGGGAAGACACAGCCCTTCCAGGTGTAAGTGACCACTCCTCACTCCACTCTAGCCCAGATAGCCCATCAGGATATGCAGGCTACACTCCAGCTCCCTTTGTGTCACTGTCTAGAGGCAATTCATAAAAGCCCAACTGTCAGTCTGAACCAGACGTGAAATACACAGGCAGGCAGAGGCACAAAATGGTTTAAGCAAGAAAATGTCCACTTTCTAAAAGTGAAATTTTCCAACTTACAATCTAAAAACCAACCTCACTAAAAGATGCATTTTTAAATTGTAAGTTCAGAGAGACCCCAACCTCCGTATTTCTATCTGCTTTCAAAGGGAAACTGTACTTTAAGGACATTAAAGGCAGCCCTTATGTTAACCTATGACAGAGATAGGCCTTGCAACAGTGAAAACGAATTTGGTAGTATTTCACTGTAAGGACATGTAAAACACATCAGTACATGTCCCACCTTTAACATACACTGAACCCTGCCCATGGGGCTACCTATGGCCTACATTAGGGGTGCCTTACATGTATAAAAAGGGAAGGTTTGGGCCTGGCAAGTGGGTGCACTTGCCAGGTCAAATTGGCAGTGCAAGACTGCACACACAGACACTGCAGTGGCAGGTCTGAGACATGTTTGCCGGGCTACTCATGTGGGTGGCACAACCAGTGCTGCAGGCCCACTAGTAGCATTTGATTTACAGACCCCGGGCACATAGTGCACTTTACTGGGGACCTACTAGTAAATCAAATGGATAAACCAATCACCAATATAATTTACACAGAAAACATATGCACTTTAGCACTGGTTAGCAGTGATAAAGTGCCCAGAGTCCTAAAGCCAACAAAAACTGGTCAGAAAAAATAGGAGGAAGGAGGCAAAAAGAATGAGGATGACCCAGCAAAAAGGGCTAGGTGCAACAGTGCTTCTCTACACATCCAAGGTATTTCAGTCTACCAGTACTTGGACGACTGGCTGATTCATGCCCAGTGATATGCGTTGGTGTTACAAGCGTTACAAGAGACCATTCTTACACTAAAACGACATGAGCTTCTCTTGAGTCTTCCAAAATGCCATTTGACCGCAGAAAAAGGTACGATATTTATAGGGGCAAGTTTCTGAACAGGGTTGGACAAAGTATTTCTTTGAAGGGAAAGAAAGCTGCAACTCCGCCACTTGCTGAACACTGTTCTTCATCTGAAGGAAGCTCTGACAAGTAACTGGATGCAGATTCAAGGCCAAATCGTTTCCTGTGTATTCACTGTCCCTTGGGCAACACTGCATCTCCATCCTCTGATGTGACACCTCAACAAATACTGGCAAAAAAAATAGAATTTGAAAAAAATATCCCTCTTACTTTGGAAATGAATGAGAGTCTGCAATGGTGGTTGCAGCTCCAGAATGATCTGCAGAGTCACGATTTAGAAACTGTGAGATCCTCAAATTGGAGAGAGCTAATAGCTACGTTTTGAGCCCTTCCCAAATTACAACCATTTCTCGAGAAGTGCAATGTCTTGGTAAGATCCGACAATACAGTAATTGCAACATATATCCATCACCAGGGCACCCTGCATTCACATTTTCTCAATAAAGTAGCATCCCCTCTGGGGCATTGGGTAGAGGAACATCTTCTGTCAACTTCAGTGATTCATACCAGAGGGGAGAACAATGTTGAGATCTCCTAAGCAGAGTATTTTCATCTTTCCAGAATGTTTGACTTTCAGGAACATTTTGCTATAAAATCTGCAGGTGGTTCAGCGTTCCATATCTAGATTTCTTTACCTTCAAGAAAGACTATCGACATCCAAAGTTCTGCTCCAGGTTCCTGGAAGAGGGAGCCTTGGGATTGGATGCCTTTTTGATCCAGTGGCCATTGAAGCTTCCCTACACTTCCCCCCTAATTCCTACGATTCCAAAGCTGTTGTTGGGAATTCTGAAGGAAAAGGTGAATGCAATTCTGGTGGTTCCACTCCGGCCTCACAGAACATGGCTTCCTCTCCTGAAAGGAAGGGTCATTTATCCCCCTAGGATTCTTCCATTGTTTCCTTCGCCTTTGAGAGGAGGCAGTCCAGCAATCATCTGAAGATCACCCTCTCGGTCTGGAGGTTGAGGGGCTAAAGCTGGTGCAGAAAGGTTTCTTCTCAATAGTGGTTGCCGCCATGCAAGGTTGTACGAGACCTTCGACTTTGAAGTATAATCTAGGCATTGGTTTAACTTTATTTCTTGGTGTATATCTCACAACTTCTCTGCAATGTTTTCTGACCTTTCCTCTGTTCTCGAGTGTTTAGTGGAAGGGTTTCACAAAGTCATCTCCTTAGCAGCCCTGAAACTACAATGTTTTTTTATTAAGGCTTTTTGTGGTGATGATCTTTCTGTCTCTTCTTTCCAGACATTTCAGAAGTGTTTTAATTTCTAAACCTTTGTCTCAGAATATGGTTCCTTCTTGGGTTCCCCGGATGGTTTTGAAATGTCTACAACATTATCTTTTTGAACCTTTAGACACTGTGGATTCAGTGGCGGCTACTGTGAAGTAAAACTGTTGGGGCAGCTCAGGAGGAACATATGTAGATAGTAGTTACCAGCCATCCGCCAACTCGGTGCTGTTCTGCTCCTGCCACCTCCCAGCAGCCAATGCACAGGTTCCCAGACGCCCCATGGCCAATCTAGAAGCTGCTCTAATGCCAGTAATACTATTACCGAGCATGAGAGCAGTGCTAAGATTGGTCTGAGTGGCCTGGGATGATGCTCACTAAGGGACTAGGAGCCTGTGGGTAATCTCCACCCGACTGTGCAACACAGCTCAGTTTGGGGAGATCTAAGAGCACAGGTTGGTTTGTCCATCATAAGACAGCCGGCCAAACCGACATGTGCATTTACAGTGCCCACCCCTCCTCCCTGCAGCAGCCGCCGTCCATCAGAATGGCCCCACCCTGCCGTACACTCTGCTCACTTTTGAAAAACAAGGGGGGTCATTACAACATTGGTGGTAAAAGGCGCTTACCGCCGTGCAGAAGACCGCCAATACACCGCGGCGGCGGCGGTATTCCGCAACAGCTATTATGACCCACATCTTTGAATCCGCCAAAATTCAGACACCCACACAACACCGCCACACCAAAGGTCAGTGATAAACTGGCGGAAACAAATCCGCCACCTCCACGCCAACAGAAACACGCCATGCTATTACGACCCACGAATCCACGCGGCGGTCTTTCAACTGCGGTATTCCATTGGCGGTACACACCGCCGCGCTCAAAATACACACACATCTCCAAAACACCGCCACATTGGACAATTCGAAATACACACACCTGATACACATACAAACACCACTCCCACACACCCAACACAATATAAAACACACACCCACATCACCCACAAACCCCTACGACAAAAATATCACGAACGAAGGCCAGAGAGAGAGCACAGAATAGACAACTCCATCACACAGAGGCACACAACACCATCACCCACACAACATCCACGCACAAAACACCACACACCACTACACTCACCACATATACCACCCCACACATCACCTACACCACCCCATGTCACGCCAAAGACACCCCCGCTTCTCCGAGGAGGAGCTGAGGGTCATGGTGGAGGAAATCGTCCGGGTAGAGCCACAGCTATTTGGCTCACAGGTACAGCACACATCAATAGCCAGAAAGATGGAGCTATGGTGCAGAATAGTGGACAGGGTCAACGCAGTGGGATAGCACCCAAGAAATAGGGAGGACATCAGGAAGAGGTGGAACGACCTATGGGGGAAGGTGCGTTCAACGGTCTCCAGGCACAACATCGCAGTACAGCGGACTGGGGGCGGACCCCCACTTCCTCCCCCACAACTAACAACATGGGAGGAGCAAGTCTTGACCATCATGCATCCTGAGGGCCTCGGAGGAGTCGGTGGAGGATGGGACACTGGTAAGTCAAATCTTAACTATCATATCCCCTACCCTACCTCCATGCTATCACACACCCCCACCCTCACACCCTCCCCTATCACTCCAACTCCTCACTAATCTACCCATAACACAAACCACACATCCCAACACCAAGCCCTGCATGACACAAGTAAGCATGGACACCCCTCACTAAAGCATGCCCACTGCACATACCCAGAACCATCATCACACAAACCCACACACAGGAATGCTTGCACTGGGGTACACAAACACCCACCCATTGCACACCATTACACACACACCTGCAATAATCATGCTCTTATCCCCCTGCAGGAACCCGAAGGACCGTCACCACACCAGAGGGACCAGACAACACCACTCCACCCCCAGAAGAGGCCCACAGTGACGAGAGCAGCTTTGCCCTACTGGATCCTGATGACCAGCCCGGACCATCGTGGGCCTCGGGACAGTCGGTTCCCCTTGCACAGGCACAGCCCAACACTGACCTTCCACCCTCTGGTAACACCAGCACAGCACCCACCCAGTGGGCCCAAACCTCCCTACCCAGGACAGGTCAATCAGCGGTGTGTCCAGAACTACAGGGAACCCAGGCTAACCCGCCACCCCAACAACAACAGGGACCTGGGGGCAGTGGCAGTGGGCACACGGTCCAGGGGACGGAGGCACAGGAACACAGGGGAACTGGGAGGGCTGCTGTGCGACAGGGGGCGGACAGGCCAAGGGAACCCACTCTCCACGAGTCCCTATCCTCCATCATGGGAGCATACCATCACTCCCAGGAGACAATGGCGACGGTCCTGGACAAGTTGCAGGAGGCCCTGCGCCTGCAGGACGAACTGTATTTGGGGTTCAGGGAGGAGCTCAGGACCATCAGCTCTGCCCTGGGCACCATCGTAGGGGTGCTGAAGGACATACAGCAGACCTTGAGGGACACCGTGGCACTCCAAGGGGCACTTGACACTAGCCAGGACGATGAAATGCCCACCACCTCCGCCGGCGCTAGTGGACAGGACGCCCGCCACATGACCAACACACCAGCACCCCACCCCCTGCAGACGGACAACCACCACGCAAGCGGTCCCTGAGATCCAGGAACAGGACAGAGCAAGATGGCAAGACCCCCGCCAGGAAATTAGACCACCCTGATTGTCATCCAACTGTCCCACTTTGTTACCCTGTCCATACTTAAACTGCCCCAGCTCCACTTCCTATGCCCAGATGGGCAGTGCACCTGTGAGACTAATAGACTGGACTCTGCCATGGACATTCCTCCGCCATCGCCCCTCACCATTTTACAACCCCCTCCCATTTCTGAGCACTTAAATAAACATCCTTGAAGCACAAAACAATCTGGAGTCAGTCTGTGATTTAGTAATTATGTATTATCAATGACAGTGTCATAATGGGTTTACCATTGTACGGCTAACATACCTATGTCACACATCACAAGCCCTTGAAGGATGCAAGCAGTTGACACATAGGTAACCACACCTGTGAAACCATAATGGAAGGGTACAACTCAGTTACCAAATAGTGATTTAAATCTAGAAACAGGACAGAGGTAGACGTGTGAAAGTTAAGGTAATGCTGAAAATGACAATTGTCTCACCTGTGAGTCACTGGAAATATTGCTGTATGACTGACTCCCTGTTGTCGTGGTCTTCTTCCTCAGCTTCATCCTCATCACTGTCCACAGGCTCCACAGACTCCACAGCTGCTATAACACCATCATCTGGATCATCCTCCTGCAGAAAAGGCACCTGGCGTCGCAAAGCCAAATGATGGAGCATGGAGCAGGCGATGATGATGTCGCACACCTTCTTCGGTGGGTAGAATAGGGATCCACCTGTCATATGGAGGCAACTGAACCTGGCCTTCAGGAGGCCGAAGGTGCGTTCGATCACCCTCCTAGTCCGCCCATGGGCCTCATTGTACTGTTCTTCTGCCCTGGTCCTGGGATTCCTCACTGGGGTCAATAGCCAGGAAAGGTTGGGGTAACCAGAGTCCCCCAATAGCCATACACTGTGCCTCTGGAGTTGACCCATCATATCAGGGATGCTGCTATTCCGCAGGATGTAGGCGTCATGCACTGAGCCAGGGAACATAGCATTTACCTGGGAGATGTACTGGTCTGCCAAACAGACTATCTGGACATTCATTGAATGATAACTCTTCCTGTTCCTGTACACCTGTTCACTCCTGTGGGGGGGGGACCAGAGCTACATGGGTCCCATCAATGGCACCTATGACGTTGGGGATATGTCCAAGGGCATAGAAGTCACCTTTAACTGTAGGCAAATCCTCCACCTCAGGGAAAATGATGCATCTCCTTAGGTGTTTTCAGCAGGGCAGACAACACTCTGGACAACACGTTGGAAAACATAGGCTGGGACATCCCTGATGCCATGGCCACTGTTGTCTGAAAAGACCCACTTGCAAGGAAATGGAGCACTGACAGCACCTGCACGTCAGGGGGGATTCCAGTCGGATGGCGGATTGGTGACATCAGGTCAGGCTCCAACTGGGTACATAGTTCCTGGATTGTGGCACGGTCAAACCGGTAGGTGACGATGACATGTCTCTCTTCCATTGTCAACAGGTCCACCAGCGGTTGGTACACCGGAGGATTCCGCCATCTTCTCATATGTCCCAGCTGACGGTGCCTACGAAGGACAACAGCGAATAACCAGTCATTATTCCTCCAGGTATGTACCCACAGTTACACACAAGACTACACCACTCACAAAACCCTTCCTGTATGTGTGTTGAGTGTAGGCCTAGCTATGTGTGACGCAGTAGTTAATGAAGCCATGTGGGCCGCTGAAATGGCGGCTGCCTGACCTCTAAACTGGGACAATGGGATTGTGGGGTAACTGCGCTGGCGTTGCACACCGTTGCGGTAGGCGGTCGTAGACCGCGGCGCAATTCTGCATTGGTTAACATTGGACCCTATGGGTCCCAGGAGCCAATGAACAGGTGCGCTGGCGGTGATGATGCGCACCGCCGCGGATGTCACCGCCGCGGACGTGACCGCCATTTTCTATCTGTTCAATCACTAGATACCTGACCTTCGACAGGAGAGGACCTACACTGCTAGTGCTGCTGTGACCTCAGTCTGGAAGCGACGATGGCTGCTGCGTCTGGGGAAAGGGCCCCTGCCATCACTGCACAGGAGTTGGAGAAACTGGTAGACGGGGTCCTCCCCCAGTACACGCTACTCTACGGTCCTCCAGACCAACAGGTTAGTACACAGGGAGCACGTTGTATGGGCTAGGCCTGGGTGGAGAGGGCTGGTTGGAAGAGGGAAGGGGTCAGAGTTCATAGAACAACAATGCATGGGAATGAATGGGCCACATGGCCATAGTAGGGAGGGGGCCACTCACAACGACGGTGCAGTTGGTACCGACTGTTCCTCTTCCCTTGTGCATGTCATGTAGGTCAGCGCCCACCAGAAGAGGGACAAATGGCGTGCCATCGTCAAGGAGGTCTGGACCCTGGGGGCCCACCAGAGACGGGGCACCCACTGCCGTAAGAGATGGGAGGACATTAGCCGCTGCAGCAAGAAGACGGCGGAGGCTCAGCTGGGGATGGCCTCCCAACGTGGGAGGGGTGCCCGTCGCACCATGACCCCCCTGATGTTCCGGATCCTGGCGGTGGCCTACCCGGAGTTGGATGGGCACTTGAGGGCATCACAGCAGACACAAGGGGGGTGAGTACAACCTCATTCTGCTGACTTTGCGTGCAGTGGAGGTGTCTGCGTGGGGGAGGTGGGCTGTGGGTTTCCCTAGGCCAGGGCGAGTAAGGTAGGCAAGGCCCCTCCGTAATGTAGGCCATGTAGCACTCTACCCCACCTCAGCAGAGTGCCAAGTCGAGGTACAGTTGTCCCCGTGGCATCCATATGCGCAGATGTCCACCATTGGCATGTAGGCCACATCCCAGAAATTGCATGTGCAGAGGGCAGGAGCACGGCGTAATGCAGGGGGCTGCTGCGTGTGTCTTGTCCGCCAACGGTAGCGGTAATCCATGCACTAAAACTCTCTTTCTTCTGTCTCCCCCCCGTTTTCTGCTCTCCCTGTCCTTTTGTACATCAGCATCAACAGGCGGAGGTACAGTGACACCGGAGCACGCGGGAGCTGCATCCCACATGGCCATGGAGGGCCACACCACGGACTCTGAATGCACCAGTGGGACGGAGGGCGAGGGGAGCTTCACGTCAGCCACCGGATCACCAAGCAGCGACACAGACTCGTTCGCCGATGGGGGCTCCCCTGTGGTGGCGGCACCATCTGTGCCGCCCACCTCTACAGGTACAGCCGCCACCTCCCCTACCAGCACCGCCCTCCCAGTATCCCCTCAGCGTTCGCCCCGTGCCCGCTCACCCAGGAGGGTGGGCATCATCCTTCGCCCCAGGCACGTCAGGTCCTGCCCCAGTCACCCCTGCTGCCCTCAGTGAGGAGGCCATTGACCTCCTCAGGTCACTCACTGTTGGGCAGTCTACCATTGTGAATGCCATCCAGGGTGTAGAACGAGAGTTGCAACACGGTAATGCATTCCTGGAGGGCATTCATTCTGGTCAGGCTGTCCTTCAGCGAACCCTGCAATCTCTGGCCTCAGCACTGATGGCAGCCATTGTCCGTGTGTCTAGCCTCCCCCCTCCAACCTCCTCCTCCCAGACCCAATCTCCTGTACACAAACGCCGGCAATCACTCACCCAACATCCATCCACCTCACAACAGCCTCCAGTACCTGCACCTGCACCCAAAACACCTAAAGTGCCACCTCCTACAACCACCTCCTCTTCCTCCACTCCCAGACGCCCTCCTGCTACCCATCCCAGTGTTCGTCAGAAACTGTCCCTCTGTAAAGTTGACCTTTTTGCCCCCACCCCTCCCCCCCCTCCAATTCATCAGTCCCGTCGTAGCGCCTCAGCCAAAAAGCCTTCAATACCAGTGGTGCCTATTCAAGGTTTGTGGAGTGCACCGGCCACCAGGGCAGGCAGTAGGACTCGGAGCCTAGGCACTGGCAGCCCACCCCCTGTAAAGGCTCTGAAATTGGAGAGTGGACGACAGGACCGTGTTAAGACTCCTGGTGGGAAAACAACTGACATGGGTTCCAAGTGGATTGGAGAGTCAGCTCCCCCAAAGGTGGGGAAGGGCCTGAGGAAGTCTGCCCAGCCTGTTGTGAGTGTCACAACCGCCAGCACCGTCATCACTGGTCCAGAGACCACCGCCAGAGTCACAGCCCAGGAGGGCACAAGTATCGTCACTGGTCCAGAGACCACCGCCAGAGTCACAGCCCAGGAGGGCACAAGTGACCACCGCCAGAGTCACAGCCCAGGAGGGCCCGAGTATCGTCACTGGTCAGGAGACCACCACCAGAGTCACAGCCCAGGAGGGCCCGAGTATCGTCACTGGTCAGGAGACCACCGCCGGAGTCACAGCCCAGGAGGGCCCGAGTATCGTCACTGGTCAGGAGACCACCGCCGGAGTCACAGCCCAGGAGGGCCCGAGTATCGTCACTGGTCCAAAGACACCACCAGAGTCACAGCCCAGGAGGACCCAAGTATCGTCACTGGTCAGGAGACCACCGCCGGAGTCACAGCCCAGGAGGGCCCGAGTATCGTCACTGGTCCAGAGACACCGCCAGAGTCACAGCCCAGGAGGACCCAAGTATCGTCACTGGTCAGGAGACCACCGCCGGAGTCACAGCCCAGGAGGGCCCGAGTATCGTCACTGGTCCAGAGACCACCGCCAGAGTCACAGCCCAGGAGGGCCCAAGAATCGTCACTGGTCAGGAGACCACCGCCACTGCCGGAGCCAGTGCCCTGGAGGGCCCTGGCTGCCACAGCCCCGCTGGGCAATGATGGAACGTCATGCCACACACCAATGCCCAGTGTAGAGAACGTCATGCCACACACCAATGTCCGTATCAGAACCGCCATGTCAAAGCACCGCTGAACAGGGCAAAGACCGCCATGTCAAAGCACCGCTGAACAGGGCAAAGACCGCCATGTCAAAGCACCGCTGAACAGGGCAAAGACCACCATGGCAAGGCACCGTTGAACAGGGCAAAGACCGCCATGTCAAAGCACCGCTGAACAGTCCAGAACCACCATGGCAAAGCACCGCTGAACAGGGCAAAGACCGCCATGGTAAAGCACCGCTGAACAGGGCAAGCACCGGGTAGGAATGAATGGCCCGCCACATCAGGCATCCTTATCCCATGTGCAGCTGGGACAGTGACAGGACAGGAATTTTCATGGGGAGACTCATCTAGTCTGGGCCCCAGTCCCCCCCAGTACCAGTAGAGAACTGCATCTACTTGAGAGACTGTGGCTTTGCACTCCCCAGGATGGCACAGTGGGCAAACCAACCACTGTAGAGACTTGTGTGCTTGTGGCTTTGCACTCCCCAGGATGGCACAGTGGGCAACCCACCCACTGTAGAGACTTGAGAGACTGTGGCTTTGCACTCCCCAGAATACATCAATGGGCATGTAGCCCCGTCGTGGATCTGGCTCAGCATTCATGTGGCTGAGGTGTCTCCCCTTCCCTTCCCCCTGAGGTGCCTGTAGTGTTTCTATCTGATGCCCCGGCAGTGTTCTCTCGGATTGTGGTCAGGTATCTTTTGTGGGCCTCGCCCATGCATTTTTGGACTGTTGGTGTACGGACATTGTAATTTACATATCTGCACCACTTATCGTATTTTTTATATTTATTACTGATTTTCAAAGATATATCTGAATATTTTTTTTTATGACATGTATATTGCCACATTACAATGTTTGACCGAATTTTGCATTGTCTTTTCATTCTTCCGGGGGGATTGTGGGTTGTTACTGTAATTTTTGTGAATGCATTGGTGTGTATGTTGTAATATGCGAGGGTGGGGGTGTTTGGAGGGTGTCCCCCTAACTTTTGCCTCCCCCGTTTCGTAGGTGCAATACTCACCGTTGTCTTCGGCGCCTACGTAGCTGTTGGTCGTAGAGGAGCAGAAACACAAGGGCAGGGAGTATTTGGAGTTCCGGCTCCATGGAGTCGTCGTTCCTCGTGGGATGTGTTCAGGTGAGCGTTTTCCCATAGCAAAAGCTGTTTCCGCCGTGTTTTTATCCACGGTGAATCCGCCCCGGAAAAGGTGGCGGATTGGCGGGTTGTAATACTGTGGGCGGTACATTGTCTTCCGCCTGTCTGTTGGCAGTGACCGCCGCGCTGCTTGTTTGCACCGCCGTGGCGGGCGGTGTGTTAAAGTGGCTGTCTTTGTTGGCGGTTTCCGCCAGGGTCATAATTCCCTTTTTTTGTCCGCCGGACTGTTTGCGGTATTTCCGCAGCTTTAACACCGTACGCCAGGGTTGTAATGACCCCCAAAATGTTTTATTATCATTTTATTTTTCATTTATTGCACTGTTGAGAAAGCAGTCGGGCGACGCCCTCTGCCTTCACAGAGGAGTCGCTGCTGTGTGGGTTTGAAATGTCACTTTCTGTAGGTGTTTTTTCTTGTGGTCACTACACCTGCACGTTGTCTAGGTGAACTTTCAGCTATTCTGTGCCCTCCCCCTGCTTTGAGATTTCTGGAAGATGCAGTAGTCCTGAAACATGATCCCGCTTTTCTTCTCAAAGTTCATTCAAAGTTTCACTTGTGTCAGGAAGTAGCGCTTCCTTCGTTCACACTCCTGTGTCAGAAGGTGAGACTGTTACCTTTACTGGATATTAAGTGTGCTTTGTCTGTTTACATTGACAGATCCAGTAAGGACTCTCTATTTGTCACTTTTGGGTTACCTGATCCAGGTAAGGCTTTACAGATAACGATAAGCTGTATCTTCACTGCTCCAGGGGTGGTCAGGATCCTCCACCAGGACAGGGCGGCCTCTTGGGCGGAGTTTCAAGCGCTTCCATTGGATTAAATAAGCAGAACTGGAATTTAAGTGGGCGCTCATTTGCTAAGCATTTTCAGTTGTAGAAAATGGGTCTAGGGGTCTTGCAGTCAGCGAAAGATAATTGAAATTTTTGTTTTTTCTGTTAAATGTTGAAATTTGTTGTTCTTTATTCATTTTCATGTTTCATGAATCTTATTATATCCCTGGGTGTAGCATCATTTTACGATGTGATCATGATTATTTTTCATGGTACAGGTTGCTGTGCTCGCATGTAAGAGAAAAGAGAAAAATGTATGTGGTGTCAGGGAGCCTTTTTGGCATTGACTACCTCATCAAGTGAATACTGGGGCGAGAATGAAGGACGTAGAAGTAATGGCTGATTACTTACCGGTAATCCTCAGTACTCTCAGTCCTACTCGTGCCAGTCATCACATGTGTGTCATGCTTTGACATGGATGTTATTACAGGAAGTGCTGGGGGCATGCTAGCCCTTCAATGGCTTCCAACTGGGGGTGGGGGGGGTTATGGGCTGGCATTTCCTGGTTTTGTTTCCTGTCCTGAGGTGAGATAAACGTCATCAAGTGATGACTGGGACGAGGATGAGGGCGTAGAGGTAATGGCCGATTACTTACCGGTAATCCTCATTACTCTCAGTCGTCCTCGTGCCAGTCATCACATATGTGTTTGGCTTTGACATGGATGTTATTACAGGAAGTGCTGGGGGCATGCTAGCCCTTCAATGGCTTCCAACTGGGGGTGGGGGGGGGTTATGGGCTGGCATTTCCTGGTTTTGTTTCCTGTCCTGAGGTGAGATAAACGTCATCAAGTGATGACTGGGACGAGGATGAGGGCGTAGAGGTAATGGCCGATTACTTACCGGTAATCCTCATTACTCTCAGTCGTCCTCGTGCCAGTCCTCACATATGTGTCATGCTTTGACATGGATGTTATTACAGGAAGTGCCGAGGGCATGCTAGCCCTTCAATGGCTTCCAACTGGGGGCGGGGGGTGGGGTTATGGGCTGGCATTACCTGGTTTTGCTTCCTTTTCTGGTCAAGTGATGACTGGGACGAGGACGAGTGGGACCAAAAGTAATGAAGATTACCGGTAAGTAATCAGGACATTCTTTCAATGGAAGCCCAAATATTTAAGTTACTTTCCCTCACTCCAAGCAGAAATGTGAGAAGTGTGATTTGGCACCACATTCCAGGGGACTGGAAAGAAGGAGTGCCTTCCAAAATGTCCTCTTCGGATGTGGGACACTGATATCTCATCCAATGAGCAGAACAAAGGCAGCTGAATGGACTTAAATCAAACGTTTGATTTAAGAAAGCCAGCCGCATTGGCCACACGTGGGAGTTGTACTCACCTTGGAACCAGTTACAAAGACCAGCTGTGCCTTTGAATCTATGGGGGGGGGGGCTCCTGCATGTTCCCTTCAGGGTCAGGAGGCCTCCCCTGCAGGATGCAACTGTGTGTGTTAAGTTCCAGTTTAGGGGCAGCTATCCAAGACTCAGCATGCCTGACCTCTGGGTCTAACGTTGGGTGCTCTGGTGCACGAGGTTACTTAAAGACTGTTTTTTCAAGCAGAACATGGGTTGTACGGACTGTTCCCTCTAGGACACTCCTCGGTAAGCAGGATTAGGCCACAGCTAAAGACCTGTTTCACCTGAGCCCCCGGTGACAGGTCCAGTTCAGCTCCAGAGGCTGGTCTGCAGGCATCTTTAATGGCTTGGTGTCATGTGTGAGCCAGGAGCTGCAACCCTAGAAGTCTGCACTAGATGCACTTGAGAAGTGAGATGGCCAGTACCCCGGGGGCGATGCAACCACCGTAGCCTTACAGGACTCACCTTGATGTGTCCTATGAAAAAAAGGTCAGATATTTGCTTCGCACCTGGAGCAGAGCTACCAAAGCACATTTCTGCATTTCTATGTGAACCAGGCCATCAGGCTGTACAAAGGATGGCAGATATGCTGCTCTGCAACCCAGGGTCCAACATCCACAGCCCCCTGGCACCACAGAGGAGAGTTCTCCTTACTTTCAATCCTCACCATTGAGAGCTCCATCAGGATCTAAAAGGGTAGCAGAGAGCTGCTGTTTTTAAATATAAACCCTGGCTCAGTGGACTCATCTCATGCCAAACTGGCTACTACTGCGAGGGCAAACATCAACATTAAACTTAGAGTCAGTGAAAAGAAGCAACTCAAGATAAGATTTCAAATACTCCAACGAGTTAGAAGCAAGAGAGGAAATGCTATATTGTGCTGCTGGAAGTTTTAAAGATTCTTCATGAGTTCCTTTTTTCCTCACTGTCTCCCCCCGTCCCACCTGAAGGAGTAAGTCACTGTTCATGGTTCCGCACTCACAAACACTCTGTTGCACTCCATTTCGGATGGACCCATTCCAGATGTCTCTCTCTCTCTCTCTCTCTCTCTCTCTCTCTCTCTCTCTCTCTCTCTCTCTCTCTCTCTCTCTCTCTCTCTCTATCTCTCTCTCTCTCTCTGTCTCTGCTCAGATCATAAACAGGGCAGGTACAGTCAGGAATGCAGAAGGCCATGCTTGCATTCTGCACACAGACACACCTGATACATCACACATTGAAGCATTGCAAGCTTCCCACACAATTTAGGCAACGTGTAATCCAGTGAATATCAATGCATTCATCCATCGTACACAAAGGAAGTACAGTGCAGGCAGGGCTAGTCTTACGGGCTGACTTAGAATTTGGTGGATGAGGTTACTCCGTCACAAACCTGATGGATAGCCCGCTCGCCGCATTACGATCCCATTACATCCTATGATAATTGTAATATGGTTGACGGGATACCCGTCACATTTGTAACAGAGAACCACTCCAACAAGCTCTAAATCAGTCCCACTGTGCACCTGGGATTTGTCGCATGAAAAACAAAGGCCAGCTATTTGCTTCGCCACCTAGGCACAGGTATAATGTGGTGCAAGGGGTTACAAAGTGGTGCGCAATGCTAGCATTTTCACCACTTTGTAAATATGGCGCGGAGAAATGGCCTCCTTAATGCCACATTAGCGTAAATAAAATTACGCTAGTGTGGCGCAAGCAGGCGCAAGGGACTTGTAAATCTGGCCCAGAGGGTCTCCTGCAAAAGAATGACTCACTAACCAGAGGGAGCACATGAAGGGTTTTAGTGGTATGACAAGCACAGAACATTCACAGGGACACAATAACAAACAGCAATACTCTCTGGCTTCAGAGTGGGGGGCAATGATGAACAGGGAGGAGGCCAGGTACTGAAGAGGAGAAAAAATAACAAGGATGGAGGAGGGGAAATTAACTGAAGGCGGAGGGCCAAGGTAACACGGAGGTTGCCGGGCAGCTTCCTTAAGCCTTCACGTTTAACTAGTGCTGCAACCAGTCGAGGCCTAGGAGTCCCACCCTTAGCTCCGGCTGGCCTGCTAGTCAAGGGCCCCACCTACCAGTGGTGGGTCCCCCACAACCTTTCATCAACACGCCTCACAGGCCTTCTAGTAGCATGCTGTAAACCCAGCTGATTCCTTTTGTTTTTAGTTTGAAAATGCTTTATTGAAATAAATTCAAATATGAATAATGGCAGTTTAAGAACCAGATATGAACTTTCAAATGAATCCAAAAAGTCAAATCATAAGAAGTAAAGCACAAAAGCAAATAATATGATAGACATAGTTTATTAGAAATGAAAGAAATTAATGAGAAAAGTAGCCTTTTTGTAAGACTTTGAATTAGGGGGGAAGATATGGTAAGAATAAGAAAGGGAAGACAGAGAAAATAGAGAAGAAAGAAAGAAAACCTTAAAACAGATGTAATACAGATTACAATGAACTAATTGAAGCCTATAGAGAACAACCTGAAGAAGATAAATACATCAATCATGGTAGTTTAAACATGGTATGTGGATCAAAATGAGAGGTGGACTTCCTAGATAGGAAGGATGTGAATGGTCATCATGGAAGGCCTTTTATAACAAGAAGCCTTGTGGAATGTATATTTACTCCATCTAATCTGTGAGCATGACATCACAAATTCCACCATCTAAAAAAATGTAATCTGTAGTGTTTTTCCAGCTAGAGGTAATTATTTGCAAAGCGAGAGCACAAAGTAAGTCAACAAACTTTCCGATCATAACACTGTTATGCCAAACAGGAGATGAACCACCTAAAAAGATATGGATGTTATCAAACAGTTATATAGTTAAAGAGATATATTTAACCTTGTCCTAAACCTGTAACCAAAAATACTGACTTTTGGATAGTCAAAAAACATATGGAAAACACTGCCGTTTTTGGTTCTACAAGACCAGCATTTATTGTCTAATGACAGTTTACATTTAAACAGCATATGTGGGGTCAGAAATTATTTGTTATAGAAAAGAATGATGTTTGCATAGTGCTAACCGAGCGGGAAGTAGAGTGTATCTTAGTCCAAATTTTGTTCCAAGTTTGGATGAAGAAAGCTAGTTGGAGTTTAGTGTCCCATTGTGACTCATTTACTGTTTTTGTTCTATCTTCAAGAACTATGGGCCAGATGTACAAAGCTATTTAGTATTTCTTAACATGCTGAATCGCTATTTTGTCCCTTTAAGAAAAGTTAAATGGCCTTTTGGCATGTACAAAGACCGTTTGGGAACTGCAAAATGTGAGTTCTACCCAGTAGAAATCACATTTTGTGACACCCAAATAAAAAATATGGATTTCCTATTTGCGATTTCCTATGCACATGTACAAAGCGTTTCCTAAATGCAAATTTGGCATTTAGCAAATGCTATTACCATCGACTCAAAGTCTATAGTAATCATGTACAATGTAAAAAAAATACTCAAAAGTGCTGTTTTTAAAGTGCAAAAAAAGCGCACACATGCCTCTATGGCTTGTGTGCGCTTTACATGTGCACCACTTTTTTTGCGGTGCAGCAAGGGGGGGTCTTAGGCTGAACATCACCCTTGCTTTAGCAGTTCCTAACTTGTGATTTACTATTAAGAAATTGCAAATTAAGAAACGTTAAACCATTTGTACCTATGGGCCTTTTGGCCCATTGGAACGAATAGTTTGGTATTACCTAAATAGCGATTTCCTAATAGCGATCCTACCCTGTAGGAATCACTATTAAAGAATGTCTATTTTTGGACATACCATTTTGCATTTCCTAAATAGCGATTTCTAAGGAGCCGCTATTTAGGAAATGCAAAATAAGTATTTTGTACATCTGGCCCTATATTCAGACCCTTGTAAATGTAGAAAGCGCTCACTGCAAGAGAAAAATGTTAAGTAGGAGTTGTGTTGGGAGAATTGTGCTGTGTGGCTAATAGGGAAGAAAAAAGGTGGAGAATTAAATGTTGTAATTGTTCATACTTTGAAGCATAGAATGAAGATAAATGACACTTATTTTGTAATTCATGAAATGTAAGAAGAAGATCATTTGAGAAAAAGTGGTCAAAATGTACAGTTCCTTTACAAATCCAGTCTTTCTAGACAAGTATTCTGTTATGTAGTTTTATATTTTTATTATGTCATTTGGGGGTACATTTAAACTTTTCTAGGGGAGGGGTTGTGTTTGGAAGTAAGAATTTGGCGGGGGAGAATCAATGTGTAATTATAGGGGATAAGAAAGGTTTAGGAGGTATGTAAACTATATCCCTAAATGAAAAGGGAGCAAATAGAGAATTTTCAAGTTTTTGCCAGATAGTCAGAGAGGGATTACATCTGTTTGATAGAGAAGTCCAAATCTGTCTAAGAGTAAAAGCAGAATGATACTTGGTAAAATTGGGAAAGTTGATGCCACCGGAATCTTTGGGTTGTTGAAGCTTACACAACGATATATGTGCTTTCCGGTTATTCCATAGAAACTTTACCAACAAACTCTTCATAGATTTATAAAACAGTTTTGGGAGATGAAAAGGGAGCATAGATAGAGTAAAATGTATTATTGGTAGCAGAACATCTTAATGGTGTCCAGTCTACCCCACCAAGATAAAGATAGAGCTGACCATTATCAGACATTGTTAATAGTTTTTGTTTAACTGTCACAAGGTTGGTAGAGATAGTATCTTTAATGAGGTTAGCTACAGGTACAGGACGCTCAGACATTTAATATATTTGGAATTGCACTTAAAACCAGATTCACTGACCATCTCTTTGAGGCAGTGCTTATTAAGAGGCCTGGGTTGTGGTTTGTCATTGTTCAGTCTGCACCCTCATATATATTAAAATATTCTTTTAATATCTTAAATAATTCAGGAATGCTTACTTGAGGGCCAGAGGCAAAGAGTAGAATGTTGTCTGCATATGCAGTAAATTGGATCTGAATGTCATTACGCTCATATCCCAAAAACTGACTGAAGCAACAGATTTTTTTTTTTTTAAAGGCTCCAAAGCAAGAATAAATAGTAAGGGTGATACCGGACAACCCTGCCAGATACCTCTATGCAAATGTAAACAAGGGGAATATAAACCATTAACACAAAATGATTTGATAGGTGCAAAATAGAACAAACTAATATATTTGAGAATTTGAGATTTAAAACTATGCCATTTTAATGCTCAAAACATAAAATCCCAATGAACATGGTCAAAGTCTTTTTTAGCGTCAAGTGTGACAATTAGCATGTGGGTTGTGGCTTTTGGATGCCTGGTGAATAATGTTCAAAAAAGTTATTGAATTATCAGTGATATATGTACACTGTACAATTCTGGATTATTCAATTAAGTCAGGAATGACTTGATTAATATAGCACCAAGATTTTTGCAAATATTGTATAGTCCCTGTTAATTAGGGAAATGGGTATATAGTTTCCACATAGAAAGAGGCTCTTGTCTTTCTTAAGGATTAAGCAAAACATGGCCTCAACAAATGTGCCTTGCGCTGCGTTTAATCAAAGAAAGTGTTGAATTAATAATAGCAGTTTTGGGATTAATAGAAGTGGCAACATAATTTGAAAGAGAATCCGGCTAGGCCTGGGGCCTTATCTTTAGGTAATTCAGTAATGGCTGTCTAAATCTCAGTTACCGTAATGGCAGTTTCTAAAGAAGAAAGGTCAACTGAGTGTGCTGGATGTTTACGTATGAAGTTAAAAAATTGTTTCAGTGTGTCGTGTGATGGATTATGTTCAGGGGTGTATTATTGATTATGATATTCCATCAAACATACTAACTTTTTTGAACCAGTACAATATCAATCACCACGACTGTCGGAGATAACATTTATTTTAGAGATCTGTTTTTTTCAAATTTTAGAAATTTGGGTCACATTTTAGCTGATTTATTACATCTACCATAGAATATTGCACTGACTTTAAATAAAGAAGTATTTGCATGCGCAATTGATTTTTTGTTAAAGTCAAATTAACTTTCGTTAGGTGGGCTAAACTGTTAGTGCGATTCGAGGAAAAATATTTGTGGTCAAGAGTTTTTATATGTTGTAGTAACATGGAGGTTTCTTTGAGTGAAGTACATTTTTTAGATGCGACATAGTCAATAATAAAACCTATAGCCACTTCTTTAAATGTGTTCCAAATAAAATTAATTGTCCAATCAGTAGGAAAATTAAGTTAAAAACATTCTGTATTAAAATGTTTACATTTTTCAATGAGAAGTTTATCAGTCAATCATGCACTATGAAATCTCCTTCTATTAATTCAGTTCAATTCAAATTTATGAATGTTTGGACAAAAGTCTTTAATACAATGAATACATAGCTACACATAAAATAAAATAATATCCCTCCCCTTCCCACTCTACACTGCCCATTCCAAATACCTCAACTAGCTCTTCCAAGTCCGCTCTACACAACCAAGGTAAAATCCACATATTACACTAAGGCCCTCTTTATAACTTCGGTGGTCAAAACAGTTGGACCGTCGAAGTCACGCCGGCCAGGAGACCGCCAGTGATGGCGTCTTCAGGCCGCCATATTATGACTCCTGGCAGCTCTCCGCCATAAATACTTGCGGTCTAGTAGAGGTTGCTCCGCTGGCACCGCCGCGTCATCACAACACAGCCTGATGTATTACAACTTTGTAATCGATGTGCTGGTGTTGTGGGGATGGGGCGTGTGTCAGCGGATCAGGCCTCATGGACCCCGTTCGCTTCTGGATGGCCACTGAGAGCAGGTAAGGTGATCGTCCGACAGGGGAAGGGGGGCTGGAGGGAAGGTGTTGAGTGTTGTGTGCGTGAATGGGGGTGTGAGTGTGTGTGAATGGAGGGGAAGGTGTTTGTGTGCATGTGTGTGCATGTATCTGTGTGAATGCGTGGCAGGAGGGGTGGGGGTGTCGTGGACGCATGTCTGTGTGTGAACGTGTGTGCGTGGCTGTGTGAGTGTGTGTGTGTTGTGTGTGCATGAGTGGATGGGGTGGAGGGTATGTATGGCATTCGGGGGTGGGGGAGGGTGGTGTCTATGGGGTTTGGCGGCTGGAGGGGGGCCTGTGGCTGTTTCAGGGGGGAGTCGCATACTGGCGTCAGGAATGTCAATTCCTGTTGCCAGTATCCTTTCTGCCAGGGATTTCCCCGGCAGGGTTGCCGCTAGGAAATCCCTGGCGGAAAGGAGACTCATAATACCGTCAGCAGTATAAGGTGGACCGCTGGGCCGATGGTGGTACACCTTTGACCCGGTGGTCCCACCGCCGTGGAGGTACAGGTGGTGAACTGGCAGCTCTGCAGCCCATTCACCGCCGTGGTCCTAATTTGGCAGTCCTGCTATGCCATGCTGTCAGCGGTGTTACCGCCACCGCAGAAGAGCAGTACCGCCAAACTCATAATGACCACCTATATAATACTTTTACCATCCAATCCATTATAAGTGACTTCCACAGATAAAAATGTGCAATAGCCGTATTTCTGAGACAAGCTTATATTTAGGAAATTTGTGAAGGTAAATGCAACAGGCAAGAATTTCAGTGTCTGCCGCAAGGGCTTCATTGCGATGAGAAATATCAAATTTGATAAAAGGCAATTTTAAAATCACACAACGTATCATATGAAAATGTAAACAATGTAATAAGAAATGAACATTAAAGTTTTGAAATCCTAGTCCTCATGTACAACTGCTCACAGCATTCAAGAGTGAGAGTCTGAAGTTCGGCGGACAGTAAGAACCATCCTCCGAACTCGTAATGACCTCCATAATTTGCTGAGGGTTTCTTCTTTACATCCCGTTAATCAGACAGCCTTGACTCTCCTCTGCAGGCCTCTTCAATGCACCTTTCGAGAGGTGGGAGACCCCTGTCAGCTTGACATTTTCCATTTGTAAAGCCACAGCAATTTTTCCTAACCTATTCCTGGCCTGCACTGCCCACCCTAGCTCACTCCTCACGATTTCCTTTGCACAGAGGAGCGACACCTTATGAGCCTCCGAGGGCCAAAGTTTGTTCCAGAATCTGAGGGTTGATTTGTAGTTCAGGAAATTCCAATCCTGCAGATCCCCTTCCAATCTTATCGCCGGGCCCATTGCGCTTTTAAGCAGACCCAGCAATTATTTTCAAGCATTTGCCCACACACTTCTCACAACTTGCCTCCGAGCATAAGGAAAATAACTCAGCCCTACAAAAGCAGTGAGAGGGGACAATCGCACTATAAGTATTTGGAAGCGGGGACCACGATGGTCCACCGAGTGTGCTTTTAAAACGCACCACTATTCCTATATTCCCACCTGCAGATATCTCCACAGTTCATGTAGAGCACAGTAGAGTTTTTTAAAGATATTTTCTAAGATGTTTTTTCTAGATATTTGTAAGAGGTTACCACCGCCACCACTTTCCTATTATACAATAACCACTTAAATGGTTTAATATTTTTCCGTAAAGCAATTATTTTTGTTTTCACCAGGTTAACCTTAAGTTTAATGGCCTCACAATAGATTTTAAATCTATCCCGTTTCCGTCTATTAGAACATGAGTCATCAGGCAAAATAGCCAAGTCAGTTGTGACAGGGGAGTGATCACAACTAACAATAAAACAGATTTCGTCCCAAATACATATTACAAAACATTATGTGATAAAAATATGTAATCTATCTTCGAGCTAAAATGGTGGACAAGGGAAAAAATTAAATTCCATAGCATCAGGGTGAAAAGTACGCCAAGACATGGGAGAGTATAGAGTTTTTAAAAGCATGTTGCATTTTGTTACGGATATATTTGGTTTGTGAATGTCTCTCAATGATAGGATCCATGAACTGATTGCAATCACTCCCCACTATAAGAGTTTCAGCAGGACAAGAGCGTAATTGCGCATAAGTGAGTGGAGTAATTTTCCCAAATTTATACATCAACACCTGTGCGGCCATACACATTGCAAATAGAAAATGGGATAGTAGTAATTTAATAACAACTGTCTGCTGTCCTCAGCGGGCACTATCGTTTCAACATTAACAGCTAAGGATTAATGAAAAACAATAATCACACCATTTTTGTTATGTTGTGTGGGGGAACAAAACACTTGACCAACCCAACTTTCTTTGAGAGCAACAATATCTTTTTCTTTAAAGTGAGTTTCTTGTAATAGAGCAATCTGGCATTTTTAAGTTTGATAAATGAGTTG
This sequence comes from Pleurodeles waltl, assembly GCF_031143425.1. NCBI lineage: Eukaryota > Metazoa > Chordata > Amphibia > Caudata > Salamandridae > Pleurodeles > Pleurodeles waltl. Next base: position 1,067,626,137 of record NC_090449.1, on the reverse strand, counting down.
GTAATCTTTGACGTTTGATTGGATTTCGAAGGTCTTTGACCATCCAGGACAAATTACTCATATTGAACTGTCAAGACGTAGGGGCGACATGCAATAGTTATGTAAACAACTTGTAGATAGAACAAAAACTATGTGGATTTATACAATACTTGCAAAACACAAGGCAACAATATGATGAAAATGTGAAGTGAAATTCCAAATATAAAAATAAAAAAAGAGATAGAAAATGAGAGGTAAAGGATAAGAAGGAGGAAGACATGACAAAAGAGAGGAAAAAGGAAAAGAAGAACAGAAGGGGAAAATGAATTCCCCCTGGTGAAGAAAGAAACATGGTAGAAAACCATAAGACTTTAACCATAAAATGTACTCAAGAAAAAGTGAGAACAATCCAAGTGGGAAGCGGTGGAGCGCAAAAGAATAGAAGAAGAAGCCAACAACGTGCAGCCCCTCATACCTGGGCATAACATAGAAAGAGGACAACAAGTTTGAAAGTGAAAAGGATAATTAGGAAGAATGAAAAACTCTAAAGTGACAATGGGTAAGGAGGATAAACATGGAACACGTCAATCCAAGGATCAGGGATAGACAAGGAACCTGTAAGAAAAGAAGAAAACGTTAGACAGCATTAAAAAAAAGAATGAGAAAAATGGGCTCAACAAATAAAACAATATAAGAATTTACGACTTTTGTTAAGTCATTTGTAATGAAGATAATCAGCTCTTTCCAAGATCCATCACCTCCCTTTATGGGAAAGAATACATTGACTCAAATCCTCTGGGTTATCAAAAGTGGAGGTTTTGACCTTGTAAATGACCTTAAAGAAGCAAGGGTGGATGAGGCCAAATCTGGCATTCATGGATCTTAATGTCGGTTACTGAGCCAGAAAGTCCTTTGGCTTGTTTGCTGATGTGCGGGAGATATCTTGATAGAGAAATCTCTTCTGCATCTATCATTGTTTGTGGCTGAAATAACTCTCATGAGATCTGAGTATTGAAGAAAAATGCAATGATACCTCTGGTCAAGTGAGATTGGGTCCGGATATTGAGACCAGGGGAGTCCATCAATCCAACTATTTTATTGAGATGAAGCTTTAGAAATGCTATCATGTCAGAGCATTCTGTGCCTTCAGGTGTCCAATAAATTCTCAAATTATTTAGGGGGGTCATTATGACTTTGGCTGCACCCTCCACCCCGTCTCGCCATGTAAAAGCCGGCAGAGAGGGGGGTTTGTAATTCTCAGGGTGGCACTGCATGCAGCGCTGCTATGATGGATTAGTACCGCCAAAACCGCCAGTCCCTCCAGTCGAGGAAAAACTGGTGGTGCTGGCGGTCCGACTGTGGTTGAGCTGCCACGGTCATAATGTGACAGTCTGACCGTCACCAAAGTGGTCGGACCACCACTTTGGCCGTGGTGAGATCGCCACCATGGCCCTGAGACCACCAGGGTCGTAATTAGCGCCTTAGTCTGTTGTGGTTCTCCAACTCTTCATTTTTTGTTTTAGGAAGGAGAACTTCCTTGGACAATGAATGGACTTTGGCTGCAACATCCTGGGTATCACTAATTCTTTGTTCAGCCTCTGTTTTATTTCAATTCTTTGAAGGGAGGCATTCGTTTCCACCACAAAAGGCTTTACATTCCTAATTTCATCCATAATGTCTTTTAATGTTAGGGGAAGTGGAGATTTTGTTAGGGAAGCTGGATCCTTTTTCACTCTTTTATTGCCCCTTACTGTTCTATCTTTGCAAGATTTATGAAGAGGGGCGTGTGAAGCAAAGGACCTAACTGGTGGAGGGGACCTGGCTATCCATTATGAAAACTTGTGTGGGAATCAATGTGTCATAAAAGACTGACATCTGAGCCCAGACAAGGAACTGGAGACACTAGCACAATACCGCTACAGCTCTATGAATTTTTGTAGAGAAAAAAGAAGCAACACTCCTGCTGGGCTGCATTATTTAGTGACATGCGCACTTCAGTGAAAGATGCTATACAGTAAACTGAAGAATGACCCAGGAGAAGAAGGTCCATGCAGGCAAGAGTAGTCTGGGATAACATGAAGGCAAAATGATCATGCAGGGCGAAATCAGGGGCAAAAAAGTGTCTGCCATGACTGGTGGTTACTCGTGTCTCATTTGTGACCAGTTGGTGTATTGGAAATGGGATTGTTCAAGTATGCATCAGAACTCACATGAGCAGCACGAGCAATCTGAATATCCCTCTGTCTGGTGTTTATACAAAATGTTGAATACAAAATATTGTGATACATAAATATTTTGATATAAAAAAATAATGGACAGGAATGTCATCGGAAAAAAACGGTAATATCATTGTACAAAATATAATTTTTAAAAAAATCCTTGTATGTAATATTTTTTTATAGGTTAATTATGAAGCGTTATTTGTCCATTTTATTATTGTTAATACTTAGCGTAACCTTGTTGTTAAAAAGTTTAAAATGTATTTTGTGTTTCACTTCATTTTTATATACATTTATATGAAAGTGTCATATTTAATCAATTGTTTGGTGCTTAAGGGCCTCATTAGGAGTCTGGCGGTCCTAGGACCGCCAGACTCATGGTGGCGGTTGGACCACCACACTCCTGGCAGTTGGACCGCCGACCCCACCAGGAACATGGTTCCTGATGGTCAGACTCAGACTGAGTGTTCTTGTGTACTACGGTAGTGACCAATTCTAGAGCACTGTTCCCGCCGGCCTGACCAGTGGGAACTTTGAACTACAATGTTCCTATCAGTCAGCCTGGTGGGAACATTGTAATACTACTGGGGAGGGAGGCTGCTTGTATGACGGTACCCTCCTCCCTGCGTCTTTGGCAGTCGGCTCAGTTCGACTGCCAAAGTCACAATCAAGCCCTAAATGTCTATTTATGTAAATTAAGTTCATTATTCTTTGGGACAATTTTAAAAAATGTGTATGTTTTACATAACAATGTTTTCCAGTACTGTAATATTAATTGTATGTCTATATGTATGAATTTTAAAATGTAATGTATTTATTTGCCACTGTCTATATTTTTAAGTTTGGACAACATTTTAATTATAAAATATAACAGTATAAATAATGTTGTGCTTGATTTGTAGAAATAATAATGTAATGTTTTATTAATTAATGATTGCAAAAATGAATAATTATACAATGTGGAAATAATTTTATCATAATTGAATAATGTATTTTAATTTTAGATTTTTATTTGATTACATTATGGATTTCACATACTGTATAATTACATTGTGATAACTGAAAGTTATGTTTAATTAGCGGGAATAATGTATAATATTATAGTTTTTTGTTCCATTCTTATTGTATTATAAATCAAATATATTTATTTATAATATCATTTAAAAATTAATTTGCTTGAATTGGGTTTATTTATGTAATTTTTTAATAAATAAAATTATTTATGCCTGTATAGAAGAATGATTATATATTATATTTCTATTATAAATATTAATTCTTATTTTAAATATATAGGTGGTCATTACAACCCTGGCGGTGGTGTTAAAGCGGCGGTAAAACTGCCAACAGGCCGGTGGAAAAAAAATTTGAATCACGACCATGGCGGAAACCGCCAACATAGACAGCCACTTTAATACTCCGACCGCCAAGGCGGTACAAACAAACACTGTGGCGGTAACCGCCAACAGACAGGCGGAGGACAATGTGCCGCCCACAGAATAACAACAGTCCAATCCGCCACCTTTTACGGGGCGGGTTCACTGTGAACAAAAACACGGCGGAAACAGGACTTGGAAGGGAAAACGCTCACCTCTACACACCCCACGAGGAACCAGGACGCCATGGAACTTCAGATTCTACCTGTCTTTGTCTTCCTGCTCCTCTACCAGGAGCACGAACGCCGGTGTGAGTACTGCACCTACGACACAGGGGATGGGGGAGGGAAAAGAGAGTGACACTCACACGCAACACGCAACACCCCCACCCCCACCCTCACCCACTACAACACACACACTAATACATCATAATACATTACAGTTACACCCCCCAACCCCCCTGGAAGAATGCAAGGACAAAAGGAAATGAGTCGAATGATTGTAATATATTCAAAGACATGAATCAAAAACATATACCTATATAAAGATGTTCACACTATAAACAAATATACACACCAAGAATACAAGTCCAAGGGATTCCACCATCATAGTCTGTGGACCACTGGGCCCAAAATGCATGGGCGAGGCCCACACAAGATACCCGAACAAGACGGAGAGAACACTGCAGGGGCATCAGATAGAAATAAAACAGGCACCTCAGGGGCAAGGGAAGGGGGGGCACCTCAGCCGGATGAGAGCACAACGCCAGATCCACGAGGGGGCTCCATGCCAATTGATGTATCCTGGGGAGTGCAAAGCCACAGTCTCTCAAGTCTCTACAGTGGGTGGGTTGCCCACTGCTGCATCCTGGGGAGTGCAAAGCCACAGTCTCTCAAGTCTCTCCAGTGGGTGGGTTGCCCACTGTTCCATCCTGGGGAGTGCAAAGCCACAGTCTCTCAAGTCTCAACAGTGGGTGGCTTGCCCACTGCTGCATCCTGGGGAGTGCAAAGCCACAGTCTCTCAAGTCTCTACAGTGGGTGGTTTGCTCACTGCTTTATCCTGGGGAGTGCAAAGCCACAGTCTCTCAAGTGGATGTCATTCTCCACTGGTTCTGGAGGGGGCTTTGTGCCCAGAGTGCTTCATCCTGCCAAGGACAGAGGTAGTGGATGTGATACTCCACTGGTTCTGGAGGGGGCTATGTGCCCAGAGTGCTTCATCCTGCCAAGGACAGAGGTAGTGGATGTCATTCTCCACTGGTTCTGGAGGGGGCTTTGTGCCCAGAGTGCTTCATCCTGCCAAGGACAGAGGTAGTGGATGTCATTCTCCACTGGTTCTGGAGGGGGCATGGTGCCCAGAGTGCTTCATCCTGCCAAGGACAGAGGTAGTGGATGTCATTCTCCACTGGTTCTGGAGGGGGCTTTGTGCCCAGAATGCTTCATCCTGCTCGTGGAGGCCTCAGTAGCGTCAGAATCTTTGGCGCTCAGTGGCCTGCGGTGCTGGTGGTGGCGGTGTACTGTTCAGCTGTGCTGGTGGGCGCGGTGTCCTGTTCAGCGGAGCTGGTGGTGGTGGTGTCCTGTTCAGCAGTGCTGGTGGCAGCGGTGTCCTTGGCAGCGGTGCTGGTGGCAGCGGTGTCCTTGACAACGGTGCTGGTGGCGGCGGTGCTTGGCAGCGGTGCTGGTGGCGGCGGTGTCCTTGGCAGTGATGCTTGTGGCGGTCTTGTCTGCCGTGCAGGTTTTCCCAGACTTGCCAGTTTTAGTGTGCCCCTTCCCCACCTTGGATGGTGCCGCAGACGGATCCACACTCCCACCTCGTTTGAAGATTTTTTTCCTCTCTCCCTCCGGGCACTGGCCAACCTTTGGTGGGGGACTGTCCAGGGTCTGGCTCCTTGGCACACTGGCTGCCCTGCTGCCTGGCGCACTCCAGAAGCCGGTAACTACGGGCACCACTGCTCCCGCTGATGTTGTGGCTGAGGCGCTGGGTTGGGACCTGGAGAGGCGGGCCCTAGGAGACTGAAGGGGTGGGGGAGGTGAGGTGAGGAGGTCAACGTTGGACAGAAAAAGTTTTTGGGACACACTGGGACGGGTAGATGGAGGGTGTTTGGGAGTGGAGGAGGAGGTAGTGGTTGTAGGAGGTGTACGTTTGGTGACTTTGGGTGAAGGTGCATGGGCTGGAGGCTGTCATGAGGTGGATGGCGGTTGGGTGGGTGTGTGGCTGCGTTTGTGTACCTTGGGAGGTGGGCTCACAGACACACTGGGAGAGGACACAGGGGATGTGTGAATGGTTGTGGGGGTGGTGACTGCACGTGAGCGGGGTGTGGTGGTGGGTGTGCTGGTGATGGAGGTAGTGGCTGATGATGTAGTGCATGCAGGTGTGGGTGGAGACGAGACTGGGAGGAAGGAGGGAGACGAGGAGGAGGGGGACACGGTGGAGGCAGTGGCTGTTGGTATGTCTGCATGTGTATGAAGCTTGCGTGACTGCCTGTGGGATGTGTGGTGCTTATGTTTGCCTGAGCTTCCCTTGTGTGTTGAGGTGTGTGCATGCTGGTCTGAGGGTGTGCTTGGGATAGGCTGAGGTACAGGGGTTTGGGTCTGGGTGGAGGAAGTTGGAGGGGGGAGGCTAGAGACAGGGACAATGGCTGCCATCAGTGCAGAGGCCAGAGTCTGAAAAGCTCGCTGATGAGCTGCCTGACCAGAATGAATGCCCTCCAGGTATGCATTGGTTTGTTGCAACTGCCTCTCTACACCCTGGATGGCATTCAAAATGGTAGACTGCCCAACAGTGAGGGACCTGAGGAGGTCAATGGCCTCCTCACTGAGGGCAGCAGGGATGACAGGGGCAGGTGCTGAGGTGCCTGAGGCGAAGGAGATGCCCACCCTCCTGGGTGAGCGGCCACAGGGCAAACGCTGAGGGGCTGCTGGGAGGGCGGTGCTGGTTAGGGGGGGTGGCGGCTGTACCTGTAGATGCGGGGGGCACAGAGGGGCCCGTCACCGCAAGGGAGCTCACATCAGAGGAGGAGTCCGTATCGCTGGTCTCAGCTCCTGTCCCCGCCGTGGAGCTCCCCTTGCCCTCCTTCCCACTGGTGGCTTCTGACTCTGTTGTCTCACCCTCAGGGCCATGTGGGATGCAGCTCCCTCCTGCTCCGGTGCCACTGCTCCTCCGCCTGATGATGCTAATGCACACAAGCACAGGGAGACCACAAAAAGGGGGAGGGGTAAACAGAAGAAAGACATGTTGGGTGCATGCAATACCACTACAGTTGGCGAGCACTACAGACACAGAAGCCCCCTGCACTACGCCGTGCACTTGGAGTTCCCTAATCAATCCCAGGGACATGGTTTACAAAGCTATGCCCGATTGCTGCACACAAGGATGTCACAGGAGCCTGACTAGGTGTAGTTTGCTCTGTACACAGGTGGGGTGGGGTGCCACAGGACCTGCCTTAAGAAGAAACCCTGTCTACCAAACTCGCCCTGGCCTAGGGGAACCCACAGCCCACCTCCCCTACCCAGACACCTCCACTGCACGCTGAATCAGCTGAATGAGGGTGTACTCACCACCTTGTGGCTGCTGTGATGGCCTTAAGCGCCCATCCAACTCCGGGTACGCCATCGCCAGGATCTGGAACATCAGGGGGGTCATGGTGCGACGGGCACCCCTCCCACGTTGGGAGGCCATCCCCAGCTGGGCCTCCGCCGTCTTCTTGCTCCAGCGGCGAATGTCCTCCCATCTTTTCCGGCAGTGGGTGCTCCGTCTGTGGTAAACACCCAGGGTCCGGACTTCCTTGGCGATGGCACGCCAAATATCCTTCTTCTGGTGGGTGCTGACCTACACGAATAGTACAGGGGAAAAGGAGAAGATATAAGCGCCCGCACCGTCACAGTCATTGGCCCGCATTCCTACCCTTGCCATGTCGCACATGCACTCACCGTCGTTTCAAGCACGCCTCATTCTCCCCCCCCCCATTTTAACTCCACACAACTCCAAACAGCCATTGCCCATACAGCATGCTCAGAGTGTACTCACCTGTTTGTCTGGAGGACCGTAGAGTACCGTGTACAGGGGGAGGACCCCATCCACTAGTTTCTCCAACTCCTCCGTGCTGATGACAGGGGCCCTTTCCCCAGACAGCACTTGCAGTGTAGGTCCTCTCCTGTCGAAGATCAGGTATCAATTGATTGAACAGAGAGAAAATGGCAGTCACATCCGCGGCGGTGTGTACCGTCACCACCGACGTACATCGTCATTGGCTCCTGGGACCCATAGGGTCCAATGTTAACCAATGCAGGTTTGCGCCGCGGTCTACAACCGCCTACCGCGACGGTGTACAACGCCAGCGCAATTACCTCATATCCCCTTGTCCCACCTTATAGGTCAGGCAGCCGCCATTTCAGGGGGCCACATGGCATTATTTTTAAATGTGTCTCGCATATATAGGCCTTGATTATACACTAAGACAGCCATATGTCGATTTTGAAAAATGTTCATATAAAGTTGTGTTTACGTACCTCGGTGTTGGTTGACTCTCTGCTTGCTGTTCTCCTCCATAGAGCACGTCCGCTGGGGCAGGTGAGGAGATGGCGGCATCCTCTGGTGTACGGACCGCTGGTGGACCTGTCAACAATGGAGAAGCGACATGTGATCATCACCTACAGACTTGATCATGCCACAATCCAGGAACTGTGTGCCCAGTTGGAGCCAGACCTGATGTCAGCTATCTGCCATCCCACAGGAATCCCCCTCTAGTGCAGGTGCTGTCAGTAAGCCATTTCCTGGCAAGTGGGTCTTTTCAAACAACAGTGGCCATAGCATCAGGGCTGTCCCAGCCTATGTTTTCCAACGTGTTGTCCAGAGTGTTGTCTGCCCTGCTGAAACACATGCAGAGCTACATCGTTTTCCCTCAGGTGGAGGATTTGCCTACAGTGAAAGGTGACTTCTATGCCCTGGGACATATCCCCAGCATCATAGGTGCCATTGATGGAACACATGTGGCCTTGGTCCCCCCCCCGCAGGAGTGATCAGGTGTACAGAAACCGAAAGAGTTACCATTCGTTTAATGTCCAGATGGTGTATTTGGCAGACCAGTACATCTCCCATGTGAATGCCAAATTTCCTGGCTCAGTGCATGACGCTTACATTCTGAGGAATAGCAGCATCCCTTATGTGATGGGGCAACTCCAGAGGCACCATGTGTGGCTATTAGGTGAGGACGTGGACCCAGTGCAGTGTGACTAGGTGTCCGGGTCTGGGGATGTCCCTAAGAGTTAGTGTGTGTCTAACAGTTGTCCCTCGATATTTGCAGGTGACTCTGGTTACCCCAACCTGTCATGGCTACTGATCCCAAGTGAGGAATCCCTAGAACGCTACAATGAGGCACATGGTCGAACTAGGAGGATTATAGAGAGGACCTTCGGCCTCCTGAAGGCCAGGTTCAGGTGCCTTCATATGACAGGTGGTTCCCTATTCTACTCACCAAAGAAGGTGTGTCAGATCATCGTGGCCTGCTGTATGCTTCACAACTTGGCTTTGCGATGACAGGTGCCTTTTCTGCAGGGGGATGGTCCAGGTGGAGGTGTTGTGGCAGCTGTGGAGCCTGTGGACAGTGAAGATGAGAAAGCACAAGAAGAGGACATAGACAACAGGAACACAGTGATCCAACAATACTTTCAGTGAGACACAGGTAAGAAGACAACACTGTCTGCTACATCTGTTTGATCCTTCTACCTCTCATCTGTCTGTCACTTTCACCCAGTGTATGGACCCTGAGTTGTCACTTTCCCTTTCGATTTCACAGATGTGGGTCCCACTGTGTGACATCTGCTTTGTTTCCTCATGGACTAGAGCTGTGTGACATAGGTATATTGACAATGCAATGGATATAGCATTTTTCCACAGCTATTGCAAATACACATTTGTGAAACCACAGACTGACTCCAGATAGTTTTGTGATTTAAGGGTGTTTATTTAAGTAATAAATATTGGAGGGGGTTGTAAAATGGTCAGGGGTGATGGTGGAGGAATGTCCATGGCAGAGTCCAGTCTATTAGTCTCACATGTGCATTGCCCAAAGGGGCATAGGAAGTGGAGCTGGGGCAGTTTAAGTATGGACAGGGTGACAAAGTGGGACAGAAGGATGACAATCAGGGTGGTCACATTTCTTGGTGGGGGTCTTGGCATTGTTCTCTGTCTTTGTCATGGATCTCAGGGACCGCTTGCGGGGTGGTTCTCCATCTGCAGGGGGTTGGGGTGCTGGTGTGGTGGTCCTGTGGCGGTGCCTCCTGTCCTCCCTGAACCCCAAATACTGTTCCTCTTGCAGCCGCTGGGTCTCCTGAAACTTGGCCAGTACCGTTGTCATTGTCTCCTGGGAATGGTGGTAGGCTCCCATGATGTTGGAGAGGGCCTCGTGGAGTGTGGATTCCCTGGGCCTATCCTCCCCCTGTCGCACAGCAGCCCTCCCAGTTCCCCTGTTTCCCTGGGCCTCTGTCCCCTGAATGGTGTGCCCACTGCCCCAAGGTCCCTAGTGTTGTTGGGGTGGTAAGTTAGCCTGGGTTCCCTGTAGTGGTGGACACACTGCTGATTGACGTGTCCTGGGGATAGAGGTATGGGCCTGCTGGGTGGGTGCTGTGCTGGTGTTTCCAGGGGGGGAGGCTTTGTGGTGGCCTGTGCCAGTGTGAGGGAAACCGACTGTCCAGAGGTCCCAGATGGGCCGGGCTGGTCATCTAGATCCAGTGGGACAGAGCTGCTATCATCACTGTGGGCCTCTTCTGTGGGTGGAGTGGACATGTCTGGACCCTCCTGTCCGGTGACGTTGGGTAGGGGTCCTGCAGGGGTGTAAAGGCATAATTATTGCATCGGTGTGTGCCATGGTGTGCAATGGGTGGGTGACCCTGTACCCCATGGCTTGCATTCCTGTGTAGGACCTTGTGTGATAATGGTTTAGGGGGGTGTATGGGTATGGCAGTGGACATGCTTTGGTGATGGGTGTCCATGCTTTGGTGTTACATGCAGGGCTTGGGTTTGGGATGTGTGGTTTGTGATATTGGGACATACGTGAGGAGTTGGAGTGATGGGGGAGAGGCCGAGGGTGGGAGTATGTGATAGCATGCAGGTGGGTGGGGGATGAAGTAATGAAAGATTTGACTTACCAGAGTCCATTCCTCCAGCTACTCCTGCGAGGCCCTCGGGATGCAGTATAGCCAAGACCTGCTCCTCCCATGTTGTTAGTTGTGGGGGAGGAGGTGGGGTTCCGCCGCCAGTCCTTTGTACCGCGATGTGGTGTCTTGAGACCACGGAACGCACCTTCCCCCGTAGGTCGTTCCACCTCTTCCTGATTTCATCCTGTGTTCTTGGGTGCTGTCCCACTGCATTGACCCTGTCCACGATTCTGCGCCATAGCTCCATCTTCCTAGCTATGGCGGTGTGCTGCACCTGTGATCCGAATAGCTGTGGCTCTACCCGGATGATTTCCTCCACTATGACCCTGAGCTCCTCCTTCAGAGAACCTGGGTTGTCTTTGCGGTGCCATGGGGTGGTGTGGGTGATGTGTGGGGTGGTGTGTGTTGTGATGTGTGGGGTGAAATTTAGAGGTGCGTTGTGTGAGGTGTGTGGATGTTGTGTGAGTGATGGTATAGGGTGCCTGTGGATGCTATTGTTCTTTTAGGTGGTGTCTCTCTCTGGCCTTCCTTCGCAATTGTGGTCGTAAGGGTTTGTGGGTGATGTGGGTGTGTGTTTTATATTGTATTGGGTGTGTGGGAGTGGTGTGTGTATGTGTATTAGGTGTGTGTATTTGGAGTTGTCCAATGTGGTTGTGTTTTGTAAATGTGTGTGTATTTTGAGCCCGGTGGTGTGTACCGCTAATGGAATACTGCGGTTGAAAGACTGCTGCGTGGATTCGTGGATTCGTGGGTCGTGATAGTGTGGGCATATTCCTGTAGGTGTGACGGCGGAGGTTTTATTATTGCCAGTTTATCACTGACCTTTGGTGTGGCGGACTTGTGTGGGCGTCTGGATTTTGGCAGATTCCGAGCTGTGGGTCATAATGACCGTGGCGGAATTCCACGGCCGCAGCACTGTGTTGGCGGTCTTCTGCACGGCGGTAAGCGGCTTTTACCGCCAATGTTGTAATGACCCCCATAATGTATAAATAATGGATGTAGTTTAGTCCTTTTATTAGTTTATGTTTATCTTTATGTTATACTGTAAATATATTATTTTTATGACATTTGTATAAATATTAGCAATATATGTTGTATATTTAGCATATATATTTTCACATATTTTATTTGTTTAATGTTTTTACTTTTAATTATATTTAAGTATTTATTAGGTAGGAGTGGGTAAAGTCAATTTAATCTTTTACTTCTAAGCATCTCCTCTAAAATTAGTTACAATGGAGCAGTAATAGTAAATGTTAGCCCTTTAGTGTCCAACACCTTCCCCTAAATTGTTTATATTGGTGTGGGAAAAGTACATGTCAACTGTTTAGTGTCCAGCACCTTTCCCCAAACAGTTTAGCTTGGAATGGAATACTAAATGTCGCTCCCTTGTCCCTTTAGTGTCCAACACCTGAAGTAGGATTAGTACATATAACACCTTTAGTGTACCTCACATTCCCCTAAGTGGTTTAAATTGGAGAGAGAATAGTAACTGTAATCCCTTTAGTGCCCAACACCTTCCCCTAAGTGGTTTAGACATGTGTGGGAATACTAGATGTAACTCCCTTAGTGTCCAGTTTCTTCTCCAAAATGGCTTAGTATGGAGTGGGAACAGCAAATGTCTCTCCTCTAGTGTGCAACGCCTTCCCCTAAATTGTTTAAATTGGAGTGAGTTTTGCATTTTTCACCTGCATTATTAATATTTCTAATTATATTAAATTAATAATGGTACCTGACAGTTTGTAATTTTTATTTTTGTTTTTAAACATTTAGTCAATTTGTATGCTTACATTTTAAGTGGCCAACAACTGGCCTTTATCACATGACCACAAAGTGTATCACCACTTCCCTTAGAAGCACTTATAATCGAAATAGGAAACAGACATCACCAAAACAGTAACAATGGGCATCATCTTGGAACAGCCTTGTCTCAAGAATATATAATCATGTTGTTTGCAAAAATAAATCCACAAGTCATTACATAGAAAACATCCAAGTAGATATATAATGACAAAAAAGAACAGTAAAGACCCAGTTGGACATAAATCCAGCATGTGCATGTACAAATCAGTGTCAAAACGTAAATGTGGTAACATCCAAAAATATCAACAGAAACTAAAATAACAGAAAAAATGTCAAGAACCTAGGAGTGGATATATGATTTATGAACATGTTAAAAAAAGAACAAAACAAATATCAATTATGTCAAGATCCTCAAACGCAGGAAAAGATAACCTGAGATAATTATGGAAGAATACAGTCAAAGTGGGAAAATAACAGATAGCATCATATTTGTCTTCAAGGGTCTCGAAGTGTTAAAAGCCACTCAATACAGAGGAAGAAAAGTGTAGGGGGCTCCAGACCTGCAGGATGACCCCACACCTCACAATCGATTCTCTTCCTTTCTTCCCAAAACAAAGAAGAACAATCAAGCTAAAAACATCTGAAAGATCAAAAAGTTGTGCTTAAAACATTTTCAACATGTCCAAAGCAAAACAGAAAGCAAAGGAATTGTGTTCAATCATCTTACAAATGTACTTTGAGTTCTTCCTCCATATTCCACCCATCTGGTATTTTAGGTTCCACATTGATAATATATTCAAATTCTGTTTTCCTCAGTTGTAGTGTTCAGTTTTTGTTGCATGGGATATGTTCGATTGCAACGAATGCAAGTTTGGATCTGTCACTATAAAGTGCTTCCTAAAAATGACACACCACAGGGTAGTGAGGATCAAGGTGGTCAAAAGCCTGTATATATGCTCTAGTAGCCTCTGTTTAACAGTATGTATTGTACTGCCCACATAACAGTTCTCATAGGGGCATTCTAGAATGTACACCACATGCTGTGTGCTGCTGGACAGAAAGGGGGTGAAGGTTTTAGTACCATTGCTGAATGGAAATATATAGGGCCCGATTAGGAGTTTGGCTGCCCGACCGTCGGACTGCCAATATGGTAGTGGGGAGGCGGCTGCTAAGCTGACGGCCATCCCACCGCTGTATTATGAACTCCCCACCGGGCTGGTCGGCACCAACAGTGTGGCAGCATTGGCTTTGGCGCTTACTAAGGCCAATGTCGCTGCATTGTTGGTGCCGCCAGCACCGACAGAATGCGTGCTGTCTGTCCTGGTGGACAGCGTGCATTCTGAGTGTGCTGACAGGGAGGTCCCTGCACTGTCAATGACATGCCTCTGGGCAGTGCAGGGGCCCCCCTGTGGTGTCGTCTCTGCCAGCCTTTTGATGGTGATGACACTGCCTTGAAAAGGATGGAGGAAAGGCAAGTCGTGATCAGCACGGCGGTGCTGACATCAGCACTGCTGTGCTGGCCCACAATTTGCACCACCACAAACTCATCAGGATCCACGATCCTGGCAGTGACAGTGGTCTTCTGTCAGTCCGACTGCCTGAATCGTAATCTGGCAGTCGGACAGCCGAGATTGTGCTGGTCGGACCACCACTGCAGGTACGTCGACCTTAGGACCGCTGTATTCGAAATGAGGCCCATAATGTTTTCTGCATTTTCTATACTTACAGGCTTTCCATTTACCAAAGGAAAACTTCTGCAAAGATTGTTCAGGTTGGTATTCTTAACAGTGATGCCACTGTGGACTAGATATGCTTGAATGGATAGCCCTGTCCCGTCCTATATATATATATATAGTATTCCAGGTTTGTTCTAAACAAGGTTACTTAAGACAGGGTGACTTTGTACAATCTTCCAATTTTATTAAAGGACTCTGGTGAACGTCTTTGATCTGCTGTTAAAAGAAGTTTTGAGACGAGTGGTGGCATCACATTCTGTATCTATTCCAGATGTATTACTAAAAAGGATGGACTCTCTAGGGATGTCCCTCACACGCTTCAAGGCTCTCTTAAGGCCCCAATCTGTTTAGCCTGTTTTCTGAAATCTTTTCATTAGATTGCTTTCTTATTTTCTGTACACTATGGCACTGCCCACTGATGAAACTATAGGTTTCCGTGGGGGTGTTCTTGTGTTCTTGTGAATCTTAGGTAGGAGATAGAGTACAGGCATATATGGGTATTCTGTTTTCAAGTATTTGTACTCTTGATATTCTGAGTCCTTATTTTCCACCCCTCCAACTGTTCCCCAAAGGTAATCACCATGTCAGTATCTCTCTTTTGAGATTATTTCATAGCATAAGCTATCACTCAATTGTTGGGTGGCTTCATCAATGTACATGTCCTTAGGTGAAATCACAACTTTGTCCCCCTTATTGGCGGAGAGAATAACAATCATATCATCATTTGCAAGATCATTCACAGCTTTCATTTGTGTTAGAGACAGGCTAAATCTATTCTGTTTTTTTTCTATCACACAATTTTTTAAAAATCACAAAAACTAGTGTTGTGAAATGTGTACAAAGAACAATAAGGCATTTGGGGAGTATATGTAGAAATTGCTGGAGGGCTGCACAGTCACACAATTTATTTACGAGCTCTTTGATATCGCCAGCCTCATCCCCATCCTGAGTATTAGACTGTTCTAATTCATATAACATTAAAAGCATATTAAAATCCCCAATTGTTAGATTGTTAGTTGCTCTCAACCTTTCATCAGTATAATGAATATCTGGTGGTCCAGGTTTCAGATAATGCCATTGCTTAAGCTGTAATTTTCTATTGTATTTAAAAAGATCAATCTTTGTTTCCACAGTCAGATCAAGAAGTGGGACAGAAGGAAAGGTCAAAGTTAAGTACTGTGATTTCATCGTGTGTAAGAGTTTTTTTTATAAGTTAGCAGTGGTGTTGTTCGCCACAATGTTCTCCATCATTGCCCTCCGTGTTGGCCCTTCTTGCCTGTTCCCACTAGGGCTCGTAGTATTGGTGTTTTGCCTCTTCCTACTTTTTCTTTGTTGTTATTTCTGCCTTTTGTGCCTCGTCCGTGTCCTCTGGCCCCTCCGCCTCTGCCTTTTCCCTTTTTTGTGTTCACCTTCAGTCCCCTCCTTAGGAGGTGGTATTCCTCTAAAAAAGTAATAGGTTTGAGACCTCTTTCACTCGTAGTCGTTCTTTCACCTGATTCTGATGCATCAGTTTTGCATCCTGTCTCCGATCCTCTCTCTGGTAGGCTACTGTCAGAATTTGTAGCTCCAATCTAAAACATAAGGGGAAAAAAAACAAGAAGAGGCGTGACAGAATACCATGCTAGCCTCGATACATATTACCAACACAAAAAGTGCATGGCACTCCTACTGTCTGTGGCCTGAAACTTTGGGTTTCACCAAATTACTACAAGTGTATCCCTCCCAACCCCGTAAAACCCGGGATCTCTAAGATATGAATGAGGTGGGCTCACTCACATAATGTGACGTGCTTCATCATTGGCCACCTCATCCCACCCTGGTAAGACCATACTACCAGGGCGGACACGACCTCAGGGGGGCCTACCCTGAGGGAGTTCTTAGAAATTATCTAACTGGACAAGGAACTCCAGTCCAGATATCGATAAAAATATCTAAGGATAAACAGTGACCTGTTTTATTAAGGCAGTATCCTTGATATGATTAAAATTCCTCCAATTAGTAGTTACCACTGGGGTTAGTAGTGAGTATTATGCACACTTATTTGTACTTTGTGTTATTGAGTTTAATAGTCTTCTGTGTTAGGCCTAGTTAGGTTTCGGTAGTACTTTTTCATTATCTTATTTAATGTTGTATTATGTGTTTTGCATAGTTGTATGTAATGTACACGTTACATTTGTATATAGAGTTTTTTTGTGAGTGGGTGTTGTATGTTTTTTTTTTTTTTTTTTCAAGTTTACAGAACTGAAGTTATCGTATGGGCATTTAGATTTCATGATTTTTTTCAATGGAAATTATTTTGGTTTCAAGTAACCCAATGTTTTTAACTTTGATTTTCTTATATTTTTTAAGTTTCATGGAGCGTTTCTGTTTTTATTATATTTTAACAACATGGATAGGGACGAGGCTCTTCAGCTACAGAACAGTACGTTTTATTTAGGTAATTAATTTTGGGTGGAAAATGTTACATTTCATTATGTATGTATATTTGATGTGATTGTTGAGTGTTATTTTATATTTTATTTCTGGTATTTACTTGGTTCTATTTGATTTTATTTGTAATTCTGAGCTTTGCGATTGGCGATTTGTTTATAACTAATTAAGAAACACATTTTTTATATATCAGTGTTTTGTTATTTTACTTGTATGTTGTTTTGACTGATGTATACAAATAATGTGTTCAGTATGTAGTTAAAAACATTTTGTGCAGGTTTGCATTTTGGTTGAGGTTCATTGATTAGTGTGTAGATAGGTTGTGCTTTTAATAGGGTTTTGAGAGTCTAAGTAATGTACTCCTTTGTTAAGCGTTTTGCCTTACATTGTAGCATTTTGTATATTGTATTGGTTTGTTAGTTAATTTAAGGTTTAGTTTGGGTCACTGATTGCCACACTCTTAGTTGTTGATAGCTTTGTTCTTCCGGTAGGGTTTCTATGAATTGGATGGTGTAGGTTGGGTTCTCCCTACTGCAGATTGAAAGGCATTGTTCCATCCTTCTACTGTGCTGTTGGTTTTGGCCTCTTGATCCGGGTTGCTGTCGAAGACATTCCACAGTGGTATTTGGACTTTGGGTTAGTGTATGTGTCTGGAGTGGTGCAGTCTGCCAACCCAAGTGTCTTCACATTTGTTCTTTAGGGGACTTAGGGTCTGATTCCGAGTTTGGCGATTAGACAAGCCGACTGCCAAACTCACAGGGATGAGACCGCCGTCAACCCTGTGGCCTCATCCCCAGTAGTATTACAATGTTCCCACCAGGCTGAAAAGCGGGACCATCGTATTAAGACGTTCCAGCCAGTCAACCCGGTGGAACAGTGCTACGGTATTAGTCTTGGCTTCCTTAAGGGGGCAGAGGCCAATACTGTAGTACAACAGCACCCTTCGAATGCATTCAGACAGGGGGGCCCCTGCGCAGCCCATGACATGGTCGTGGGCAGTGCTGGGACCCCCGTCTAGACCCCAGCACTGCCTTTCCACCAGTCTGACAGGAAGGGGACTCGTGATCAGCATGGCGGTGCTGAACACGGCACCGCCGTGGCTGACCACGAGTTTGACTGCCATCAGTGCATCGGGAACCATGTTCATGGTGGGGACGGCATTCCCCTGGGGGTCCGACCGCCAGGATCATAATGTGGCAGTCCAACCCCCTGGAGTGTGGTGGCCCAACCGGCACTGTGAGTTTGGCAGTCCGTGGCCATGGTTCCCGACGGGCTGATGGCGGTCAGACTCGTGGTCAGCCACGGCAGCACTGAACTCAGCACTGCCATGGTGATCACAACTTCTGTCTCTGCCAGCCTTGCTGATCACAGCTTCTGTCTCTGCCAGCCTTTCCATGGTGGGGACCCTGCCATGGAAAGGCTGACGGAAACCCTGTGCAGACACAAAGCATTCCCATGGTGCTGGGTAGAGGGCCCCCCTGCACACCCACACTGCCAGCCTTTCCAGGTCGGTGAAACTGCCATGGAAAGGCCGGCAGTGAAGGGGAGGTGTAATCAGCCAGACGGTGCTGAGTTCAGCGCCACCCTGGCTGAGTACATCTCTGACCACCATCATGCCTTCGGGAACCATGCTCCTGGCGGGGACGGCGGTCTTTAGGCAGGTCTGCCCGCTAGGGTTGTAACTGGGCAGTCAGACCACCTGGAGTGGGGCGCTCCAACCGTCAATGTAAGTGTGGCAGTCTGAGACCCAAAGTGTTTTGATTTGTTTTTATTCTATTACAATCTCTGTTTTCAGCACACTTCAGAATTGCAAAAAATGTGTTTCATTTATTTTTCTTAACTGCTGAATGCATACAGTACAGTTACAGGTATTTACATTTTGTTGTGTGTTGCGAAAAAATTGCTATCCTACAAACTTTCCTTTCACACTCCCTGTACCCCAGCATGATTGTCACATAATGCTCTTCAAAAACTCCTTTCACTTTGCAATTAGAGAAAGAAAAGTAAACACCAATCCCATGTTAAAAGAATAAGCAACATTGTGTCAGAAGCCATAGCCTTGGTCTTTGAAGCACCGTTGAGATAAACACAGAAGTTAAATTGCTCAAACTTTCTGACCCACCAAAAATCAGCTAGTGTCACACCAGTGGGTCATGACCCACAGTTGGCAAACCACTGAGGTAGGGAATTAAAATAAAAACCCAAAGGAAATAATGTTGAACTAAATAAATTAATTGAAGTACTTAAACATATAATTAAATCTAATAAAAAATATAAAAATAGTGCATATATATTATTTGTTTATAAACTATTTGAATTTAAAAATGACTGTAGCAACATTTTTATTAAAATATAAGTAAATATATTTTAATTAATCCTTCACATCTTTTTATAATTAATAAGGCATATTATGATGGTCATTTTGAACATGGCGGTGCCGCCCGCCATGCTGGAGGTGGCGGGTAAAACCGCCAGCCGGCATGGCGGGCCACACCGCCACATTAAGAACACCTTGAGGGCCGCCATCGGCAGCCCTCACTCACTGTCAGGTTGCCTCCGTCAGGCGGTGGTCGGAATCATTATCCGACAGTGCAGCGGTGCTGCTCCTCGGATAATGATCCCTAATCCTCCAGCCTTTCCCTGGCAGGGAAACCCACCAGGAAAAGGGTGGTGGAGGGGGTGCTCCAGGGCAGTGATTTGCGCGACGGGTGCAGCTGCACCCGCTGCACAGAGGCATTGGCGGCGGCGGCTCCATGTGGAGCTGCCGTCAATCTCCCGGCCAGGCATTCCTCTGGAATACGGCCGGCGGGGATCCAGGGACGCTGGCGGTCAGTGTTTTAACCGCCAGCATGAAGACAGCGGTTTCGACCGCCGTGTTCATTATGAGGGCCTATGTTTTGAAGCTGGGAATTTATTTTTTCATTTAAATCTACAAAAATGATTTGTAATAATATTAACATAGTTTTATTAATTGAAGATGTATTTCAAAATTAAGTTAATAGTGCTGTACCATTTTCTTTTAAATCTCATAGCTGCTGCACCACCATAGCAAGTCACAGGACTTCACCACTGCCAGTACGGCATCCATTTTAGGACATCCTCATTCCTCACTCCTCATCCCTACTTCTCATCCATCATCCCTACGGATGTCCTAAAATGGATGCTGTACGCCAGAGGATGAGGGAGCTGTATTCTTTCCCAGT
The DNA here is from genome assembly GCF_031143425.1 of Pleurodeles waltl. Taxonomy (NCBI): domain Eukaryota; kingdom Metazoa; phylum Chordata; class Amphibia; order Caudata; family Salamandridae; genus Pleurodeles; species Pleurodeles waltl. The sequence continues at coordinate 1,067,606,243 of NC_090449.1, read as the reverse complement.
TTCGCGATTCCATTTATTTCAACACTGATTTCTCACCAATACTGGAGATGTGCCAACTTCAAAATAGGAGGGATAACAGGGCGACTCCCTCCATCAAGAGGGGGGTAACTGGCTCATTCAAGTACATCAATAATAATGTACCTGCTAGAAATGTAGAGGTTTCCATATTGTCAAGTACTCACTGGTAACTGCAGCCGCCAATGAAGGCAGGAGCATCCTGTCCACTAGGAATTTGAAGCACGGGTGGAAGATGAGTGACAGGACCATCCCCTCATCTCTCAGTAATATAAGCACCCCTCAGGCCCTGGCTGTACTGACAAAACACCAGCACAGTAAAGGTGTTGTTTTGGATATTACAGCTGCCTTCACATACTCCACTTCATGACACTGTGTTTTTTTTATTTATATATTGCATTTATTCCTCATCAACCAGTGGGTTATAGCCAATATTATGTGCAAACTGCATAAAACAAAAAAGTTAAACTAGAAATAAATATAATAAATTATTTAACATTAATATTTAACATAAAACTTCATTCTCATATTTATTTTTGAGTTACATGATGATGAATAAGATTTATAAAGTGCACCATACATACCACACAGAAAATCTAGCACACAGTGAGCATTGCGAGGGTGCTTGGCAGGGGGAGCCCTGCACTGCCCATGCCATGTGCATGGCCAATGCAGGGGCCCACCAGTGGCCCCCTGCACCTGTTCTTTGCCAGCCTTTTCATGGCAGTGTTACAGCCATGAAAAGTCTAATGGAGAACCAGGTCATGATCCGTAGGCCAGCGTTGCTTGCTGATTCCAACCTCTGCCACCATCAGCCTGTCAGTATCATTGATCCCGGAGGAGATGGCAGCACCCTGGCGGTCTGACTATGTGGCAGTCAACCACCACAGCAGCGGCACTCCTGACCGGCACCGTGGGGCTGTTAGTCTCAACACCGCCAGCCTTGTAATCAGGCCCTTTATGTTAAGAGTGAATGGTAGGGAGAAACACAAAGCCAGGATATAAAACGTAACACAATGATTGTGGTTATCTGTACTAGCAATACTATATTACTTCCCAAAGGAACCCTACTCTGAAATCTCAGAACAGCAACAGATTGATATAAAAAATCAATAACGGTCTAGCCCATGGCATACACTTTGCATGCAGTTCCTTGATGCCAGTAACAAGATCACTGTGCTATATTGGAAGGCTTGCAATTTATGAGCTGGAAGAAACAAAATGATCCCAGTGCCAAAAGCAGTAGTCCACTCACTTATCTAAATAAAAAAACTAATCTGTGATTTGCATGTAACTTCGCAGCACGCATCAACCCTCTCTGCTTCTTTCGCACTGCTCTCCCAGAACTATGTTGACCACACAAGTTATCTTACCACTGATTTAATCACCTCAAAACTGCTGGGCACATAATGATCTCTGTGTCATAACCTGTAAGATATTTGAAAATGCACCATCTTTGTGACCAATGAAGTCATTTAGGACAGATAACATGCTGCCTATGTCCTTTTTGTGACATTTTTTCCTGTAGATCTTCTTAAATAGATGTATAAATTGACTGTCGAACTCTGCTCTGGAAGCTCTGTCGCTCTGAAATCTACCCTCTTTCTACTCCACACCTCGATCCCTATTTTACAGATTCCTGGAGATTTTATTTCCAATTCCAGCACTGTCTCCACCTTGACTGCAAAGTCTATGAATGTTAAAAGTATTGGAAATGTTTTTAAAACAAAATATTTAACTCAAAAATAAATATTGAAAATATGAAAATATTCTATGATAAATATTATTGTAAATTCACTTTATGTATTTATTTTACATTTTGAACAAAATAAACAAACATTGTACAGCACTTTTAACGTAAACTCAAAATACATTTTTAATTAAAGAAAGTATAGTAAATTACATTCAAATTATGTTTCTGAAATTTAAATTAGTAAAGAAAAAAATGGGTGGATAGGATACTTTAAATGAATGTAGCTATAGTTTAATGACAAAAATTGTTCCCTTAAAGTTTAGATTCGAAATAGGGTAAACACATGTCTTACAGTTAAACAATAAATGTTTAACACTTGTATTTTTTTTTACATTAAATTATATTTATTCTAATATTTTAGTTGAACATTATTTCCTCTGCCTATCATTTTAATTCCCTACCTCTCTTATATTGTATCACAATCTGTTGCAGTAAAAGTGGTTGATCATGAGTGGTGCTGGACTTACTATTTTTTTAGTTGTAACTAATCCTTGGATTTTGTAAATAAGCAAAAAGTAGTAAGCTTACTCAAAAGAGTAAATGACTCAATAAGATACCTTTGTGAGTTAGGCCCATCATGTTTATCTTCTTTGCTGCACTGGTGCAAATCTAGACCTATGCCAAAGCTTGCATTGCCCTGGTCATCAGTTTGGCCAGGGGCAGGGGACAGTCCCAGCTGAACCCTTGAAAATATTGAATAGGTATGTTCTAGATTTTAAATTTGATTATGGATCTTTGTGATGTTATGGATCTGAGATGGAGTAGGAATTGAATGGTTTAATGTCTACTGAAATGTCGCGTGAACTGTGCAAATAAAACAACGGAAGTGGGAGGGTTTGAGAAATAAAAGCAATTTTAAATTAACGTAGCTCTCACCCTCTTCAGCCATGTTTTTCTGCTCACGCTAAAGAGTGCCAGAAGGAAGTGTCAGTTTCTGCCGTTTTTATCCATTCTTTCACATCTCCTACTATGCTCTCCAAATTCACCCTTTATAGACTCTTCCCTCCTCTATCCCTCCTTGGACCATCCCTAACCTCATTTTACTACCATGATCTCCCTAAACCGTTTCTGGAGACTCTTAACCTCCTCCATCTCTCCGTTTACTCATCCCAAACCTCATCTTACGACTGTGATCCCCAAAATAACACTTCCCACTTCTATCCCTCCATCATCATATTAAACCAAACTAACCGACATCGCACAAATTAACTCATATTTCCCATTATTAATCCACCACTAATCTGTTTTGGGTTTCTGAGTAGTGGCTACTCGCCGAAAAGAGCTTTCACGCTTTATCAGGGGTAGTAAGTGCTATATAGCTGCAATTTTAATTACAATTACAATTACATCTTCATCCAAGAGACAAGAAAGTGTTGATGAATTTGCTCAGACAAAATGCTTGCATCCTAGTTGCAGTTTGTTGGTCGCCCACTTCCTCCCGCTTGAATTCAACTTTCAGACACCTGCATGGTCCCTTTGTTCTAAGTCCCCCCATGTCCACCATGGCAGACACGTCCATTTAATACTGCAAATGTGTGCCTTGCCTTTACTTATTGGGCGCGTTCCAATTCAGTTTTCTTGGGAAATCTCCGGTTGAACCAGTGATTTATAGACTGTTGTATTTTTTCTTTTGTTAGTTTATGATTTCAGACTTTGGAGTATGAGCAGAGTTCTTCAACCTTCCTTCTGAGTCAATGATTCATGACTGCCCTGGCAGAGCTTAAAACGCTCCATGTGTAATATCAAGGTGGCGACCACCCTGTGGCTGGGGCAATCTTGTTGTTGCACAGTTTAACAATGCGGCTTCTCATTTATCCAAGTTCTGGTTCCCAGTTGTTTGCCTCTAGTGGTTAGGGCTGGACAAATTTGTTTTTTACAAGGATCCAAAAACTTTGGGAAATATTGCCCATTTCCAGTCGTTTTAGATCAGTATGCCTGGAATAAAAAAAAAGAAATGTGAACTTAGGCGGATGTATGACATTTCAATGAATGTCTTTACCACGCATGCCTTTACCACGCGTCCATTACCAAGCAAAGCCTTTACCACACATTGTCTTTACCAAACAAGTCTTTATCACACATGCCTTTACAATCAAATAGTAAGTATATACATCAGGTAACTGAAACCCCTATATATTTATATATATATATATATATATATATATATATACGTATATATATATATATATATATTTTATCTGTTATATACTATATTGTTATAAAGGCATGTTTGGTAATGGCATATATGTGGTAAAGGCAATGCGTGGTAAAGGTATTGTGTGGTAAAGACCGTGTTCTAAAGGATGTTTCCCAACTTAGGCAAATGCAGTGGACTACGAAATGCCTAGCATCACAAGAATGTATCATTCTGTACAGTGAGGATTGTGGGAAACACGGACACTTGTGCCCAGGGCCAGCTTTAGTTCTGGTGGTTTCTGGAGCGACAATCTTTTTTAGTGGCCCCAGTGACCTCCTTCTCCAAGGATTCCCTCACTACCACCCTCCAACAGTGCCTCTCATCCCCACTCTCTCACATGCATTTAATGTTTTATAGCGCCACTCATACCAGTGGAGCATGTCAGAGCACTTTACATCATATGCACATTATACAGAGACAATGAATCACAGGTGTGTAAATGATTGTATAGGAAATGTTACACAAGACAACAAGGATTACAAGGTGTAGGAGTTACCTGTCACCAATACTAGTAGGCAATATATTTTAAGTGTATTTGATCTGTAGAAGCACAAACTCAGGATTTAAAAAGTATCATTATGTATTTCTGCCCAAATTAACTTTTTTTTAACAACCATAGGATAATGAGAGACTGAGGAAAAGAAACATTGTAACCTATGAAGGTTGCATGCAGCTCTTTGATGACAAGCCACTGTGCTATATTAGGATTGTAACTTATGAACTGCAGGTAACGAAAGGATCTCTGTGACAAAAACAGAAACCCACTCAGCTATCCTCATAAAATACAGTTCTGTATTCTGCGTTCTTTGCAGCAGGAGTAGTAATCCTCTGGGCTACCTTATGATAAGACAAAGCTGTCAATAGACAAAACTCCATCTCACCAAGGGCCCAGGCAAGGGCCATTCTGTTGTGCAGGCAGCAGAGTTGGCACTTGAGGATGCTGTCGCGACTCCCTCCCACCCTCTGCTCATCTGGCAAAGAGCCAGGCTTTTTGTGAGAAGGTGGAAGTTTCATGGGGTGGTGAGGAGTGCTTGGCTCCGGTGGGTTAAAGGGCGTGAAATGGCAACCACTTGATTAACTGGCAACCTTTTTAATAAGGAAGCAGGTTCTGGCCAGCCATGAGACCAAAAGACCGAGTAATTGAGACCGGACATTCACAGGAGGAAAAGGTGTCCCACCCACCCACACCCAAAAGCAATGTCCGCCGTCATCACAGTTGGTGGGTTGCAGTAGATCTGCAGCTAAGAATAGAGGACAGTAGCGGAGGGAGCAGCAATAGTTGTTAAAAGACATCACCTGCAGGTCTGCTGGAAGGCCTAAGGAGGGATGAAGGTTGCTACACCTATGGGCTTTGGGATGCCTAACAGCAGGGACACTGGGGGCTGTGAAGGGGATTGGGAGTAGCCAGTGCTTAATTTAAGCTGGTGGTGTCCTGTGCCAGGCTCAGGCACGTTCTTATCAACACCAGCACTTGTCACAGTCTGCCACATGGTGGAGCTGTGTATGTAATTTAACCCCTTGAGTGCCCCAGACGAGGTGGTCTCGTCCTCGGCACCGGTTGCACCTCGTCCGGCTATGGGCCCCCGGGGTAGTGCTAGCGCTTCCCCATATGGCCGCACACCCCCCTCCCCTGGGCAGAGATGGAAGGGGAATCACTTCCCCTTCCACCCCCTCCCCCCGTGACGTCTGATGACGTCAGAGTGCTTTTGCATGCTGACCTCTTCAGAGGCCTTCCCTCCGGCGCTGGAAGCTCAGCTTCCAGCACCGATCGAAGGAGAAATGCAAAAGCATTTCTCCTCCGATCACGTGTAGGGGGCAGATAAGCATGGGAAAGGCCTTTCCTCTCCTTTCATGTCTCTCTGAGCATTTCTGCTAGACACCAGGGATTTTTTTTTTTGTTATTTCAAATAAGGGGAGCGGCCCCTTGGGCAAGGGCCGCTCCTCGGGGGGCAAAATATTTGTAGGCCACAGATCAGCCTAAAATTATTAGGCTGATCTGCCCCCTCTACACCAGGGATTTTTTTTCTTCTTTTTTTGTACTTGCACATAAGGGGAGCAGCCCCTTGGGCAAGGGCCACTCCCCAGGAGGGCATATGATTTTTAGGCCATTACTGCCCCCCCTGGGGGCAGATCGGCCTAATATTATTAGGCCGATCTGCCCCCAGGGGGGGCAGAAAACCACTAGACACCAGGAATCCATTTTCTTTTGTTTATTTTTATTTTTTTATGTTTGGGGAGCGACCCATTAGGCAAGGGTTGCTCCCGGGGGGGGATTATTATTAGGCCACTTCCGCCCCCCGGGGGTAGATCGGCCCTGCAATCTTCCCCCGGGGGCAGAAACCACTAGACTCCAGGGATTTTTTTTTTTTTATACTAACGCATAAAGGGAGTGGCCCCTTTGGCAAGGGCCACTCCCCAGGGGGGGGCAAAATATGTTTAGGCCTTTTCGGCCCCCCCGAAGGCAGATCGGCCTAACATAATTAGGTGGGGGCAGAAACCTCTAGACACCAGGGATATATATTTTTTTATTTACTTTACGTTTTTATGTATGGGGAGCGATCCCTTAGACAAGGGTCACTCCCTTGGGGGGCAAATTGTATTTAGGCCATTTCTGCCCCCCTTGGGGGCAGATCGGCCTATTTTTGTTAGGCCAATCTGCCCCCAAAGGGAGCAGAAACCTCTAGACACCATGGATTGGTGTGTGTGTATGTGTGTGTTTTGTTTTGGGGGGGCAGCCCCTTTGGCAAGGGTCGCTCCCCATGGGGGCACATTACTGTTGGCCATAACTGCCCCCCTTGGGGGCAGATTGTCCTATTTTTGGAAGGCCCATCAGCCCCCAAGGGGGCAGAAAGCCCACCAGAGACCAGGGAAGATTTTTTTTTCAAAATAAGAGGTTGGGGGTATGGCCATACCCCTACCCCAAATAAATGGGGCCAAAGTTGTTCTTCCCACCAGTGGGCAGATTGGGCAATTACCCCCGATCCACACCCCGGGGGGGACAGAAAGTCTACTAGATGCCAGGGAATAAAAAAAATAAAAGAAAATAGTGGGGTGGTGGCTACCAACCAGTATGGGCCTGGTTATGCCCCCACCCGAACTGAAGGGGCTAACAGTCATTCAGCTCTCCCCCACACACTAAAACATCTTATCCCATGGTAAGCAAGAGGACATTTAATTTTTTTTGTTTTTGTTTTACATTTGGGCCATGAGAGCTTGGTAACTCTCAAAAGTGTCCCACTTGGAATGGTGAGGGCTGCACTTTTTTTACTTTGGGACGCTGCCATGTAGAAAATTCCACAAGACATAGACACATCTGAAAACTAAACATCTAGTTGATTCTAGGGTGGTGTGCTTCACATGCACCCCGCACCATTTCCTTACCCACAATGCCCTGCTGGAAAGCACACATTTTTCCCACATTTTTGTGATGGAACCTTCCGGAATCTGCAGGAATCCAAAAAATTCCTACCACCCAGCATCATCTCATCTATACCGATAAAATTTCTGCTGCACTTGTCAGCCTAAAATTTTTTTTTTTAAACTGTCCTTTTGGACCCACTTTGGTTCCCCCTCAATTTCGACGTGTTTTTGGCTCTTCCCTGTCACAAACACTTGGCCCACCTACACAAGTGAGATAAATTAGATTTTTTAGCTAAATTTGAGGTTTGCTGAGGATTCTGGGTAATTAAACATTGGGGGATCCACGCAAATCACATCTCCATTGAATCCCTCGGGTGTCTAGTTTTCAGAAATGTCTGGGTTTGGTTGGTTTCCCTAGATGGCTGCTGAGCCCAGGACCAAAAACATAGGTGCCCCCCTCAAAAACAGGTAGTTTTCTATTTGATAATTTTGATGTGTCCAGATAGTGTTTTGGGGCATTTCCTGCTGCGGGCACTAGGCCTACCCACACAAGTGAGGCACCATTTTTATCGGGAGACTTGGGGGAACACTGGTTGGAAGGAAATTTGAGGCTCCTCTCAGATTCCAGAACTTTCTGTCACCGAAATGTGAGGAAAAAGTGTTTTTTAGCCAAATTTTGAGGTTTGCAAAGGATTCTGGGTAACAGAACCTGGTCAGAGCCCCACAAGTCACCCCGTCTTGGATTCCCCTAGGTCTCTAGTATTAAAAAATGCACAGGTTTGGTAGGTTTCCCTAGGTGGCGGCTGAGCTAGAGGCCAAAATCCACAGGTAGGCACTTTGCAAAAAACACCTCTGTTTTCTGTGGAAAAATATGATGTGTCCACGTTGTGTTTTGGGGCATTTCCTGTCACGGGCACTAGGCCTACCCACACAAGTGAGGTATCATTTTTATCGGGAGACTTATGGGAACGCTGGGTGGAAGGAAATGTGTGGCTCCTCTCAGATTCTAGAACTTTCTGCCATCGAAATGTGAGGAAAAAGTGTTTTTTTAGCCAAATTTGCAAAGGATTCTGGGTAACAGAACCTGGTGAAAGCCCCACAATTCACCCCGTCTTGGATTCCCCAAGGTCTCCAGTTTTAAAAAATGCACAGGTTTGGTAGGATTCCCTAGGTGCCGGCTGAGCTAGAGGCCAAAATCCGCAGGTAGGCACTTTGCAAAAAACACCTCTGTTTTCTCTGGGAAAATTTGATGTGTCCACGTTGTGTTTTGGGGCATTTCCTGTCGCGGGAGCTGGGCCTACCCACACAAGTGGGGTACCATTTTTATCGGGAGACTTGGGGGAACATAGAATAGCAAAACAAGTGTTACTGCCCCTTGTCTTTCTCTACATTTTCTCTTTCCAAATATAAGACAGTGTGTAAAAAAGACGTCTATTTGAGAAATGCACTGTAATTCACGTGCTAGGATGGGCACCCCAGAATTCAGAGATGTGCAAATAACCACTGCTCCTCAATACCTTATCTTGTGCCCATTTTTGAAAATACAAAGGTTTTCTTGATACCTATTTTTGACTCTTTATATTTCAGAAAATGAATTGCTGTGTACCCGGTATAGAATGAAAACCCACTGCAAGGTGCAGCTCATTTATTGGCTCTGGGTACCTCGTCCTATATATCCCCGCAACCAGAAGAGTCCAGCAGACGTAACGGTATATTGCTTTCAAAAATCTGATATTGCGGAAAAATGGCTGTTTTTTTCACCTCAATTTCAATATTTTTTTTATTTCAGTTATTATTTTCTGTAGGAAACCCTTGTAGGATCTACACAAATTACCCATTGCTGAATTCAGAATTTTGTCTACTTTTCAGAAATGTTTAGGTTTCTGGGATCCAGCATTGGTTTCACAGCCATTTCTGTCACTGACTGGAAGGAGGCTGAAAGCACAAAAAATCGTAAAAATGGGGTATGTCCCAGTAAAATGCAAAAATTGTGTTGAAAAATTGGGTTTTCTGATTCAAGTGTGCCTGTTCCTGAAAGCTGGGAAGCTGGTGAATTTAGCACTGCAAACTCTTTGTTGATGCCAATTTCAGGGAAACAAACCACAAGCCTTCTTCTGCAGCCCTTTTTTCCAATTTGTTTAAAAAAAAACGAAATTCTTACTGTATTTTGGCTAATTTCTTGGTCTCCTTCAGGGGAACCCACAAAGTCTGGGTACCTATAGAATCCCTATGATTTTGGACGCAAATTTGGGGTGGGTAGCTTATGTGGACACAAGCTACGAGGGCCTAAGTGTTCCCTGCTCCTAATAGCCCAAAAAAAGCCTGGCACCTGAGGGGGAAAAGGCCTGGCAGCGAAGGGGTTAAAGATGACCACAAAAACAGTTGTTTATTAATTTGATATACATTAAATTGACCATTACCTGCTGCCCAAGCCATTGTTAGAGTTTTGGGGGCCTGGAATAGTCTGAATTGGCACACTTATAAGAGTGTTACAGTAAGTAGTTGTGCAAGTTGCAGGGGACTTCTAAGTAGGACCCTGCCCCCTTTTAAAAAAAAAATTAACTACTGGGAGACGCCACAAAGCAGATACAGCACTTGCAGCTCAGACAGGGCCTACAAGGGCAGAAGAGGACAGCCTAATAGTAGCAAGGGAAGCCTGAACTCTGCAAAGCTTAACTCCGTGACAGTAGGTTGTCACGAAATGGTAGTTGAACTCTACTGCCTGCAAAAAGTGACAGTGGTTTATGGTGTCAAATTGTCATAATAATCCTAATAAACTGTGGCTAGTTATCTCCAAACAATGTCTCTTCATATTCTTAAGAAGTGGGGTGATTTTGGAGTGACATTTGGTGGCCGGGTGGCTTAGGTGGGTCTGCCAACGGTCTGTTAACGGTAATGTCATTAATTACACTGCCTGGCCCCTGACGGTGCGTGAAAGCAAGTTTCCCAGCAGGGGAGCCTGTCTGCGGAACCCGTCTTCGAGAGGAGTGGTTGTCAAACCTTGACTTCTGTGGAAGTTACTGGAATCCGGGGACCCCACTTAAACATTATTGGAATCCGGGGAACCACCACCGAGTCATTACTGGAAGCCAGGGACTCCTTCCTAAACATTGTTGATGATTTGAACCACAAAACAATACACAAAAATGCAGAAAAAGGCATTCCACCAAACACATACACAAAGGATAACACATTTTATTTAATTTCACACAAACTGTAAATAAAAAAAATGTTAATTTTAATAAGAAGGTTTTCTAAATTCAATTGAAGCTACACAGCTTCCATACTATATTCTGTTGGATGCACCTGCACGGCTCCCAGGAATAATTCTGAGGATACTAATTTAATTTTAAGCCTCCAGTTTCTAATTACTTCAAATTTACACTACTTTTTTAAATGTTCAATTGTACATTTGGCCACTTTATTTATGTACACTTTATTAATCTGTTAATGTTATAGTTTTTTAAGCAGTGACAGTCCCCCTTAGGAGGCTTTGCAGACCCCGTGGGGTCCCCGGACCACAGGTTGGGAACCTCTTGTCCTAGGACTCTTACCATGGGAGTAAGACTGCAGGTTCTCAGGAGGCAGCACCATCATGTGTGTGGGAAACTGAGTTGTTCCAGCACTAGATGGAGGCTGTCGGACTAACCATTTCGGCTAGGTAGCAGCACCTCACCCTAGCCTAGAAAGTCAAGGTGGTTTGTGCAGCCTGGAAAGCCTGACACTCGGACTCCTCAGGGAAGACATGGGCAGATCTTGCCCTTTTCTCTCATTTGCACAAGTCTCACACAAGCAAAGGCAGACAAAGGGATGCAGCACAGTTTTTATTGCATTCATTGAAAAGACTCCATTCTGTGATAAAAGACATGCGCTATGATTATTAGGAGGATGAAACATATATAATAGTTAGAATTGTGACCATTAGTGTAAAACTAATGAACAATCCCAATATCCTGAAGAAGACAAGTGTCTGAAAAATCCTACCTACACTCTTAGCATCTATGTGAGAGCATAGAAGTGATACCCTTTTCTGCCCGTACAAGTCTATGGAAGGAGCCCCCACCCTCATACCTGAAACAGGGTCTGCTGGTCATCTCCTGGGTTGGCTGTAGAGCTGTGATAAGGTGACACACAGCATGAGATGGCTCCTCCGGCTGGAATGACCTTTCTAACCTCCTTTGGCCTGTGTGATGTTTGTGTTCTGAGAACAGGCCTGACGTGTTAATGTGTAGAAGACTGGCTCTGCACTCCCGTGGTGACAATGCACAGCCCTGAGCAGAGGTACATGGCAAAATGCTGTGCAAAAGAACCAAAAAGGATGCTTTTGCAGAAAAGCAGCTGATTTGAAAATAAAACATCCCTGCTAAAAGCAACTTCTGCTAAAATAAAATAAAATGAATAAATGAAATACCTAGGTAAAAGGGCACAGGTCGCAGGCCTAAGCTAAAATAAATGTGCTCAAGCAAAGCGCTAAAATGAACCCATAACACCCTCCTCACTGTCGGGACAACAGTGCAGGACCAAGACCTAAAATAAACTACACTTTGAACTATGACACAAAAAGCAAACTGAACGATACATAAAAGAGATACAAATGTCAATGTTGACGAGTAAATCAGGTGGAAAGGCAGTCCAAATTAAAACGACAATTTTTGAATTAAAATAAAAAATGCCAAAGGCCTAATTTAGCAATATCAACACACTAACAAAGTGGTGAGAGGAACATTTCCTTGTCCAACCTCCCAATCATAAGACAACACACAAAGGACAAGAAATGAACGTGGAGACCAGAAAGGGTGGGCTGCACCATCTAGAGGAACAGCATATATTTTAGAAAAACTGCCCTCACCCACTAATCGTGGCATGCTTCATCATTTACTCTGAATGTGTCAGACAATTGGTATTGCAAGCAGAAATGGAGTTAATGAAGGAGGGTGTAAGATTGGTTCAATTAAGCAAATCAGAGCTAGAGGAAAGAAATAGTAGAGCCCTTAAGTGCCATGCAGGTCTGCTTCCCAAGCAAGTGTAGGACAACTTGGCAGGTTGTAAAAACCAAGGAACGTGTAAGGATGGTAATCAGGGCAGATTAAGTGTAACTACTGCCACAGAGTATAATGACCTAAAGCTAAGGAACAGCTTTGAGCCCCTTGTAAATCCCCTTGATAGTTACAGCGGGGGGAAGTTGAGTGATGTGGACTATGAATTAAGCTCTTCACTCAGCCATCAGATTTTTTCCTGGAACTTAGGAGGCTATAAAAACATTTAAAACAAGATCTATTTAAAAGAAAGCTGAAAAAGTGCGATATAATGTATTTCCAGGAAACATGGTTGTGTGAAGAACCTGAACCAGTAGATGGTTTATGAGGCTCTTTAGGGGAACAATTCGGCAAGGTTCGGGCCGTCCTTCGGGGGGCCTAATAACTCTGACCTCCTCTAGAATAGCGAACACACTCACAGAGGTAAAAACAAAATGTTGCTGGTTGCTGGCGGGACTAGTAGATCTTTATAATACAATTGGAGGGTCTAGACAGCTCATGATAATTAATGTATACATACCACCAGAGATGATGCATGATCATGATATCTGGCGGGGTTTGTTTGAGGAAGATTTGGAAGCAATATGTATAGGTACAGTGGAACGTTTGATCTTAATGCTGGGAGATTTTAACCATAAAGCTGACCCCAATAGTAGAGATAAATTGTATAAAGAGCTGCTAGCAGCTGCACAATTTCCGCATAGTACCTTCCAAATTGTAGAATGTTCTGCCCAGGACTTGTCCCTAGCAGGAACTCTAGGATCCCTAGGTCTGTTCTGCATTAATGGGCATATGAATACGGATCGCCCGGCAGAACAAACCTTTCGAATAGGCATTCAGGCATGCCCTATTGATTATGCCTTTATAAATACTTGGCATTTCGGAGAAGTATTAGACTTTGGAATTGAGCACCTAGAGGGCAGCGATCATTGGCCCCTACAGTTAACAATTGGGCCAGTAAATAATGCCCAAAGAGAAAGAGAAAAGTGCTGACATTGCAGGTAGAGTACCCTCGTAGGATAACTACCTGAATTACAGAAAGTAGTCTTAAAGCACTTAATGAATTGATAGTAAATTATAGAGATATCAGAATGGATGAAGATCCAAATGACGTTTTTAAGGGTTACAATAGGGGAACTGAGTTAATAGTTGACTGTTTAAAAGCAAAGTTAAAAACAACGCAAGAGGAAAAGACGAAGGGAGAAGTATGTAGGGCCAACAAAAATACATGCTATAACCAGGAGTGTAGGAGACAGAAGTGGAAGGTGCAGAAATTAGAAAGGGAAATGAAGAAAAGACGCTCTATTGGTATAGAACAGAAGCTTCTCCAAGCAAAGCAAATTTATAAAACAATAATAAGGCAGAGGAAATGGGAATATATAAATAGGAATTGGGAGTTAATGGCAGAGGTGATAAGAACACAAAATATTAGGGGATTCTGGCAGTTGATGAGGAAGGGAAAAGCTACAGGACCTATGCAGTGTTTGGTTGGTGAAGATGACTGGAATAAACGCCTGTGTAATGTATGTAAAGGAATGGATACAGAGGGAGAATGTGGAGTTAATATGAAGATAGGTAGGGATGTGAGATCAGCTTTTACCCTGCAAAAGATAAAAGAAATAATTGTAGAGCTTAAACTAACCAAAACTGCGGACCCAGACAATCTTCCAGCAATAATAATAAAAAATAATATTCACTGGTGGGGCAAATTCTTCTATGCCACGTTTCATAACATTTTTGATTACGGTTGTTTCCCCGAGAATTGGAAGCGTGCCATCATTAGACCGATCTATAAGAAGGATGACCCAACACAACCCAAAAACTAATAAGGTTATTGGGTGCAGGAGAAAAGGTTTTCACAAAGTTATTGTTGGGGCAAATTAAATCCTGGCCAGAGACAAATGACTTGATACCCATAGAGCAAGGTGGTTTAAATTTAAGGTAGTTTGACAAGCGACCACTGTTTCAGCCTTTGGTCATTAGCAAAAAAATCAATTGAAATGAAAAGAAGTTTATTCTGCTGCTTCGTTGACTTTCGTGTCACATTTGATTTGGTGGATAGAAAATTGTTTTGGGATATGTTAAAATAGTTGGGGGTTGATTCGGACCTATTGTTTCTTCTTCAGGGTCTGCACTCACAAAACTGGGCTCAAGTAATTTTAGATACAAATGGTTCACTTTCATAGAAGATTCCTATAAGGAATGGCTTACGCCAAGGATGTGTTCTGGCTCCTATATTTCTGTCAGACCTACCAGGTTTGTTAAAGGGGGCTAAAGGCCTATGCCCAAAAATGGATGGGGTTCATATTTCCTGCTTAGTATATGTGGATGACTTAGTGATAATCGATATGACGGAGCTAGGGTTACAAAGAAAATTGGATGTGTTTAACCCTTACTGTCAAAGGAAAAAACATGGTTGTGGATAAAACAAAAATAATGAAAATAGGAAAAAAGAAGGGTGTATTTACCTAATTTTGGGGGGGAGAAAAAGTAGAAATGGTTAAAAAGTATAAATATTTAGATATGTGATTTGAATCTGAATTAAGATGGAAAGAACATATTGAAGCTGTAAAGAATAGAACTTCAACATCGGTATGGGGGTTAAAACAGTTTAGCAGTAAATATGGGGGTCCATCCCTCCGTCCTGTTGTGTCTGCTTTTAATTCTATGGTACGCCCTCAAGTCCAATACGGGGTCAAAGTTCTAACATTCTCTGGGAAATTAAGTTGAGAGGCAGAAGAAAGTAAGAGCCAGATGTAGCAACCGGTTTGCGGGTCGCAAACTGCGAAAAACGTAGTTTGCGACATGCAAAACGGCCATCGCGATGCTCATCCTCAAATTGCGAGTCGGTACCGACTCGCAATTTGAGGATGCGACTAGCAAATAGGAAGGGGTGTTCCCTTCCTATTTGCGACTCGCACCGCGATGCAGAATTGCTTTGTGACCGCGAAAGCGGTCGCAAAGCAATTCGCAGTTAACACCCCCTTGAAGTGGGTGGTAACTCATTCGCAAACGGGAAGGGGGGACCCCTTCCCCTTTGTGAATGTCGCTGAAAATATTTTTTCAGAGCAGGCAGTGGTCCAAAGGACCACTGCCTGCCCTGAAAAAATTAAACCAAATGGTTTAATTATTTTTTTGAATTGCAACTCGTTTTCCTTTAAGGAAAACGGGCTGCAATAAAAAAAAAAAAAAAAACGCTTTATTTAAAAAGCAGTCACAGACATGGAGGTCTGCTGTCTTCAGCAGGCCACCATCCCTGTGAATGCATGGACTCGCTATGGGGTCGCAAAATGCGACCCACCTCATTAATATTCATGAGGTGGGTCTTTGCGACCCCATAGCGACTCGGCGAAGGTTTCTGAGAAACCTTTCTGCATACAATTTTGCGAGTTGCAAATTGCGAGTCGTATGACTCGTAATTTGCAACTCGCAAAATTGCTTTTTGCTACATCTGGCCCTAAATGTGTAAAACACATACTATTGCTGCCTCCGGCAAGTATGATACAACCTATAAGATCGGAGTGTGAAATGACAGCATGGAGTTACCAGGGAATGCAAGCCACGTTGAAATTTTGGTTGATCCTATGAGATGAGGGAAATCTCTAAGATTGCACGATTGTGTAAAACAGAAATTAAGACAAGTGAGTTACCCTGGGCATAACAAGTGAGAGGACGGTTAGAAAAGATTTGCGTCCTCCTAGGTTTATCTGGAAACCAGTGGTGCGGAGAACAAGTCCTGACGCAGGCTCTACGTACAATGGTAAATAAAAGGGCAAGAGAAGTAGATTTGGAGTACCTAGAGAGAAAAATTTCCACCCAGTTTATGGTAGGTGAGTGGAGGAATCCCGAAACTTTCTCTTATATAGAGGCCCTACCCAACCCAAGACTAAGAGACGCAGTGTTACAGTTTAGAGTCGGGTTAAACCCCGTCTATATCGACCCCAAAGTAAAAGCCATACTTTAGGATGATCAGGGTCTATGTACATGTGGCCTACAACAGAAATGTTGGCCTCAATATATATTATTGGATTGCTTTTGGTTTTTAGAAGTGCGTAAGAAGTTTTTAAAACCAATTTTTAAGGAATATAATATTATAAATTGGGATCAAGCGCTTAAGTTACTAGTAGATATGAGATTTTTGAATGAAACGTTTGCGCTAAGCCGATTTTTAATCAAAATATGGGGGTTTTAACGGGGCTTATAGGGCTCCGCAAAAACGTAATAAGTGAAGTTGAACAAGAGATGGCACTTTCTCAGATGAATGAAGAGTTTAAATTTTTTTTTTTTTATTATATTGATTGTTTGTAATATAGGACAATGGTCTTGTTCTAATGAGGTTTAAAGCAAAAGCATTGTCACTTTATTCAGATTTGTGCCACATGGAAATTATAAGAACCCTGGGCTCACAAGAAATATAATCGGGTTAAACGGGTATGCACAACGCACTTTGTAAAATTAGCAGGAAAATGAAATTTGTATCCGAGGTTAGGAAAATGTATTGAATTATGTAAGGAGGGCATGGTAAATATGAAATGTTATGAATTAAGAATATTGCATGGGAATACATAATGTAATAGATTCATTTTATGAACTATTGCATATTGTATTTATGTTTTATACTTTTAAGGTTTTAAGCCAAATAAAGAATTTATACAACAGCATTGCTGCAGCAAGTTACAATCTGAGAAACTGAAATCACGTAGGCGACTCCAGGTTTCATACCACAGTAACCATCATTACTTAGCATTAAATAACTTCCATCTGAAAGCTATTGAAACGCTGGGCGAATCAAAGTAACAGTGTTAGAAATGGGGTCCTTGGTTGACAGTCAGGTTACCCCCTGTTCAAGCAAAGACCCTCACTCTAGTCAGGGTAAAAGAGAATCACCCTCAGCTAACCCCTGCTTACCCCCTTGGTAGCTTGGCAGAGCAGTAGGCTTAACCTCAGAGTGCTAGGTGTAAAGTTTTTGTACCAACACACACAGTAACTTAATGAAAACACTACAAAATGACACAACACAGGTTTAGAAAAATAGGAAATATTTATCTAAACAAAACAAGACCAAAACGACAAAAATCCACCATACACAAGTCAAGTTATTAATTAAAAATCAAAAAGAGTCTTTAAGTAGTTTTAAAAACACACTAGCGCTGCTAGAGTGAAAATGTACCTGGTGTGCGTCAAAAATAACCATGCACGGGCGGGTGTGCGTCGAAAATAACCCCGCACGGCGGTACTCGAGTAAAAAATCCAGCCGCACGATGAGTTGAAGATCCCGCCGCGCAGGTTGCGATCTCCCAGCCTCCGTCAGCGATGCTGCGCGTCGTTTCTCCTGCTCCGTGCGTCGATTTTTCGGTCGACAAACAGGAACCCCCTTCAGATAACAAGCCAAGTTCCCCACAACCACATTGCATGTGACGTGCAAGGAGACCTGTCTACAAATCATAGATCGACTTACAGATGATTTGCATTCCCTTCCACTGAGAAAGATCTCTGTGTTGTTGGTCAGACATCTCTAATCGAAGGGTAACTCCCACACCTCATGGATGTAACTGTCTCTTAATTGCTGAAATCTGCCTACAGGAAAATGTTTTGTACACAAAGTGAATTGGAATGTTGAAATGGGCAGATTAATCACTGCATGTCATGTATTACCCATACTGACGATGGAATTTCTGTCACAGTAAAAGGCACCTTTTCTAACATTTCAATGTTAAGCATGATGTAGCTAGCCTCTCTCTTGGCCATTATCTGTTGCTGTCTTGTTAAATTAAATGCCACAAACAACTCTTTAGAGTTAATGTGCTGCGAAGGCATGTGGCCATTTTAAGAATTTGTAGCATCCAACTTAACTGCATAATGGACCTTAGTTGACTCTGTCCTTGGTGTAAAAGTGACATGTCATTTTGAATGATGTAAATTGCAGATGACACAATGTTATTTAGGCCCATATTAATACTTGCTTAGCGACGCATTTGCATAATTTTTTTACGCAAAAACGGCGCAAACTTGCAAAATACTACTGTATTTTGTAAGTTTGCGACATTTTTGCGTCAAAAACAGCGCAAATGAGGCACTAAAAAAGTATAAATATGGGCCTTAGTGTGTAAATATGGTTGGACAATGTGTTCATGCCATTATCGACAACGGTTAGAGTCTTCTCCATCTTCTTCTAATCAATCTGCCTTAAACGGGCTGCAGCTTCCATTTGTGAAAGGTTCTTGATTTCATTATATATTGCATATAAGAAACATTTTGAGTGTGGCTTTTTTGGACCTAACATGAGATCTTGTAAGTCTACATCTTATGAAAGGAGACTAAGGTGTTCTTTTATAGCTGGTAATTTGGAAGATAGTAACCATTGCTGCATAGTTTACCCACACTGTATATTGTGACAATACCCGCATGCTGTGTGGTGACGTATTGAGGGCCTGGTCGACTTGCTCTAAAACCCTGTGCGGAGTTTACAAAATGTGCATGACAACCATTTGTGTCCACTGGCCACAATACCCACCTGTTGGGACCTGAGAGTGGTGAATTATAGGTGCCATTCTGAACCTAACTTATGAGCTGTTCTTCAGTGGCATTTAAAATCTTTTGCCAATTGTCAATTTTGCCAAAAGCGTAAATACTGGGCGTGTTTAGTTCTTTCATTTCTGCTAACCCAAGTCAAGTTGTTTGCTGCACTGTTGTTTAAAAATATTATTTGCAATGGAATAAGGCATGCTCTCAATAAAGCTTCCCACCCTGTATTTGCCAATTTTGTGTTCCCCACACACTCTTTAAATCAATTGATTTTTTCCAAAGCTCATAACCTTCAATGGCCAGCTAGGATACAAAGGGATCGGAATAAAACAATTTGGAGTTAGTTAGCAATATTTTTCTCATGTTAGAGGGAGGTAATTTGAAATAATATGACTCAGGATTCTTATCATCATGCCTAGTAAAGTATGCAAATGTGTCTCTGTATGTTTTGGAACTTTCCACTGTTGGTGGTTGGACCATGTTCCCATTGTGTGTAATTATAAACTAATCTCAAGGTACTAACTCGCTGCAGAAAATAATGTCTGCAATGGTGATAACAAAACATTTCTCCATAATTTGCACTTTTCATATAAACATCTTCACTTTTTAAAACAGTGTAATATTCAAGCTCAGAAAGCATAGAATCAAAGTTTTTAACATCTGTAGGAAAGTACCATCTTGCCTGGCATGTTACCCCCATTTTTCACTGTATATATGTTGTTTTAGTTGTATGTGTCACTGGGACCCTGGTAACCCAGGGCCCCAGTGCTCATAAGTGTGCCTGTATGTGTTACCTGTGTAGTGACTAACTGTCTCACTGAGGCTCTGCTAATCAGAACCTCAGTGGTTATGCTCTCTCATTTCTTTCCAAATTGTCACTGACAGGCTAGTGACCATTTTTACCAATTTACATTGGCTTACTGGAACACCCTTATAATCCCCTAGTATATGGTACTGAGGTACCCAGGGTATTGGGGTTCCAGGAGATCCCTATGGGCTGCAGCATTTCTTTTGCCACCCATAGGGAACTCTGACAATTCCATTTTACACTGCACTTAAGTAACTTATAAGTCACCTATATGTCTAACCTTTACCTGGTAAAGGTTAGGTGCAAAGTTACTTAGTGTGAGGGCACCCTGGCACTAGCCAAGGTGCCCCCACATTGTTCAGAGCCAATTCACTGAACTTTGTGAGTGCGGGGACACCATTACACGCGTGCACTACATATAGGTCACTACCTATATGTAGCTTCACCATGGTAACTCCGAATATGGCCATGTAACATGTCTATGATCATGGAATTGCCCCCTCTATGCCATCCTGGCATTTTTGGTACAATTCCATAATCCCAGTGGTCTGTAGCACAGACCCTGGTACTGCCAGACTGCCCTTCCTGGGGTTTCACTGCAGCTGCTGCTGCTGCCAACCCCTCAGACAGGCAGCTGCCCTCCTGGGGTCCAGCCAGGCCTGGCCCAGGATGGCAGAACAAAGAACTTCCTCTGAGAGAGGGTGTGACACCCTCTCCCTTTGGAAAATGGTGTGAAGGCAGGGGAGGAGTAGCCTCCCCCAGCCTCTGGAAATGCTTTGTTGGGCACAGATGTGCCCAATTCTGCATAAGCCAGTCTACACCGGTTCAGGGACCCCTTAGCCCCTGCTCTGGCGCGAAACTGGACAAAGGAAAGGGGAGTGACCACTCCCCTGACCTGCACCTCCCCTGGGAGGTGTCCAGAGCTCCTCCAGTGTGCTCCAGACCTCTGTCATCTTGGAAACAGAGGTGCTGCTGGCACACTGGACTGCTCTGAGTGGCCAGTGCCACCAGGTGACGTCAGAGACTCCTTGTGATAGGCTCCTTCAGGTGTTAGTAGCCTTTCCTCTCTCCTAGGTAGCCAAACCCTCTTTTCTGGCTATTTAGGGTCTCTGTCTCTGGGGAAACTTCAGATAACGAATGCATGAGCTCAGCCGAGTTCCTCTGCATCTCCCTCTTCACCTTCTGATAAGGAATCGACCGCTGACCGCGCTGGAAGCCTGCAAACCTGCAACATAGTAGCAAAGACGACTACTGCAACTCTGTAACGCTGATCCTGCCGCCTTCTCGACTGTTTTCCTGCTTGTGCATGCTGTGGGGGTAGCCTGCCTCCTCTCTGCACCAGAAGCTCCGAAGAAATCTCCCGTGGGTCGACGGAATCTTCCCCCTGCAACCGCAGGCACCAAAAAGCTGCATCTCCGGTCCCTTGGGTCTCCTCTCAGCACGACGAGCGAGGTCCCTCGAATCCAGCGACACCGTCCAAGTGACCCCCACAGTCCAGTGACTCTTCAGCCCAAGTTTGGTGGAGGTAAGTCCTTGCCTCACCTCGCTGGGCTGCATTGCTGGGAACCGCGACTTTGCAAGCTTCTCCGGCCCCTGTGCACTTCCGGCGGAAATCCTTCGTGCACAGCCAAGCCTGGGTCCACGGCACTCTAACCTGCATTGCACGACTTTCTAAGTTGGTCTCCGGCGACGTGGGACTCCTTTGTGCAACTTCGGCGAGCACCGTTTCACGCATCCTCGTAGTGCCTGTTTCTGGCACTTCTCCGGGTGCTACCTGCTTCAGTGAGGGCTCCTTGTCTTGCTCGACGTCCCCTCTCTCTGCAGGTCCAATTTGCGACCTCCTGGTCCCTCCTGGGCCCCAGCAGCGTCCAAAAACGCCAAACGCACGATTTGCGTGTAGCAAGGCTTGTTGGCGTCCATCCGGCGGGAAAACACTTCTGCACGACTCTCCAAGGCGTGGGGGATCCATCCTCCAAAGGGGAAGTCTCTAGCCCTTGTCGTTCCTGCAGTATTCACAGTTCTTCAGCCTAGTAAGAGCTTCTTTGCACCAACCGCTGGCATTTCTTGGGCATCTGCCCATCTCCGAGCTGCTTGTGACTTTTGGACTTGGTCCCCTTGTTCCACAGGTACCTTCAGACAGGAATCCATCGTTGTTGCATTGCTGATTTGTGTTTTCCTTGCATTTTCCCTCTAACACGACTATTTTGTCCTTAGGGGAACTTTGGTGCACTTTGCACTCACTTTTCAGGGTCTTGGGGAGGGTTATTTTTCTAACTCTCACTATTTTCTAATAGTCCCAGCGACCCTCTACAAGGTCACATAGGTTTGGGGTCCATTCGTGGTTCACATTCCACTTTTGGAGTATATGGTTTGTGTTGCCCCTATCCCTATGTTTCCCCATTGCATCCTATTGTAATTATACATTGTTTGCACTGTTTTCTAAGACTATACTGCATATTTTTGCTATTGTGTATATATATCTTGTGTATATTTCCTATCCTCTTACTGAGGGTACACTCTAAGATACTTTGGCATATTGTCATAAAAATAAAGTACCTTTATTTTTAGTATAACTGTGTATTGTGTTTTCTTATGATATTGTGCATATGACACTAAGTGGTACTGTAGTAGCTTCACACGTCTCCTAGTTCAGCCTGAGCTGCTTTGCTAAGCTACCATTATCTATCAGCCTAAGCTGCTAGACACCCTATACACTAATAAGGGATAACTGGGCCTGGTGCAAGGTGCAAGTACCCCTTGGTACTCACTACAAGCCAGTCCAGCCTCCTACATTGGTGGCAGCGGTGGGATAAGTGCTTTGAGACTACTTACCACTCTTGTCATTGTACTTTTCATAAGAGAAAAATATACAAAACAAGGTCAGTGTATATACACATAGCCAAAAAGTTTTGCATTTCCTCTTTTCACTCTTTTCTAAGTGCTGAAAAGTACTTCTAAACTTTCAAAAAAGTTCTTAAAAGTTTAAAAAGTTTTTTTCTGTCTTTCCAAAAAGTTCTGAAAACTTTTTTCTCTTTGTCTATCACTTTAACTCTCTCTAAAAAATGTCTGGCACAGGCCAAAAAGTTGAACTGTCCAAACTTGCATATGATCACCTTAGCTGGAAAGGAGCAAGGAGTCTCTGCATAGAGAGAGGTTTGAGTGTAGGGAAGAATCCTTCTTTAGAACTGTTAATTAATATGCTTAGAGTACAGGATAAGGCCATAAGTGCCCAATCTGTAGAAAAAGTAGCTAATGGTTCTCAATCTGATCCAGGGACTCCCCCAGGAAAAGGTTCAGGAAAGAAACTTCTCAGCCTGCCCATTACTAGACAGTCTAGCATAGTTGGTACAGAGGTTGAATCACATCATACTGATGATGTGCTCTCACATTATACTGGTAGCCAAGCTGTTAGGGTGCCCTCTGTAAGGGACAGGTCTCCTTCTGTTCATTCCCATCATACCTCTGTATCTAGAAATGTCCCTCCCACCCACCCTGATGACAGATTGTTGGAAAGGGAGCTCAATAGATTGAGAGTGGAGCAAACCAGACTGAAGCTCAAGAAGCAACAGCTGGATTTGGATAGACAGTCTTTAGAAATAGAGAGGGAAAGACAGAAAATGGGTTTAGATACCCATGGTGGCAGCAGCAGTATTCCCCATAGTCATCCTGCAAAAGAGCATGATTCCAGGAATCTGCATAAGATAGTTCCCCCTTACAAGGAGGGGGATGACATTAACAAGTGGTTTGCTGCACTTGAGAGGGCCTGTGCTGTACAGGATGTCCCTCAAAGGCAGTGGGCTGCTATCCTATGGCTATCATTTACTGGAAAAGGTAGGGATAGGCTCCTTACTGTAAAAGAAAATGATGCTAACAATTTCCAAGTTCTTAAGAATGCACTCCTGGATGGTTATGGCTTAACCACTGAACAGTACAGGATCAAGTTCAGAGATACCAAAAAGGAGTCTTCACAAGACTGGGTTGATTTCATTGACCAGGCAGTGAAGGCCTTGGAGGGGTGGTTACATGGCAGTAAAGTTACTGATTATGACAGCCTGTATAACTTAATCCTGAGAGAGCATATTCTTAATAATTGTGTGTCTGATTTGTTGCACCAGTACTTGGTGGACTCTGATCTGACCTCTCCCCAAGAATTGGGAAAGAAGGCAGACAAATGGGTCAGAACAAGAGTGAACAGAAAAGTTCATACAGGGGGTGACAAAGATGGCAACAAAAAGAAGGATGGTAAGTCTTCTGACAAGGGTGGGGACAAATCTAAAAATGAGTCTTCATCAGGCCCACAAAAACACTCTGGTGGGGGTGGTGGGCCCAAACCCTCCTCTAATCAGAACAAGGAAAAGAAACCATGGTGCTATTTATGTAAGATAAAAGGCCATTGGACAACAGATCCCGGTTGTCCAAAGAAAGGCACCACAGCTCCTACCACTACAACCCCTACTGCTACACCTAGTGTCCCTACTAATAGCAGTGGTGGTGGGAGCAAACCTACTAATAGCCAATCCAAGGGAGTAGCTGGGCTCACTTTTGGTAATTTAGTTGGGGTTGGTCTGATTAGGGAGACCACAGAGGCTACTTTAGTCTCTGAAGGGGCTATTGACTTAGCCACTTTGGTTGCTTGCCCCCATAACTTGGAGAAGTACAAGCAACTAACCCTAATAAATGGTGTTGAGGTCCAGGCCTACAGGGACACAGGTGCCAGTGTCACAATGGTGATTGAGAAACTGGTGCACCCTGAACAACACATACTTGGACACCAGTACCAAGTAACCGATGCTCACAACATAACACAAAGCCACCCCATGGCTGTTGTAAATCTCAACTGGGGGGGGGTATCTGGTCCAAAGAAAGTTGTGGTAGCTTCAGATTTACCTGTAGACTGTCTATTAGGGAACGATTTGGAGACATCAGCTTGGTCAGATGTGGAGTTGGAGGCCCATGCAGCAATGCTGGGCATCCCAGGGCATATTTTTGCTTTGACAAGGGCTCAGGCCAAAAAGCAAAAAGGACAGGGAAGCTTGGATCCTGGAACAATGGACCAAGTGCTCCCTAAAGCTAGGGAAAGTAGAAGCAAACCACTTCCTACTATCCCTCCCTCTACAGTGGATTCTAATTCTGAGGAAGAAGAATTCCCTCCCTGTGCAGAACCTACACCAGAGGAGCTGGAAGCAGACACTGCTGAGCTTTTGGGTGAAGGGGGGCCTGCCAGAGAGGAGCTGAGTGTGGCACAGCAAACCTGTCCCACATTAGAGGGTCTCAGACAGCAAGCTGTCAAACAGGCTAATGGGGATGTCAGTGACTCACACAGAGTTTACTGGGAGGACAACCTCTTGTACACTGAGCAAAGGGATCCTAAACCTGGAGCTGCCAGGAGATTAGTGATTCCTCAGGAGTACAGAAAGTTCCTCCTAACACTGGCACATGACATTCCCTTAGCTGGGCACCTGGGTCAAATGAAAACTTGGGACAGATTGGTACCACTGTTTCATTGGCCTAGGATGTCTGAGGACACAAAAGAATTTTGTAAGTCCTGTGAAACCTGTCAAGCCAGTGGCAAGACAGGTGGCACTCCAAAGGCACCCCTTATCCCACTGCCTGTGGTTGGGGTTCCCTTTGAAAGGGTAGGGGTTGACATAGTTGGCCCCCTTGACCCTCCTACTGCTTCAGGCAATAGGTTTATCTTGGTGGTAGTGGACCATGCCACAAGATATCCTGAAGCTATTCCTTTAAGGACCACTACAGCTCCTGCAGTGGCAAAGGCCCTCCTGGGAATATTTTCCAGGGTGGGCTTCCCAAAGGAAGTAGTATCAGACAGAGGAAGCAATTTCATGTCTGCATACTTAAAGGCCATGTGGAAGGAGTGTGGTGTAACTTACAAGTTCACAACACCCTATCATCCACAAACAAATGGACTGGTGGAGAGATTTAATAAAACTCTCAAAGGCATGATTATGGGACTCCCTGAAAAACTCCGCAGGAGATGGGATATCCTTCTACCATGCCTCCTTTTTGCCTACAGGGAGGTACCCCAGAAAGGAGTGGGCTTCAGCCCCTTTGAACTTCTTTTTGGACACCCTGTTAGGGGTCCACTCACACTTGTAAAGGAGGGTTGGGAACAACCTTTAAAAGCTCCTAAGCAGGATATTGTGGACTATGTACTTGGCCTCAGATCAAGGATGGCTGAGTACATGAAAAAGGCCAGTAAAAACCTTCAGGCCAGCCAAGAGCTCCAGAAGCAATGGCATGATCAGAAGGCTGTTTTGGTTCAGTACCAACCAGGGCAGAAAGTGTGGGTCTTGGAGCCTGTGGCCCCAAGAGCACTCCAAGATAAATGGAGTGGTCCACACACAATTGTTGAAAAGAAGGGGGAAGTCACCTACTTGGTTGACTTAGGCACTGCCAGGAGTCCCCTTAGGGTGCTCCATGTCAACCGCCTGAAACCCTACTATGACAGGGCTGATCTCACCCTGCTCATGGCAACAGATGAGGGACAGGAAGAAGACAGTGATCCTCTACCTGATCTCTTCTCTTCCACAGAACAAGATGCTCTTGTGGAAGGTGTAGTTTTGGCTGATTGTCTTACTGCTGAGCAGAAAGATAATTGCATAAATCTCCTAGGACAATTTTCAGAACTCTTCTCCATTGTGCCAGGCACCACTTCTTGGTGTGAGCACACTATAGATACTGGAGACAGTTTACCTGTCAAAAGTAAGATCTATAGGCAGCCTGACCATGTCAGGGACTGCATAAAGCAAGAAGTTCAGAAGATGTTGGAACTAGGAGTGGTTGAGCACTCTGACAGTCCATGGGCTTCTCCTGTGGTACTGGTACCAAAACCCAATTCTAAAGATGGAAAGAAGGAAATGAGGTTTTGTGTAGACTATAGAGGTCTCAACTTGGTAACCAAAACAGATGCTCACCCTATACCCAGGGCAGATGAGCTAATAGATACACTGGCATCTGCCAAGTATCTAAGCACTTTTGATTTGACTGCAGGGTATTGGCAGATCAAAATGTCAGAAGATGCTAAACCTAAGACTGCATTTTCTACCATTGGAGGACATTACCAGTTTACTGTAATGCCTTTTGGTTTGAAAAATGCACCTGCCACTTTTCAGAGGTTGGTGAACACAGTCCTGCAAGGGCTGGAAGCTTTCAGTGCAGCATATTTGGATGATATAGCTGTCTTTAGCTCCAGCTGGGATGATCACCTGGTCCACCTTTGGAAAGTTTTGGAGGCCCTGCAAAAGGCAGGCCTCACTATCAAGGCTTCAAAGTGCCAGATAGGGCAGGGTAAGGTGGTTTATCTGGGACACCTTGTTGGTGGGGAACAGATTGCACCACTTCAGGGGAAAATCCAAACTATTATTGATTGGATTCCCCCTACCACTCAGACTCAGGTGAGAGCCTTCCTAGGCCTCACTGGGTATTACAGGAGGTTCATTAAGAACTATGGCTCCATTGCAGCCCCTCTTAATGACCTCACATCCAAGAAAATGCCTAAAAAGGTATTATGGACAGCAAACTGTCAGAAAGCTTTTGAGGAGCTGAAGCAGGCCATGTGCTCTGCACCTGTCCTGAAAAGCCCTTGTTACTCTAAAAAATTCTATGTCCAAACTGATGCATCTGAATTAGGAGTAGGGGCAGTCCTATCACAACTTAATTCTGAGGGCCAGGATCAACCTGTTGCTTTTATTAGTAGAAGGTTGACCCCTAGAGAAAAGCGTTGGTCTGCCATTGAGAGGGAGGCCTTTGCTGTGGTCTGGGCTCTGAAGAAGTTGAGGCCATACCTGTTTGGCACTCACTTCATTGTTCAGACAGACCACAAACCTCTACTTTGGCTAAAACAAATGAAAGGTGAAAATCCTAAATTGTTGAGGTGGTCCATATCCCTACAGGGAATGGACTATACAGTGGAACATAGACCTGGGAGTAGCCACTCCAATGCAGATGGACTCTCCAGATATTTCCACTTAGACAATGAAGACTCATCAGGTAATGGCTAGTCTTATTGTCCTTCGTTTGGGGGGGGGTTGTGTAGGAAAGTACCATCTTGCCTGGCATGTTACCCCCATTTTTCACTGTATATATGTTGTTTTAGTTGTATGTGTCACTGGGACCCTGGTAACCCAGGGCCCCAGTGCTCATAAGTGTGCCTGTATGTGTTACCTGTGTAGTGACTAACTGTCTCACTGAGGCTCTGCTAATCAGAACCTCAGTGGTTATGCTCTCTCATTTCTTTCCAAATTGTCACTGACAGGCTAGTGACCATTTTTACCAATTTACATTGGCTTACTGGAACACCCTTATAATCCCCTAGTATATGGTACTGAGGTACCCAGGGTATTGGGGTTCCAGGAGATCCCTATGGGCTGCAGCATTTCTTTTGCCACCCATAGGGAACTCTGACAATTCCATTTTACACTGCACTTAAGTAACTTATAAGTCACCTATATGTCTAACCTTTACCTGGTAAAGGTTAGGTGCAAAGTTACTTAGTGTGAGGGCACCCTGGCACTAGCCAAGGTGCCCCCACATTGTTCAGAGCCAATTCACTGAACTTTGTGAGTGCGGGGACACCATTACACGCGTGCACTACATATAGGTCACTACCTATATGTAGCTTCACCATGGTAACTCCGAATATGGCCATGTAACATGTCTATGATCATGGAATTGCCCCCTCTATGCCATCCTGGCATTTTTGGTACAATTCCATAATCCCAGTGGTCTGTAGCACAGACCCTGGTACTGCCAGACTGCCCTTCCTGGGGTTTCACTGCAGCTGCTGCTGCTGCCAACCCCTCAGACAGGCAGCTGCCCTCCTGGGGTCCAGCCAGGCCTGGCCCAGGATGGCAGAACAAAGAACTTCCTCTGAGAGAGGGTGTGACACCCTCTCCCTTTGGAAAATGGTGTGAAGGCAGGGGAGGAGTAGCCTCCCCCAGCCTCTGGAAATGCTTTGTTGGGCACAGATGTGCCCAATTCTGCATAAGCCAGTCTACACCGGTTCAGGGACCCCTTAGCCCCTGCTCTGGCGCGAAACTGGACAAAGGAAAGGGGAGTGACCACTCCCCTGACCTGCACCTCCCCTGGGAGGTGTCCAGAGCTCCTCCAGTGTGCTCCAGACCTCTGCCATCTTGGAAACAGAGGTGCTGCTGGCACACTGGACTGCTCTGAGTGGCCAGTGCCACCAGGTGACGTCAGAGACTCCTTGTGATAGGCTCCTTCAGGTGTTAGTAGCCTTTCCTCTCTCCTAGGTAGCCAAACCCTCTTTTCTGGCTATTTAGGGTCTCTGTCTCTGGGGAAACTTCAGATAACGAATGCATGAGCTCAGCCGAGTTCCTCTGCATCTCCCTCTTCACCTTCTGATAAGGAATCGACCGCTGACCGCGCTGGAAGCCTGCAAACCTGCAACATAGTAGCAAAGACGACTACTGCAACTCTGTAACGCTGATCCTGCCGCCTTCTCGACTGTTTTCCTGCTTGTGCATGCTGTGGGGGTAGCCTGCCTCCTCTCTGCACCAGAAGCTCCGAAGAAATCTCCCGTGGGTCGACGGAATCTTCCCCCTGCAACCGCAGGCACCAAAAAGCTGCATCTCCGGTCCCTTGGGTCTCCTCTCAGCACGACGAGCGAGGTCCCTCGAATCCAGCGACACCGTCCAAGTGACCCCCACAGTCCAGTGACTCTTCAGCCCAAGTTTGGTGGAGGTAAGTCCTTGCCTCACCTCGCTGGGCTGCATTGCTGGGAACCGCGACTTTGCAAGCTTCTCCGGCCCCTGTGCACTTCCGGCGGAAATCCTTCGTGCACAGCCAAGCCTGGGTCCACGGCACTCTAACCTGCATTGCACGACTTTCTAAGTTGGTCTCCGGCGACGTGGGACTCCTTTGTGCAACTTCGGCGAGCACCGTTTCACGCATCCTCGTAGTGCCTGTTTCTGGCACTTTTCCGGGTGCTACCTGCTTCAGTGAGGGCTCCTTGTCTTGCTCGACGTCCCCTCTCTCTGCAGGTCCAATTTGCGACCTCCTGGTCCCTCCTGGGCCCCAGCAGCGTCCAAAAACGCCAAACGCACGATTTGCGTGTAGCAAGGCTTGTTGGCGTCCATCCGGCGGGAAAACACTTCTGCACGACTCTCCAAGGCGTGGGGGATCCATCCTCCAAAGGGGAAGTCTCTAGCCCTTGTCGTTCCTGCAGTATTCACAGTTCTTCAGCCTAGTAAGAGCTTCTTTGCACCAACCGCTGGCATTTCTTGGGCATCTGCCCATCTCCGAGCTGCTTGTGACTTTTGGACTTGGTCCCCTTGTTCCACAGGTACCTTCAGACAGGAATCCATCGTTGTTGCATTGCTGATTTGTGTTTTCCTTGCATTTTCCCTCTAACACGACTATTTTGTCCTTAGGGGAACTTTGGTGCACTTTGCACTCACTTTTCAGGGTCTTGGGGAGGGTTATTTTTCTAACTCTCACTATTTTCTAATAGTCCCAGCGACCCTCTACAAGGTCACATAGGTTTGGGGTCCATTCGTGGTTCACATTCCACTTTTGGAGTATATGGTTTGTGTTGCCCCTATCCCTATGTTTCCCCATTGCATCCTATTGTAATTATACATTGTTTGCACTGTTTTCTAAGACTATACTGCATATTTTTGCTATTGTGTATATATATCTTGTGTATATTTCCTATCCTCTTACTGAGGGTACACTCTAAGATACTTTGGCATATTGTCATAAAAATAAAGTACCTTTATTTTTAGTATAACTGTGTATTGTGTTTTCTTATGATATTGTGCATATGACACTAAGTGGTACTGTAGTAGCTTCACACGTCTCCTAGTTCAGCCTGAGCTGCTTTGCTAAGCTACCATTATCTATCAGCCTAAGCTGCTAGACACCCTATACACTAATAAGGGATAACTGGGCCTGGTGCAAGGTGCAAGTACCCCTTGGTACTCACTACAAGCCAGTCCAGCCTCCTACAACATCCTAGTCATTAAAAATAACCCCCAGTGTAATGCTATCATTCATTGATACTTTAAATACATATGGAATTTGAATCACTTTTGTAGGCCCACAGATATCGTACAATGCTTTATCCCAAACAATCCCATCAGGAACTGAAATATTCACAAGGGATAAGTCTTCTGATCCTATGTGTTGTTAGGTCAGGCGTTAAAACCTCATCCACCAGTTCAACAGCAGAGTGTTCAGGAAGATAATGACCGTGTATCAGCAGAAAGAAAATGATGACAAAACCAATCCAAAACAGAAAGGCAAACATTGCTAGTAGTATCTATAGATTGTTCCGTGGATGAAGCAAGTAATTATTTTTAAACCAGTTGAAAAGCTTACGGGCTCTTGATACAGGTGTGGTTAAAGATGCTGAAGAGTTTGAAGAAAAGTCATCAATGTCGGCAAAGTAACCAGAAGCATACTGTGCAGAAATAGCAGCCTGAGCATGACTGGTAGATGTCATCTGTTTGTGTTGCTTTGAGTCCAAATGTGATTTGTATGTTATGGGTACTGTGTCACCCTCATTGAATGTGACATAGGTGAACCCGATGGCACCAGGAATTACTCTGATTATCACATTTGTTTTGTCGTCACGTGTGTAAGAGTTTTGATTTAAGCATGTCGATCTGCAATGCTCTGAGAATTTGTGTGTGTTGTGGTGTCCAATGTTTGCTTGAGAAGTCTGGACGTATTAAGTCATATAGTGGTTTTATGCGTTGTGCATATTCTGGAATGTATGTTCTGCCGAAAGTAAGGAAGCCCAGCAATGACTGTAGCTTCTTGATGGTATTAGGAA
Source organism: Pleurodeles waltl (assembly GCF_031143425.1). Lineage (NCBI taxonomy): Eukaryota > Metazoa > Chordata > Amphibia > Caudata > Salamandridae > Pleurodeles > Pleurodeles waltl. The sequence goes on along the minus strand of NC_090449.1, from coordinate 1,067,574,731 downwards.
GTTGTAGTTGTGCACATTGCTCTTGGAACTACAGGGCTAGGATCTTACCCTAAACTGATAATTCATATCCCAGAAACCCGACGCTAAGAAAAGCAATTTTGGTTTTCCTTGAAATTGAATTTGTAGCCATTGGCCACGAATTCCAAAATGATACGATTCACCCTGTCTAATTGTGTGCTGAGGTTGTCATCTGTGAGACTGATATCATCTACACAGGACAACTATTTATAATCAGTATCATGTAATATTGATTTCACATGGACAGAAAACAATGGCGGCTGTTCTTATACCCCTGGGGCAAACGGCAACATTTTCCTTTTAGAGCTGATACTGTAAAGGTACTTTAATCCCTGCTTTCAGGTGCTGGATTTTGGCAGAAAAAACACACTGGAAATGTCCAAGGTTGTTTTATATTTCTTGTGCACTATGTTGTTCATGAGTGCTGTACTGTGCTGTGTGAGTGTTATATGGCATATGTGCATGTATGACTCTTTAAGTGCCTGTAGTCTAAGACTATTCTATATGAATGATCTGGGTTTGCTACGGGAAACAAAGGGTTATTCATTGCAGAGACACAGGGTTCGATTACACCCTGGCACTCCACTTGTGAAAGAATTTCTCTCACCAGTGCTTCAGCCTCATGTTTAATAGGATACTGAGGTTGGATCTGTGGTGTGGATCTTATTGGAATAATATGGTGGGGGAATCTCTATCCCACCCTCCATAGTTGTGGTACAGAGCTGGCGCTTGCGCCAATATCCAATCTGTGGCGTAAGCTTCTTTTACTGTGTCCGAAACTACGACTGAGAAAGAAGACAAAATGATTTTTCCCCTCGTGGGAGCACGCGGACAAATTCAGGTGACCAATCTTTTTCTGCCAATAATATATCATAATTTAGTTTTAATCTTCTCCACAAGACTACTTTAATGGTGTGCTCTGTGTCTCCCTCAATCTGTATATGTAATTTATAAACCCTGTCAGGTGGGGAGATGCACCTGTCCATTCTTTCAATTTCAAGGAACTCGTTAGTCGGTGTCACATCCAGACGTTCTAAGAGATTCTGGCGTTATGTTGTGACTTCTGCTGCACTGTCTAGCAGAGTCACTGCCCACGTCGTATTCTTCAGTAATGTTCTCAATGTTTTTGGCATGCTTAGCCGAAATAGCCACTACCTTTTCTTTTTGAATTGAGGTTTTTCTAGTGGAAGTTTCTCTTCCTTTTTTGTGAAGGTTTCTGAATAGTGTTGTGATTACTTTCTTGGCTTCACGTACTTGTTTCGTTATTCTGACCACCCTCCTCTCTCACTGCATTTATCAGGTGAGTCTTGGAAGGAACGAGATGGGTGAGTGTCAGTATATTGGTTTCTGTCAGGAGTTTTTCTAAGTCCCTATTTCTAAGGTTGTAGCGTTTTTCTGAGGTCTCCGAATGGGGAGATTCTCCTCTTTGGCTTCGTCTATCTTAAGTTTTTGTGTATTCCAGCAGTTTTTAGAGCTCTCTTGTGATTGCTTAGTATTTTCCTTACCAGAAGTACTTTGCAATTGTGGTTTAGCCGGTCTGGCACTCAGACTATCCCAACCTATACTAGTATAAGTGTTAGAAATAATCTTTGGCAGACCAAGCTCCTGCTCCTGTTGAAGAACGTCCCCGAGCCGCGGATGCATTGCCAGTGCTGCTGCTTCCCCTTTAATGTTACTGTTTCAAAGTTACGCATTAACTTCACCCCAAAATCCAGGGCCGGGGCTGCTCTGTGTTCATTCTGAATTTGTTTTGACACTTCCGGAAGATTCACAAGTGTTGGTGTACAATGTGTAGTGGTATATATTGCAGCAAAGACTGTGCCCCAAGTGTCACAATCCTCTATAGAGCGAACCATTCCAAAAGGCCAGCACATTGTGACAAGTCTATGTTTATCTTGGGGTCCCGAATAGGAAACCACTGCTTCCAGCTTTTGTGTTTTCTGTGCAACCCAAAACTGAATCTTCTCCCGTTCAATGGGTTCTTTACCCATTACTGAAATGTACTGTTTGTAGATTTATTCCTGCAACTGACAATTGATTTATAGCTGAAACAGCCCTCTTTGAGTTAGTACTTAAGGTCTGCAATACAAACTGTATTAAGTGTCTATATACATCAACAAGATTGTTGTATAAAGTACACACTTCTGCTGCTTGCATAGCTTGACATTAGGATGTGGTGTATGTGAACCAACGTTGATCATGTAGGTTCATCATTGCTTAAGGGACCTAATCTAATGTGTTGTGTTATAAGGGGGAGGGCGCCATTAACCAATCATGGTGCTCTTACTAAGTTAGTAGTATTTCTAAATATTGGTAGGCTCTGTACCTTTGAGGTACGTTTGCTACTCTTTATGTGTGAAATCTATTTGAGGGGCTCATTACAAGTCCAAGGACCGCCAGCCTCGCGATGACGGTAGGACTGCTGCAATTGTGGCGGTCTGACTGCCACATTACAACCCTGGTGGGCGGACCCAGCAGGGGACAGCCGTCCCTGCCAGGAACATGGTTCCCAAAGGGTTGATGGCGGCTGGAGTTGTACTCAGCCAGGGTGGTGCTGGCTGATTACAACTCAGCTTTCTGCCAGCCTTTCCATGGCGGCGACACGCCATGGAAAGGCTGGCGGAAAGCAAGTGCGGGGCCACAAAGGGGACCCTGCACTGCCTGAGCCCACAGCATGGGCAGTGCAAGGCCCCCCCTATCCAGCACCATCAGAATGCCTACTGTCTGCATTGCAGACAGTGCGCATTCCGATTTCTGCTGGTTTGCCGTGGTATTGGCCTTCGCTCCCTTACAGGAGCTAAAGCCAATATTGTAGCACTGTTCCCGCCGCTCAGCCCGAATGGAACACGTAATACAATGTTCCCGCCGGTCAGCCTAAAAATGTCTACCTACATTTCTAACATCTATATGACAGCATAGCAGTGATAGTCCTTTCTGCCTGTACATGTCCAGTGAAATGGCCCCTAGCCCTATTACCTGAAACAGGGTCTGCTAGCCATCTTCTTGTTTGGCTGTAGAGACAAGGTCAGGATCAGCAAAGCTGTGATAAGATGACACCAGCATGGGATAGCTCCTCTGGCTGGAATGATCTCTCTAACTCCCTTTGGCCTGTGTGATTTTGTTATAACAAAACTTGGTGCGTTCTGAGAACAGGCCTGACGTGTTAATGTGTCTAAGTGCCGAAGGCTGGTTCCACACTCTTGTGGTGACAATACTAGATAAACTATCATGTACAATCTTGAGAAGAGGCACACAACGAAATGCTGTGCAAAAGAACCAAAAAGGATGCTTTCACAACAAAAGCAGCTGGTTAGAAAATAAAACATCCCTACTAAAGTAAAATAAAATGAATAAATAAAATAACTAGGTAAAAGGGCACAGGCCGCAGGCCTAAGCTAAAATAAATGTGCCCAAGCAAAGCGCTAAAATGAACCCACAACACATTGTGCTAGACTGCCCAGTGGACTCTGCAAACAAGAGTCCGCTCACTGACCCTACTGCTGTGGAAACTCCTTTCAAGAGCGCTTTTAGGGGTCCAGCAATGTAATTATTTTATACATTTACCATTACAATTATTATGTTTCCCCTCACAGTGCTCCTAAATGCAACTATGTTATTGGAATTGCGGATTATTGGGGCAACCCTAACTCTGCTCTGCAGGCAAAAAATAAAAACGACGAGAATTACGTCCATTCGAAATGTGTCTAAAAATTTCACCCAGCCCTACTAAGGATGGACTATTCCAAAGTTTTTACACAGAGACAAGCCGTGCATGCCTAATTGCATCAATGGGGTACTAACAGTTGTAGTTACGATATGAAAGCAGAATTCCTGATTTATGTGAACCCATGTATAATATTAGTTAAACTTTCAGCCATGTATGCTGATACCTATGTTTAAAGCACACTGTTGAACCACTGATTTTATTATTTGGTATTTTTTGCACTCTTATGAAGCGCAAACTCAGCACAGAGTATGTTACATGAGCATCCGATTATATTATTCAATGCCAGACTTTTTTTTAGGTAAGAGGAGATTAAGTGATTTGCCAAGAATCACATGATATTGAGCCCACGCCAGAACTTGAACGTAGTTTCCCAGCTCCAGAGTTGGCAACTCAGGCCCTTAAGCCACATCTTTGTCTCATTCATTGTAATGGCTTAGTTGTATTTTTAGGTCAATGCCTTCCAAGTTGGGTTGCAAAGATTTATTAGCTACATGGCGAAACCTTACTAGGAATGTGTTCCATCCATTGCTTCCCATTGGCTTTGTGTGTTTTTACTTTTGCTTTCCATGTGCTAGTTTTATTTGTTTTAACCCATCCATCTTCTCTTTGTCCCTCTTGCGGAGCATAGCCTGTTTACCACGTCTCTGGCGCTTTCTATTCTTCCAAAAATATGGAGAACAATATCTAATAATAATAATAAGTATAATAATGTACAGATGACACTTGTATAGAGTGTGGGTAGTACAGGCACTGACTGCTAAGGCCGGGAGGCACTGGTACTGTCACTCCAAACACCAGAACAGTGTCCTCTTCTCTGAAAAGCACAGTATTTTAAAGCTCATGTGATCTGTACTCACTGAGGAGTTGGCATCTGTCAGGTACTGGGGAGCAGTGAGAGTGACAGGACTGCAGCACACAGCAGGCACTGTTCCCCCAACTCCAAACACCAGAACAGTGTACTCCCCTCAAAATACCCCTGGGTACCAAATCATTGAAGTGTGCTCACCTAGGAGGACAGCATCAGTGTGGTGTGCGTAATACAGGGAGTTACATGGCTGCAACTCACAGGAGGCTCCCTTACTGTCACTCCAACCTCCAGTCCAGCGTACCCTTCCCAAAATACCCGACTTTGGGAATTCACACATGAAGTGTACTCTCCTGGTGGATGACATACAAGTGCATGAAGTACAGGGAGCGGCGTGACTGCTATGGATATGTCCCATGCAGTAGGAGTTGTATGTGCTTTGTTGACTTGCCCTTCCCCATTGTGCAGATGTGCATGACATTTGGGTTTAATATTGTTTGCCCCTGAGACTCGTGTGGGGCCATTTCCTGTGCACGTGTTGTTTCGGGGGCCTGTTTAAAGTGATATATGCCCCAGTGCAGTCTCCTTCCCTGGGTGTCCCAGATTGCCCCTTCACAATTGTGCAGGTGTAGTTGGCATAGTGTTCTTTGTCTATTTGTCTCTCTGTGTTTTGTGCATGCCATTGTCCTTCCATTGTGCTGTGATGTGTATGTCCATTGCAGGGCTGTTTAATGGTGGTGGTGTTTGTGTTCCATGCCACATCGATACATATGTGTGTTGTATGTGAGGACAGTCTCTGGCCAGTGTGGAATGAGAGTGTCTGAGTTGTATTTGTATATGTGCTGTAGGTGTGTTGTTGTTGATGTGAGTGACAATGTTGTGTAGCCTTCAGTGTCCCTGTGCTGTGTGGCTGTGTGTATTTGTGTAGTGTGCAATGTGACTGTGTACGCGTCCGTGTTCATGTATGTTAGAGTGTGCATAGGTTGAGATGTGTACCTGCTGCCCGTGGCCTGCCCCCCTATGATGTGTAAGCTGGCGCTACAAGCTGTTTTTAAGGTTAATGATACAGGTAGATGTGTGCACTTACAGTTGTTGGTGTCCACAGCGGCGTGGATTTCGTTGTCTTTCGATGATCTGCAGCAGTGGCATGACATTTCTGTGAAGGGCTCCATGGTGGCACTGAAAGCGTAAGGCTGCCTGCAGGTGAGTGTCTCCCTTTATAATGTCCTTTCCCGCCAGCTTGTACTTGGTGATTGGACCGCCACGGTCACAGTGGCGGTGTGCAAACTCATAATGTGTCCGGCAGAAACACAGGAAACACACGCTCCGCCGGCCTGGTTGTGCTTCCTCGTGGCGGCGTGTGCTGCCTGGCGGTCCTGGCAGACTGCTGCCGGTCATTTGTTGTACGACCGCCAAACTTGTAATACAGTGGTCCGCCAGACTGACGGCCGGACAGCCAAATCCACAACTCTAATCATCCCCTTAATTCTATGGCTCTCTGGTTACAGAGGGACCTCTGCAGCGCATTAACTAACAGAGGTTTCACCACGTGCTATAGTGGAGTTCCCAATACATAACAAATGTTTTTATTTATTTTTCATTTAAGCTGAAAGTTATTTTTATATGTAGCTACCCGAGGGTGAAAGACAAAAAAACGTACAGAATATATAGTTTTTATTTAGCCACACCTTTGACCCCACTCCCACTGACCCCGCCCCCACTGCATGCAGCATCACAGTTCCTATGCATTGTAATGCTCTTGGACGGATGCCTGAAAGTAAGTGTTTGAGGAGGTGAGTATAAGAAGGGGTGCTGGAACCACCCAGTGTGGGGTGCGGGGTGTCTGAAGTATCTCGGGGGGGGGGGGCAGTGGGGCGTTACAGGGACTCACAAGACGCGCACCGAAGGTTAACAGCTGCCTGTTGGAATTCCTGCCCAGTCCGGGCCGGTGAAAATATTGTGGAAAGCATTGAAATTGGGTATTTTCTCCTCCTTTTGAAGCATAAAGTAGAAAAGACATAAAGAAATCAGTTTAAAAGTAGTCCAGAGCTGTGTAACGAATCTCAGACTATTAGGGCCATCAGAGGAGCCGCCATGTGACTGGAGAAGGCTGAGAACTTTACACACATTATGTTTCACCTGACAGCTCTGGGCTGTCCCAGAAAAGCACAATGTAAACAAATCCCTGGTATTTTTTTCCTGAAAAAGTTGGCAACTCAACCTGCACCCCCAGGGAGGGAGGCCTGCCCCCTGACATCACCTGTGGCCTGGTGAATGCTGCCTCCCTCCGTAGAGTATCCGGGGCAGGGGGCGACTGCGCCTGGAAGCTGATGTGTCCTTTGTTAGCACTATATACCTGTTATTTTGCCAGGCTGGTAACAAAGCGCCCCGAAGGGAGAACACAACCTGATTTTACTGCCCTGGCACCCCTGAACTCTGCTGCAAACCCCAGCTTTCTACTCCGCCCTGTGCCAGTTGCGCCCTGTGCCGGCTTGGCCCTTTGGAGGGGCTGAGCGGAGTTTTCGGTCTTAATTCCCCGAATGTAATGAAGCTTTCAGCCTTTTACAAGGAGCGTCGCACAAATCCGGGGGGAGGTTTTGGCTGCGTTGCGTCACTAGCGGGGGATTAACTTGGAGAAAATTGCTCATTTTTGGCAGCCGGCTCGCATTGCTATGTATTTACCTCATAGCCCACAATTAGGTGGCACCCTGGAGGGGAGGCGAGGGGCCTCAATACATCAGCCCTCCATTGGCTCCTGTGCACATCAGAGGAGCCCCCACCGGTGCCTGGCGCGGGGATCGCCCTGACCGGACCCTGAGCCTCTGACTTCATTACTGACAATAACAGGGCGGTTCGATGCCGCTGTCCGGGGCCAGAGGGTTTTGCCACATAATTCCTCCTCCACCAGTGCTGACTGCAGAGGGTGGCGGCGTCCCATCCAAGGGCTTTAATGCTGGGTATTTTTTTTAGCTTTTTTAAATAGCTCTGTCATTAAGGGAGTAAGCGTCACATAATCAGTTCACAACAGCTAAACTCCATCAGAAAAACTGATTGAGTTAGCACCTCTTTGGAATTCAGAGATTGGCCCAGCAGTGAGAAGGTAGAATCGTGACGTCAATTCACCAAAATATCAGGGATAGTGGAAGTGACATCACACGCCATTTGACCTTTACCTTCACTCACACAGATGCCACATGCGCACACATGCACACACTCTCACATAAACACTCACTGACGCACACAGCATGCATTTAAAAGCATGCTGTACTTACCCCAGCTGCCAGAGAGGGTCATATTCCAGCTAATTGTACTCCGGCCTTTATTACTCTAACAGTGAGTAATACGATAGCATATTATTGACTATTAGTGTCATACAAAATTGCCAGAAAGCAAGGAAACTGGAGACAAGGCCATCGCCCCTTTCACCGACACTGATTTTGCCACCTTTTAGGGCGGGGGTCGCAAAGTCACTGCCAGGGGTCGCACGGGGAAAGCGAGGGGTCGACTCCTAAATGACGTCAGTGGGTAGATGCAGGCAGGACCTCTTGGTGTGTGTCTGCCTTCCAAGTTTATTGAAAGCCTGGAGAGTGGACTTTAAACCGATTGGCACGGATGTGGCGGGTGAGACTGGGGTCTGGGCCCTAATAGCGTCATTGTCTGCGCACTGCTGGGCGTTAACAGCTGTTAATTACCCCGCCCCTTATTATCCATCCTATATTACTCCAGTAACTCTGGAGTGTGTAATTACTAGCAGTTGACACCTTCAGCAGAGGGCAGCACAGTGCAAGTACATGCGATGTGGTATTGGTGAGCCAGGGTCCGGGCGAAGCCGAGCTAGACAGAGGACTGGAACTTTGGGACCCAGGATAGAATTCCAAAAACACATCCGTCTGTAGAGATGGGGCAGCCTCTGTATCTGACGCCTTACTCCCGGAGGCAGGGTCCGTCTTTGAAGTGTTGAGATAGCTGGCCACCCTGTGCCTGCTACTCCCATCATGGCTGGTCACGTGCTAGGTGGTTGTGAGACCAATGACCAGGCTTCGGCTTGATTGTAGCTGAGTGACCCGGAAGTGGTACATTGCCCCCACCCTGAGCCATGTCCCTCCACTTTGGCCCACTCTGCACCACCACTGTTGCCTCTGTGAATCTGCAAAGAGAGACAGGCGGGTGGAAATTTAGAGTGTTGACTTATTCCACCACCTGCAAGGCCTCACTCACAAGCAAGATAGACTTCCGTGCCAAGAAGCCAGTGATCGACAGTGGCTAGAAACCACCTTCAGCCTTCAGGAGTAGAATCAGATGGGCCAAGGCCTGATTCGGACTTCAGTGGACGGGATACCCCTCACAACGGCTAAGAAATCCCACTGTTTCCCATGCGATTTATATTTCATCTTTGTGATGGAGTAACCTGTCTGTTGAGTTCTAAATTAGGCCCTAAGTTAGCAGTCAGAAAGAAGCGCCCTGAAGCTAGGCACCCGTATCCTCTACCGACACATCACCCTCATCATAAGAGACGTTCACAAGCTGCCATTAGTATCCTGAACCCAGTTGACGAGAGCCGGCTTAGCGCTTAAAGCCATTCTCATATCATTTACCCAGTGATCTACCAACATGAGACTACAAGCATGTGCACATCTGTAGTTATTTAACATAAATCACGCCTTTTCTAGTCCCAAATCCACCCATCTGCACAGATGCTCACCGGGGACTCATGACTGACATCGCAGAGGGTCATTCAGAAGAACACCTTCTTTTTGTATTTTAGCTTTCTTGCCAGGGAATCATCTGCTTTTGATTTGTGTTTATGTTTGAAAGAAATCAGCAGAAATGAAAATCTGGGAGCCTTAGTTGTATCTGTGAGTGGTCGTGCACTGCTGGAAGAAGCCGTCCGTGGACCAGAGCATGGCCACCCCAAGACAGAGATGTTGACGGGCACCACAGTTGGGTATGGTGGTAGAGCCTTTGGTGTACCTCGTGCTCTAGTCTGGCCCATCATTCACTGATCGATTCTACTTCCATCTTCTGACTACCGTCAGTATAGAATGAGTCAACGGATGCCAGGTCCTGAAGAAGGCAGTTTACTAAAGCCATATTCCGGAGTGCTCAGATCATGGTCCTATGTTAGGTGGTGTAAAGTTCTTTAGAGATGTCGAGAAGCATGAGCATCACAGCCCCACCACGGCCCGCCTTAACCCGTGACCATCCATAAAATATAGGTGGGTAGGCGTGGTGCCGAGCCTGGAGGCCTGACTGTGGGGTACGCAAAAGTCAAAGGAGTCAAAGCCAGAGGGAAGGTGCCTAGGAACAAGCCTGCTAAGTAAGACGGAAGAGGCCTGTGCTCGGCCGGAGGTTCAACGTCACCTCTCTGGTTGGGAAGGAGGCGCATGAATTGCTTGAAACTTTGCGCCATGATGGCATGGGCTCGCAGTTTTGTTGATGGAGGGAGGGGCTTCTCTTACTTAGAGATTCCTGAGAACCCTGAAAAAGGATGGACGCAAGCAATAAGAAGTGTTTTAAGATTTCAAGGCACTTGTGTTTCCAAAAAATACTGCCTGATTTAGAACTCGTCAAACAGGTTAATTCAACACAGTGGTGACAGATATCCCATTTGATGAAATGTAAATCACATTATATCCTATGGGATTTATATTTTGGAGGACAGGAAATCTGTCACTGTTGTGACAAGTAACCCGTCCGCCAACTTCTTAATCAGGCCCTTAGCCATCTGCTCGAACCTCTCCAATGGAGATGTGACTAACCTCGGGCCAGGTTTGGGGAGCCGTGGTATTTCTTTGGAGTGTTCGGAGAATTTGAGCTGATGAAGTGCTTGGAGAGTATCAGGGGATGAAGTGACAAACCTCTTGAGTATTGGATTTGAATAATTCTTGCCTTATTTCAATCTATCTAAAATATGAAGAAATCCCTCTTTTCTTTTTAAAAGTTGTTGACACGTTTCAACCTTTATTGCTGTTTGTAGGTCTCCTCAGGATATCAATCCAAGGACCTGTATTAGAAAGTGTAAGAAGCGGCTGGTGAGCTTCCATGTACATTCAGTCGCATGAGTTGTCCTGGGTATAGGAAATAAACACTTGTCTGATCATTACCTTGTCCATTACTTCTTTTACCCACTGGCAGAGCAAGCCACAATTCAACGGGAATTGGAGCAATAATCTGTAAATTCACCCAAAGAAGATCCCTTACTCAAATGCATCTGAGCCATCAAAGACAATCATAAATGCAAAATATTTTTGGCGGGGGACCAGATAAAGGCATAAAACTAGAAATCCATTGCAAATGCATTACCTTTTTGTATTGGCAAGGAGTGGCATTAAGTATAACAGAGCATACCTTTTGAGTTTTAGGCAGGCGTGTATATGCTGTCATGATCCTTCGTACCTATTTGAGATGTTAGACATGATCCCTGTGTTCCCACATAGTGAGGCATGAAACTAAAAACTCAAATTTGGGATCCATATCTATGAGCAGAGGTTTGATATGGAGCTTTGAATCTAATTCATTGTCTATTTGCAGCAGCACATGTCACCCACGGCTTGAAGAAATTTATTCACATCACCCCACCCCGATGGAATTCCCGTGGCTCCCCGTGCCAGCCAACACCAACTTCGAGACCAGCGGCACCATGTACAAAACCATCAAAACCTGCGGCCCCAATTATCTTGCACAGGAGCTCACTATCTCTGGTGGTCCTTGGCACACCCATAGACATCAGACTGAAGGCGAAGGAGTATAAAAAAGAAACAACATGGCAAGGGGTCCTCAGGATCTGGACTAACATCCCTGTATCATCAGGACCACCCCAACACTGCTCTATTTCAGGAAGGAGTTGTAGACACACGTCTTTAAAAATCCCAGCATCATTGTGCAGTAACAATGGAACAGTGACGTCATGGATGTACATTGTGGCTGCCACCAAAATTACTTTAACCACATTGCTCATCGGTTAGTACTTTCCTACACATATATAAACCTGTACAAAATCTCCTACCTATGTACCTTCCAATAGTAAAAAAAAAAAGTGATTCATTGGCATAAATGTAGTTTGCATTATCTTTCATATTATCTGAGTTCATAAGATATGTTCTCTTTTCAAAAGTCAATTCCTTAACATACATTGTCCAATAAAACTGTTTTAATAAAAAATGTTTTACCGTAAGCTTGGTTCATGGTCTCTTTTCACAACCCATACTTGTATTTCTTTATCTGGTAGATACAGAAAATATCTGGACGGTGTTGCTCTTTCCACGTGTCTACGGGTATAAAAGGACAAACTCATAACTGTATACCTCATCTATGACACAATGTACCATATAGTGGTCGCAAAAAAAACTGGCTGCAATTTTATAATATTAATAAGGTAGTTTGCAAATGGCGACTCACTCCAGCTGGTGACCATGACGGGGGGGGGGTGGCCTGCTAGGTAGGCAGACCTCCATGTCTTGGAAAGCCTTTAAATAAAGTCAGCTTTTTATTTTTAAAATCTAGCCAGTTTTCCTTAATCGAAATAGGCTTTGTTTAAAACTGAAGTTTTCTTTTTTTTTAGAAATGTTTGTTTGAGAGTTGGCAGTGGACTCCTGGACCCTTCCAAACAGCGAACAAGTAAGGAGTCACAAGCTCATTTTAGGAGACTGTAAAATGTTACTGACTCATAAATGGGTTTAGTACATAGTAGAAAATGCTTTTCAAAGTCCCAAACAGCAATGTGGACTGTTTGCAACCATAAACAAAGTTCAGTGCATCTGGCCTTAGTGAGTTCTGTCATTTTACTGCTCTGCCAAATAACTGTGTGTACTGAGCTTCCGGAGTGATGAGTTGTCTCTCAATGTTTCCTTTTCTATGATTGACAGATACTGGATTAACAGCTATCAATTTCAGTTCATCAGCATGTTACAATATGTTGTACTGCTCCTCCAAGGAAGCATTTGGTGTGATGTAATGTAGGCATGATTTGTGCTGTGTGGTTTGTGTGGGCGTGGCTACATAAGTCTGAGCAAAACGGCACGTGAGCACATACCACTGATCAAAAACACACGCTGCAGAGACAGTTTAACGTTTTCCATGTGCACTAATGAGCCCGGGTCAAATTAGTGCATCTGGATACAGTGCAAACAGGCAATGAGTTAAATTACTTTAAAAGCAAAACAATGAATTGACTGATTTTAGGATTTACTCTGTATTGGATAGACTGCTGTAACATTCACCAGTCTACCACCCAAACCAGTATACTTGGGGACACCAACGTTGCCTTCACCATGACATGGACTTGTTACCATCCTGGCCTGTGAAACCTCACAAGGCCTCCATCACAGCTCCCTGCATCCTTCAGCTTGCTGCCTGTCAATGGGGACGTGAACATTGTCAGCCCTGTAATTGAAATAAGTAAGAGGGTTGATGCATAGGATCAAGACTATCTGAGTCATGATAAGACTGAGTCCAAGCCCCTCAAATACACATATGTATGACAGAGTTCCAACTTAAACTTTAAAGCTTTATTCACAATTGAGAGCATTGCAGAAGGTAAAAATTGTTTAGTTAATCAATAGCAATCAATGTCTCAACAGTAAATCAATTAAGGTGAGAAAGTTAACATAAGGTCTACCTCAAAGGAAAGCAAGCAGCGAGAACTAAGAATTGTTCAACATCCATTACAACCTGCAGGACTGCCAAGCTTTCAATGGCAATCCCACCGCTGGGATCTCTAACATTGGCCGCCACCGTCACGACTGCCGCAGTGTCTGCCCCGCTGACTATGGCGGTGCTGGTGGTCCGCTGGCAGTCTTCTGGCGGCCCAACTGCCAAACTCGCAATCCTGCAGTCCGACCACCAAAGTTGCGGCGGTGGGACCACCACTGCTGCCATGGCAGTCCACAGACCGCCAAACTCATAATGAGGCCCTAAGTATAAATTGAATAACAGATTAGAATGGAGTCTGTACAGTTAGAAAGGCAAAGAAAGTCTACGAAATCAAAGAAATTCTAAGAAAGTCTGGCACATACCGCTGTGTGAAGGGGTCACTGTTGTCTTGTACTTAATGTTTCTTTTTTGTGTGTTTCCGTACCAAGGTAAACTTTGTCCTCCGAAAACACACTGCTTATGGCCTTCTATAAATGTTTTTCCTTTTTATATCATGTGGATCAGCAGTCTCCCTTTCATCACACAGAGCAGTGGTCCCCGATAGTTTGGTATAGGGAGAACATCCATTTAAGAGTGTCTGGTGCTGTGGCCCACAACTGCTTATGGCCATTTGCCAGAGACAAGCGGAACATGAGCCGGTTTGTTTTCAGATGCAGTTCAGGGGCACTTACGTTCATGTGCTGGCATCAAGAGTGCACTGGGCTGCAATTGTACAGCAAGCATTGGCAAAAACCAATAGGTCCTACCTATGCAAGAGCTAGTGGCTTTGTCAATGTCTTTTAGACATGTTGCACAGCAGCGCGGCTGCTGTGCAGAGCCAGTGCTGACCACAAGGGGCAGTGAGCAGTTTTCATAGTATAGAATTGTTCCCTGCCTTCACAAGAAAAACATTGTCAGCAAATGTAAACCAACAAGAAATTAAAATACACATTTATGCATCAATCTATTTCTACTGGGGCAGGAAATTGAGTCATCAGCCGAGGGTGCCGAGCAAAACAAATTAAGCAATATTAACAAAAATCTGTGACTACTGCCATTCATAAACGGGTGCAAGCTCAGAATATTTTAATGGGCTCAAAGAAAATCTGAAGTCTCTCATAGCAATACTCATTCAAAGGAAGGGCAATTTAGTAGAAATTTCTCTGAGGACAGTCTTTCCCTTGAAACAGAATCTCACATTTTCGACAACAATCCTTCTACAAATATCCAAGAGGTCTGGGCATTGAGAAGTAGGTTTATTTGAAGAGCATCACAAGTTCCTTCTCCAGAATCAAGGACCCTTTAGCCATTATGAGAGATACACTATTGAGTCAGTGGCTGGAGGGTTTTATGTTCGCCTTCCCTAATATGTAAAATCTGGATGGAGCGGGTGGAAGTCAGGTTTGTCCCTAAGTGCCAGGAAGGCTGTGGTTCTCCCTAGTGAAGGACATTTCAATAGGTGCATGTGATGTCTTCCTCTGCAGCCCTCTCCTCTGTTTCCTCTGTCCCTGCCTCTGATGTTGCTTCAGTGTCTATGAATAGGGGTCCGGGGGATGAAAGGGAAGGGCTTAGGAGCAGGGCCGGCCTTAGTGCTGGTGGCGCCCTGTGCGACAATGTTTGTTGGCGCCCCCGAGTGACCACCTCCACCACGGATTCCCCCACTAACTCCCTTTAATGATGCCCCTCAAGTCTCCATAACCACTCTCTCGCAGACGCATTTGAGTATTTTTTTTAGTACCACTCAGACCAGCGTAGGGTGACAAAGTATGTTACATTGCACACACATTACAGAGACAACCAATCAAATGTGTGTAAATCAATGAATCAGTGAATGTTACATAAGACAGAGGACTCCAAGGTGTAGGAATCACGTGTCTGGTTTAAGAGTGCTTGACCTGGAGAAGCACAAAGTATCACCCTAGTTGGGGGTTGTTTTTACTAATAAGAATAGATTTCTATCCAAATGAACCCTTCTTGAAACATCAGGATAATGAAAGGCTGGAAAAAATCAAGAGGCTATAACCTGTACCCTGCAGTTTCCACGCAGCTGTATGATGGCAGCTCCCGCTCACTGTCTATGTTAGGATTTCAACCATTGAACTGCAAGTAACCAAGGATATCTCCAACAAAAGCAGTAACCTCTGACCTAGTTACAATATATGCACTTTGTGATCTGATGAGTTAAAACGTCTGCTAGACAAAACTCGAGCTATCTCCAGAAGGTCCATTCATCACCAGAGTTATCTTGGCATTTCAATTTTTTAAAGTTGCTGGAGGCAAGGAAGGGGGCAGCAGGAGCTTTTAAAACCATTAGAACGCCCGGTGCCGTGGCACCGGTCGCACCGCCCTAGAGCCCGCCCTGCTTAGGAGTTTAGGTCTTTCCTTTTCTGGATTTGCCTCAGTTCAGGCTTCCAGGAGGGAATCCACTAGGAAAACTTATAATCATCATTGGGGTTCTTCTGATAAGTAGTGTCAACAATCTTACGTGTCCCCAGTTCCTTGTGTCTCAGAGGTTATTCTTCAGTTCTGCAGGAGGGTTTGATGATAGTTGGTCAGTTGCAGCCCTAAGCCCCAAGGCAGAAAAGTGTTTACATCCCTTAGGAATTCCCTCCCAAGAATAGACATTTTCATTTCGAGAGTGCTGAGGGAATGTCTGGCCTTACAGTGGTACTTTTGACATCAATCACTACGGCAAGACGTCTCAGTGTGCTGATGGCAGCGGCGAGTAACCTTCCCTAGAATACCTTGAGATTAGGCCCTCATGTCATTCCAAAAATAAACTCGGAATTTTAAACGATTCAGGAAATAGTTCTCCCTAAGGTATGTCTTGATCCTGTGTTAGAACAGGAAGATGTAAGGGTGTTAAACATATATTTACATAGAGCGTCACCGTTCGGGATTTGTGAATCTTTGTTCATTTTGAAACTCCAAAAAATAGGATATAAATTGTCCTTTCCGACGGTGGGTCGGCGATTTGTAGAAGCTATGATGTCGGCCCCAAGCCTGGTCCCTCTCTGCCAGGTCCCACGCAGGATCATACCTGGTGTGTGCGGGGGCTTCTGTTACAGACATGGGAACTTGGACAAAAACATCAGGGTTTGTGAATCGTTACAGGTTGACTATGGCTCAAGGTTCTGGTTCGCATTTTGATACAAAGGTTTTGAAATCCGTCAGTGAACTTTGAGACAGATATCTCTTTTGTTTAGTAAGAACTATGGAATTCATTATTTTTTCTGTTGATTGGAATATATTTCTGGTAAATTCATTTTTTTAAATGTATTTACAACGAATACATTAAAGCTTTGGTATTCCTACGAAACATTATGCCGGGTACAAATAATGCACGATGAGAATAATGTTTAGATTACTTCTCAGTAATCCTCACTACTCCGATTACATATTCCTCGTTCCAGTACCTACGATCCCTCCCACCCACCCTATGTCTTCTTGTGAATAGAAAAGCTTCAAAAAAGTCAGGACCTAATAGGCAAATTGAGGAACATTCCAGTTAAAAGTGAAAGCGGGTGCTGTGTCGGGGTGTTTTGGTGGAGGACCGTAATCTGGACCTCGAAATCGGAGTAATGAAGATTACAGTAAGTAATCTGAAGATTCCATCAAGACGTGATGCCATCTGTTTGAATCTCCCGCTTCAGCCTCCCCAGGGACATGCGCACACCTGCTCTCTGTGATTAAAGGGGCCAGAGTGACAGGTACATGATGCAAACTACCAGTTGCTAGGCAACCGCAGGTGCCCTTCCTGCATTCCTTCATCTCGCCTTCACTGTCGGGACAAAGAGGGGACGCACTGACTTTCCTTCCAAATTCTATGCAAATGTCTGCAGTTTC
Organism: Pleurodeles waltl; assembly: GCF_031143425.1. Lineage (NCBI taxonomy): Eukaryota > Metazoa > Chordata > Amphibia > Caudata > Salamandridae > Pleurodeles > Pleurodeles waltl. The sequence continues at coordinate 1,067,557,704 of NC_090449.1, read as the reverse complement.
CGCCCGCTGCTCTTGGGCTCTCGGTCATGGGACCAGTTCAGGGAAGCGGAAATCAGGTTCCTTTGTATCCTGAGTTACTTCACACCAGCCCCGCCCTGTGCTGGTCGTTGTGCAATGGTCCTGAAGCTGTGGGCTGCTCACCCGCACCTCTCAGGTTTCCAGGGGGCGGGGGAGGGGCGTCAGGCACAGGGTTCACTCACCAGCATCTTAGTTCCTGGTCGCCAGGCCGTCGTAGCATCAGCTCTGCCGGGTGCCTGCTGAGTGGGCCTGCGTGCGACGCTCTGTTTATTTATGCTTCTTGGGAATGACTTTGGACAAAGGCAGTCCGCACTCTCGGGACATTGTGAAACTTTACAAGTGAGACTAGTGTTACCACCTGCCCCCACGCCACGAGGACTCCTCGTTTCCGGTCCGGGTACTCCATACAATGCGACACGTTCACATCACTTCAACCAGTTACAAGAACACATCCAAAACAAGCCAAGAACTGCAGAACTTGTGCCCAGGGAGGCCATCTGGTACCCAGGTTCAAAACCTCTAGAGGCGGGGAGTGGTGGTGTGGCTGTGCCAATCTAATGAGAGGTCTAGCTCACGCCTGATGTAGGGTAGTGTACGCCCCAGCCCCACCAGCCTTCGATGGACATTTTAGTAGACCAGAGCTGTCAGGTGACTCCCTGCCACTGAACACTTTGGGCCACTTTTACAAAGCCCTAGTGCCTCCCTGCGCCACTTTAACGTAATTTTTTTAACGTTCAGAGCAGGCGTGAAAATGACGCACTCATAGAAACCTAGGGTCCACTTGGCACTTTGCTACAGTGTAGCAAAGCACCACAATAGCACCAAAAACTTTGATGCTATTATTCTAACGGCCGCCATGGCGAGCTGTATTGTAAATACGGCCCCACATGATGTCGTTAGGTGGGCCAAGGGCGATGCAAGAAAAGAGACGCATCACTACGGATGCGTCACGTTCTTCTAAATCTGCCCTTCGTCTCTAGTCCTTGCGGCCTGGATGGTTAAGGTAGCCAGACTCCATTTACTAGTGATGTTTTTACTCCGATTACAACATTGCACAGGTAGTCAACCACGGACCTCTGCATTCAAATGACGTAGAAGCGCCAACATTACTTCCACCGCCCTCTCACGGTTTTTACAGGTGTACGATCTTTGATGACCAGGAGTATAAGTAACGTAGGTTACCATCAAGTAATTGAACAATTCCAAGTTACACGAAACAAAACTACACATTTGTCTAAACCTGAGCTGAAAGCTGTTCAATTACCTGTTGTGATATAGCGCCAGATGTATCAAGGTTTTTTGCATTCGCAAATGGTGCGAATGCCTGTTTGCGAATGCAAGAAGCCAGTTCAGAATGCATGAAAGACATTCTGAACGCTATTTTAAGGAATCGCAATAATATAGCGATTCCTTAAAATTGCGACCCTGTCTAGAGAGTCGCAAATTGCGACTCTCTAAATAAGAAATCGCAAATAAGGATTCCTTATTTGCGATTTCTTGGCACATGTATGAAGCCGTTCCTAAATGCGATTTGGGCATTTAGGAATCGCTATTTACCACCAGGTTGAACCTGGTGGTAACCATGTGCAAAATTTAAAAATGCATTTTAAAATGCATTTTTAAAATGTACATGTAAAGCACACATGCCCTTTTGGCATGTGTGCACCTCACATGTCCCCCAAAGAATTTGGGGGTGCAGCAGAGGTGGCCTTAGGCCCCCAGCACCCTGGGGTTTTGCATTTCCAAAATTGCGATTTCTGGATAAGAAATCGCAATTTTGGAAATGCTAAAAATTCGCAGGTATGGGCCAACAGGCCCATAGGTGCCAATGGGGACAGATTCTCTATTTGCGATTCGGTAATAGCATTTGCGATTTTTAAGAAATCGCTATTACCGAATCACAAAAATCATACATACCTTTTTGCATTTCTGAAATAGCGATTTCTTAAAAATCGCTATTTGAGAATCACAAATCGGTTGTATGATACATCTGGCCCATAGTGCTTTCTGCCTCAGTTTCTGAGCACTGTAAATAACAACCGATACTGGTACCAAAGTTAATGGCAATCAGGGTATCAATCTTGGATGGATGGAAGCCTGAGCTTGGCTTATAAGAACTTGAACACTTGTCCTGCGGGCCACAGCAGATGTCAGTGGCGAGTGTTTAATTCACAGAGCTTTCTTGCTGCCGCTGGAAGTCTCGCATAAAGAGAATGTACTAGTAAACTGCTTTTACTTTAATTAAATCTAACTGATCAACTGTGGTATAGCAAGGGTGCCACAGACCCCAAGGAAGCAAAGAAATGACCCCTTGACCCAGTGTTGAGTAGTAAGAAACCACCGTCATTGGAGTTCAGTGGAGTTCAGTCTGCCTAGTGCCCTTGCACCTAGTGAGCTAACCTGAGCTCTGCCACTGCTAATCCAATGAACACACCTGGAAGTAAGTCACCTGGGAAGCCTACATGTGGCTGGCTGCCCAAGCATGACTCAACTTCACCTGAGGCAGCTAACTTACACAGCCCTACCAACCTTCACCTGACGCGGCTACCTTACACAGCCCTACCAACCTTCACCTGACGCGGCTAACTTACACAGCCCTACCAACCTTCACCTGACGCGGCTACCTTACACAGCCCTACCAACCTTCACCTGACGCGGCTAACTTACACAGCCCTACCAACTTTCACCTGACGCGGCTAACTTACACAGCCCTACCAACCTTCACCTGACGCGGCTACCTTACACAGCCCTACCAACCTTCACCTGACGCGGCTACCTTACACAGCCCTACCAACCTTCACCTGACGCGGCTAACTTACACAGCCCTACCAACTTTCACCTGACGCGGCTAACTTACACAGCCCTACCAACCTTCACCTGACGCGGCTAACTTACACAGCCCTACCAACCTTCACCTGACGCGGCTACCTTACACAGCCCTACCAACTTTCACCTGACGCGGCGAACTTACACAGCCCTACCAACCTTCACCTGACGCGGCTAACTTACACAGCCCTACCAACCTTCACCTGACGCGGCTACCTTACACAGCCCTACCAACCTTCACCTGACGCGGCTAACTTACACAGCCCTACCAACCTTCACCTGACGCGGCTAACTTACACAGCCCTACCAACTTTCACCTGACGCGGCTAACTTACACAGCCCTACCAACTTTCACCTGACGCGGCTACCTTACACAGCCCTACCAACCTTCACCTGACGCGGCTACCTTACACAGCCCTACCAACTTTCACCTGACGCGGCTAACTTACACAGCCCTACCAACCTTCACCTGACGCGGCTAACTTACACAGCCTTACCAACCTTCACCTGACGCGGCTAACTTACACAGCCCTACCAACCTTCACCTGACGCGGCTAACTTACACAGCCCTACCAACCTTCACCTGACGCGGCTAACTTACACAGCCCTACCAACCTTCACCTGACGCGGCTAACTTACACAGCCCTACCAACCTTCACCTGACGCGGCGAACTTACACAGCCCTACCAACCTTCACCTGACGCGGCTAAGTTACACAGCCCTACCAACCTTCACCTGACGCGGCTAACTTACACAGCCTTACCAACCTTCACCTGACGCGGCTAACTTACACAGCCCTACCAACTTTCACCTGACGCGGCTAACTTACACAGCCCTACCAACTTTCACCTGACGCGGCTAACTTACACAGCCCTACCAACCTTCACCTGACGCGGCTAACTTACACAGCCCTACCAACCTTCACCTGACGCGGCTAACTTACACAGCCCTACCAACCTTCACCTGACGCGGCTAACTTACACAGCCCTACCAACTTTCACCTGACGCGGCTAACTTACACAGCCCTACCAACCTTCACCTGACGCGGCTAACTTACATAGCCCTACCAACCTTCACCTGACGCGGCTAACTTACACAGCCCTACCAACCTTCACCTGACGCGGCTAACTTACACAGCCCTACCAACTTTCACCTGACGCGGCTAACTTACATAGCCCTACCACCTTTCACCTGACGCGGCTAACTTACACAGCCCTACCAACCTTCACCTGACGCGGCTAACTTACACAGCCCTACCAACTTTCACCTGAAGCGGCTAACTTACACAGCCCCACCAACTTTCACCTGACGCGGCTAACTTACACAGCCCTACCAACCTTCACCTGACGCGGCTAACTTACACAGCCCTACCAACCTTCACCTGACGCGGCTAACTTACACAGCCCTACCAACCTTCACCTGACGCGGCTAACTTACACAGCCCTACCAACCTTCACCTGACGCGGCTAACTTACACAGCCCTATCAACCTTCACCTGACGCGGCTAACTTACACAGCCTTACCAACCTTCACCTGACGCGGCTAACTTACACAGCCCTACCAACTTTCACCTGACGCGGCTAACTTACACAGTCCTACCAACTTTCACCTGACGCGGCTAACTTACACAGCCCTACCAACTTTCACCTGACGCGGCTAACTTACACAGCCCTACCAACCTTCACCTGACGCGGCTAACTTACACAGCCCTACCAACCTTCACCTGATGCGGCTAACTTACACAGCCCTATCAACCTTCACCTGACGCGGCTAACTTACACAGCCCTACCAACCTTCACCTGACGCGGCTAACTTACACAGCCCTACCACCTTTCACCTGACGCGGCTAACTTACACAGCCCTACCAACCTTCACCTGACGCGGCTAACTTACATAGCCCTACCAACTTTCACCTGACACGGGTAACTTACACAGACCTCCCAACCTTCACCTGACGAGGCTAACTTACACAGCCCTACCAACTTTCACCTGACACAGCTAACTTACATAGCCCTACCAACCTTCACCTGACGCGACTAACTTACATAGCCCTACCAACTTTCACCTGATGTGGAGGGTTACCATAACACTACCAAGTGGAGGGTTTACCATAACCCTCCCGACCTTCACCTGAAGTGGATAACTACCATAACCCTACCGACCTTCACCTGAAGTGGAGGGTTACCACAACACTACCAACATTCACCTGAAGTGGAGAGTTACCATAACCCTCCCGACCTTCACCTGAAGTGGATAACTGCCATAACCCTACCGACCTTCACCTGAAGTGAATAACTACCATAACTACCATAACCCTACCAACCATCACCTTAAGTGGATAACTACCATAACCCTACCAACCAGTGGATAAGTACCATAACCCTACCGACCTTCACCTGAAGTGGAGGGTTACATTAATCCTACCAACCTTCACCTGTAGTGGCGAACTACCATAACCCCACCAACGTTTACTTGACATGTGACTGATTGCTCCAGTCGTACCCGCCTCCACCTGACATGTGGCTGACTGGTCCAGTTCCACCCACCTTTACTTGACATGTGACTGACTGCTCCAGTCCTACCCGCCTTCACCTGACATGTGGTTGACAGGTCCAGTACTACCCGCCTTCACCTGCCATATGACTGACTGCTACAGTCCTACCTGCCTCCACTTGACATGTGACTGACTGCTCCAGTCCTACCCGCCTTTAACTGATATGTGACTGACTGCTCCAGTCCTACCCGCCTTCACCTGACATGTGGTTGACTGGTCCAGTTCCACCCGCCTTTACTTGACATGTGACTGACTACTCCAGTCTCACCCGTCTTCACCTGATAAGAGGTTGTCTGCTCCAGTCCTACCCGCCTTCACCTGTCATCTGGTTGACTGGTCCAGTACTACCCGCCTTCACCTGCCATATGACTGACTGCTCCAGTCCTACCCGCCTCCACTTGACACATGACTGACTGCTCCAGTCCCACCCGCCTTTACCTGATATGTGACTGACTGCTCCAGTCCTACCCGTCTTCACCTGACATGTGAATTACTGCTCTAGTCCTACCTGCCATCACTTGACATGTGACTGACTGCTCCAGTCCTACCTGCCTCCACTTGACATGTGACTGACTGCTCCTATCCTACCCGCCTTTACCTGATATGTGACTGACTGCTCCAGTCCTACCCGCCTCCACCTGACATGTGGCTGACTGCTCCAGTTCCACCCGCCTTTACTTGACATGTGACTGACTGCTCCAGGCTCACCCGCCTTCACCTGATATGAGGTTGTCTGCTCCAGTCCTACCCGCCTTCACCTGACATCTGGTTGACTGGTCCAGTACTACCCGCCTTCACCTGCCATATGACTGACTGCTCCAGTCCTACCTGCCTCCACTTGACACGTGACTGACTGCTCCAGTCCTACCCGCCTTTACCTGATATGTGACTGACTGCTCCAGTCCTACCCGCCTTCACCTGACATGTGGTTGACTGCTCCAGTCCCACCCGCCTTTACCTGATATGTGACTGACTGCTCCAGTCCTACCCGTCTTCACCTGACATGTGAATTACTGCTCTAGTCCTACCTGCCATCACTTGACATGTGACTGACTGCTCCAGTCCTACCTGCCTCCACTTGACATGTGACTGACTGCTCCTATCCTACCCGCCTTTACCTGATTTGTGACTGACTGCTCCAGTCCTACCCGCCTCCACCTGACATGTGGCTGACTGCTCCAGTTCCACCCGCCTTTACTTGACATGTGACTGACTGCTCCAGGCTCACCCGCCTTCACCTGATATGAGGTTGTCTGCTCCAGTCCTACCCGCCTTCACCTGACATCTGGTTGACTGGTCCAGTACTACCCGCCTTCACCTGCCATATGACTGACTGCTCCAGTCCTACCTGCCTCCACTTGACACGTGACTGACTGCTCCAGTCCTACCCGCCTTTACCTGATATGTGACTGACTGCTCCAGTCCTACCCGCCTTCACCTGACATGTGGTTGACTGGTCCAGTTCCACCCGCCTTTACTTGACATGTGACTGACTGCTCCAGTCTCACCCGCCTTCACCTGATATGAGGTTGTCTGCTCCAGTCCTACCCGCCTTCACCTGACATCTGGTTGACTGGTCCAGTACTACCCGCCTTCACCTGCCATATGACTGACTGCTCCAGTCCTACCTGCCTCCACTTGACACGTGACTGACTGCTCCAGTCCTACCCACCTTTACCTGATATGTGACTGACTGCTCCAGTCCTACCGTCTTCACCTGACATGTAAATTACTGCTCTAGTCCTACCTGCCATCACTTGGCATGTGACTGACTGCTGCTGTCGTACCCGCCTTCACCTGACATGTGACTGAGTGCTGAAGTCCTACCCGCCTTCACCTGACATGTGACTGACTGCTCCAGTCGTACCCGCCTCCACCTGACATGTGGCTGACTGCTCCAGTTCCACCCGCCTTTACTTGACATGTGACTGACTGCTCCAGTCTCACCCGCCTTCACCTGATGTGAGGTTGTCTGCTCCAGTCCTACCCGCCTTCACCTGACATCTGGTTGACTGGTCCAGTACTACCCGCCTTCACCTGCCATATGACTGACTGCTCCAGTCCTACCTGCCTCCACTTGACACGTGACTGACTGCTCCAGTCCTACCCGCCTTTACCTGATATGTGACTGACTGCTCCAGTCCTACCCGCCTTCACCTGACGTGGTTGACTGGTCCAGTTCCACCCGCCTTTATTTGACATGTGACTGACTGCTCCAGTCTCACCCGCCTTCACCTGATATGAGGTTGTCTGCTCCAGTCCTACCCGCCTTCACCTGACATCTGGTTGACTGGTCCAGTACTACCCGCCTTCACCTGCCATATGACTGACTGCTCCAGTCCTACCTGCTCCACTTGACACGTGACTGACTGCTCCAGTCCTACCCGCCTTTACCTGATATGTGACTGACTGCTCCAGTCCTACCCGTCTTCACCTGACATGTGAATTACTGCTCTAGTCCTACCTGCCATCACTTGACATGTGACTGACTGCTGCAGTCGTACCCGCCTTCACCTGACATGTGACTGAGTGCTGAAGTCCTACCCGCCTTCACCTGACATGTGACTGACTGCTCCAGTCGTACCCGCCTCCACCTGACATGTGGCTGACTGCTCCAGTTCCACCGCCTTTACTTGACATGTGACTGACTGCTCCAGTCTCACCCGCCTTCACCTGATATGAGGTTGTCTGCTCCAGTCCTACCCGCCTTCACCTGACATCTGGTTGACTGGTCCTGTACTACCCGCCTTCACCTGCCATATGACTGACTGTTCCAGTCCTACCTGCCTCCACTTGACACGTGACTGACTGCTCCAGTCCTACCCGCCTTTACCTGATATGTGACTGACTGCTCCAGTCCTACCTGCCTCCACCTGACATGTGGCTGACTGGTCCAGTTCCACCGGCCTTTACTTGACATGTGACTGACTGCTCCAGTCTCACCCGCCTTCACCTGATATGAGGTTGTCTGCTCCAGTCCTACCCGCCTTCACCTGACATCTGGTTGACTGGTCCAGTACTACCCGCCTTCACCTGCCATATGACTGACTGCTCCAGTCCTACCTGCCTCCACTTGACACGTGACTGACTGCTCCAGTCCTACCCGCCTTTACCTGATATGTGACTGACTGCTCCAGTCCTACCCGCCTTCACCTGACATGTGGTTGACTGGTCCAGTTCCACCCGCCTTTACTTGACATGTGACTGACTGCTCCAGTCTCACCCGCCTTCATCTGATATGAGGTTGTCTGCTCCAGTCCTACCCGCCCTTACCTGACATCTGGTTGACTGGTCCAGTACTACCCGCCTTCATCTGCCATATGACTGACTGCTCCAGTCCTACCTGCCTCCACTTGACACGTGACTGGCTGCTCCAGTCCTACCCGCCTTTACCTGTTATGTGACTGACTGCTCCAGTCCTACCCGTCTTCACCTGACATGTGAATTACTGCTCTAGTCCTACCTGCCATCACTTGACATGTGACTGACTGCTGCATTCGTACCCACCTTCACCTGACATGTGACTGAGTGCTGAAGTCCTACCCGCCTTCACCTAACATGTGACTGACTGCTCCAGTCCTGCCCGCCTTTACCTGATATGTGACTGACTGCTCCAGTCCTACCTGCCTCCACCTGACATGTGGCTGACTGGTCCAGTTCCACCCGCCTTTACTTGACATGTGACTGACTGCTCCAGTCTCACCCGCCTTCACCTGATATGAGGTTGTCTGCTCCAGTCCTTCCCGCCTTCACCTGACATCTGGTTGACTGGTCCAGTACTACCCGCCTTCACCTGCCATATGACTGACTGCTCCAGTCCTACCTGCCTCCACTTGACACGTGACTGACTGCTCCAGTCCTACCCGCCTTTACCTGATATGTGACTGACAGCTCCAGTCCTACCCGCCTTCACCTGACATGTGGTTGACTGGTCCAGTTCCACCCGCCTTTACTTGACATGTGACTGACTGCTCCAGTCTCACCCTCCTTCACCTGATATGAGGTTGTCTGCTCCAGTCCTACCCGCCTTCACCTGACATCTGGTTGACTGGTCCAGTACTACCCGCCTTCACCTGCCATATGACTGACTGCTCCAGTCCTACCTGCCTCCACTTGACACGTGACTGACTGCTCCAGTCCTACCCGCCTTTACCTGATATGTGACTGACTGCTCCAGTCCTACCCGTCTTCACCTGACATGTGAATTACTGCTCTAGTCCTACCTGCCATCACTTGACATGTGACTGATGGCTCCAGTCGTACCTGCCTTCACCTGACATGTGACTGAGTGCTGAAGTCCTACCCGCCTTCACCTGACATGTGACTGACTGCTCCAGTCGTACCCACCTTCACCTAACATGTGACTGACTGCTCCAGTCGTATGCGCCTTCATCTGACATGTGACTGAGTGCTGAAGTCCTACCCGCCTTCACCTGCCATGTGAATGACCGCTTCAGTCCTACGTGCCTTCTTTCTTTCTTTCTTTCTTTCTTTCTTTCCTTCTTTGTTTCTTTCCCTCTCTTTGCTTTTCTTTCTTCTTTCTTTCTTTCTTTCTTTCTTTCTTTCTTTCTTTCTTTCTTTCTTTCTTTCCAAAGGCTTGCAGCCAATACCAGACTGATTGAATTTTTTTAGGTCTGTGTTTGCCAAGACCTTTTGATTTTACTAAAATGATGTTTATAACATAGTTACTGATAGAGGCTCCAGCCAGAGTTCACCCATTGGTCCGTGGTTGGTGTCAGTCACATTTGTCTTCCTCCCACCCACTCCAGCTTGCATTAAGGGTCATAGTAACAGCCGGCATCAGCCATTGGTCCATGGTTGGTGTCAGTCACATTTTCTTCCTCCCACTCCAGCGTGCATTAAGGGTCATTGTATCGGCCGACGTCACTGAGACTACAGCCTGCTGCTCCTTCACAAGGACCACGTCCACACACAAAGTCATTCAATTCAGAATCAGGTAATGGAAATGTGTGATTTTTTTGAGACCCAAAAAACATTTTTGCCTGTAGCAAATCATTTTTTAGCTTGATGAGGGCCAAGTTTATTGCCAAACAATAAAGTTTTGCAAAAACCATGACAAAACAAAAGAGTTGTTGCTGGAAGGCTGCCGGCTAACACTAGACCTACTGGGTTTGCTAGTGCTTGTTTTTTTTGTGCTACTATGCAAATTATTAGGTGAAAATATTCAGGTGCCCCATACTGCAAATTCTTACATAAAGGTTAACACTCTTTGTTAGAACTGCCTCGTCCTGCTGACTGTGAGCATAAGTCGGCATCATGACATCATGACGTAGAGTGGAAGGTTCACTACAACAGCGGCATCTCTGATGCGCTCTTTGTGCCTAGAACCACTCTGTCCGTACTTGCTAATAAGTGTACTGTCCTCTCGGTCCCCAGGGGCATCTTCCTTTAATCCTCACTTTAATGACTCAGTGATCATTACACCTGCAGTCATGTCATGTGAGTTGTTCCTTCATTACCTTTGTTACATAACTGAAGTTACTTACTGCCCTCTTGCAAAGGACCTCAACCCCATGCAGTTGTCCAGAGAACCCCTTGAGCTATATACGCCCTCCTAGACATTAGTAGGGGGTTTAAAAAGCACTTGCTGCAGAGTTCCTTGTGTGTCTGGCAGTTTTTAGACAACAATAAAAATTTCGAGATAACTCTGATGTTTAATGTTCCTGCTGGCGAGAGATCATTCTGAGCTCTGTCTGGTGGTACTTTTGAGTCATCATAAAGTAGCCTAGATGGTTAATATACCTGCTGCAAAGAACGTGTACATTGCAAATCACCGAACTGTATTTTATGAGGCTAGCTCAGTGGGTTACTGCTTTGGTCAAAGAGATCCTTTTGTTACTTGCAGTTCATAAGTTAGAACCTTAAAACCTGTCACCAAAGAGCTGCACGCAGACTCCATGGTCTAGGTTAGAATGTTATGTTTTTCCTCCCAAGTCTTTCATTATTGTAATGTTGCTAAAAAGGGTTCATTTGGGTAGAAATACAGAATTAATCGTACAGCCAGCCACTGTGGTCTGTTTTAAATCCGGAGTTTGTGCTTCTCCAGACCAAACACCTTTAAAATGTACTGCCTAGTAGTATGACTGACATGTGACTCCTGCACCTTGAAATCCTTACTGCCTCATGTCAAATTTCCTATAGACTGATTTACAATTTGATTCATTGGCTCTGTCTCATTTATGCACAATGTAGAGCACTGACACCCTGCCCTGGTATGAATGGCGCTGTAAAACAAATTAAATGCGTGTGAGAGAGGGGTGAGGAGGGGCGCGGACGGAGAGTGGTAGTGATGACATTTCTGCAGAAGGGGGTGTCTTTTCGGAGGGCGCCAACATAGACAGTCGCACTGGGCACCACAAGGGCTAAAGCCAGCCCTGCATAACTGGGTGGCCTGCACAGGGAGTGCTTTGACACCCTACACTGGTATGAAAAGCACTATAAAACAAACGGAATGCAGGTTAAAGGCTAAGGAGGGCACTGGTGGATCATGGTAGTGATGGAATTTGAGGGGGAGTTGTTTTTTGGGAGGTGGGCACCAACAAAGATTGCCACGCTGGGCACCACAAGGGCTGAAGCCCACCATAAATCCCCGGGTGACTCCGGGTGCTTTGCCCCTCAACTGAGACAATTTAAATGTCGATTGTATTGAAAGGTTCTTTCTGACGAACACAGGCAGTGAGCAGGGGAATTCTGCAGGAACTTGTGGTCAATGGACTAAGATTCCAGTTTGCCATTTCCTAAGTGTGAATCTTTGCACTTCGCAATTAGGAAACGGCAAAGTGTGAGGTACAACAGTGTCTCAGACAATGTTTGTGATTCCTGAATGGGTCGCAAGGGACCTGTCTCATTAATATTCATTAGGCAGGTCGCAACTTGCCACATAATGGGAGCGGCCACAATCTCAAGGGTGGTGCCTGCTGTGGTCAGCAGGCCACCATGTCTGTCATTTCTTTTTAAAAATGAAAATGAAACTTTTTATTTCTGTTTTTGTAATGCTGCCTAACAAAAACAAAAATAAAAAGTTTCATTTTCATTTTTTAGGAGTAGGTAGTGCGCATTTTGCCTTTGGTACAACGGAAAAAGCATTTTCCCGGTTGCAAACGGCTCATCGGAAAATTGCTTAGTGCATCTGGCCCTTGGTCTATAACTGGGCGGCTCCAGTAGCATAAGAGGTACATGTGTTCTAACACGTAGAGCTCTCCGTGTCCGGAAGGTGTTAGTTTGCTAGTGAGAACAGAAGTGGAGAGTTGTTACTCTTCATCACAGCCCTGTGATGATGAAATCCGCTGTGTACGTGACAAGCTGCTGGTCCCAGGATGTCTCTGCTCAGGGAACCTGCTTTGATAACATTATCTTTCTGTATAGCCTTTGCTTCCAACCGCTTGCTGGTTCTTGGCGCTGTAAAAAGCATTTGTTTCGTGGCACTTATCGACCTCTTGAATGTGGAAATGTTGAGCCTGCCCGGTTACCCACACCTGAATCTTCAGTAAAGTCTGAACACAGTAATAACACTTCAGCCAGTCCTGCAACAAAACAGACTAGTTCTATTGCAGTTTTAAGGCAACATCAAGGTAAGATAAGCTTCCATTGCTACCGCAGGCGTGTCTCTGTGGGGCTGGGGCAGATAGACACAGAGGGGTATATTTACTAATTCTTCACGCAACGCAGGGCAGGTATCCAAGTTTCTGCGCTGTGTTGCGTGGTACAGAGAGTACAGATGCTTCTTATCTGCTAAGATATGGCGCACATCTGCTCCCTCCTAGCACTGGGGCACTGTGTACTGCCCAGCGTCCACGGATGCACCCTTGAGCCACGGTACAATGGTGTCTGCGTTACAGGCAGGATTGCTTTTGTGCAGGAAGGGACAGCTTCCTCTGCGGACACAATACAGAGAGGCGTTTTCCTCCTTCTCTACAGATTTTAATCCTTGTTACCTCATCCTCCGGGAGGCGCACAGATCTGATGCAATTCCAACTTTACAAATCTTTGTAAATGTGGAATTGTGTCACCTCCATGGGTGGATGTACAGGAATGCCCTTGTTCCACCCATGGAATGCCTACCACGAAGAAACAAAACATGATACAGGAAAGACACGCTTTGTGTTACATTTCCGTAGTAGCCACAGAAGGCAGCGCAAATCTCCCCCTGAGAAGCTTTGTAAATCTGAATTAAGGAATTGTGCTGCATTGCGCCACCTTGCGTGATGCAAGGACAACGCTCCTCCTTGATAAATCTGGCCCACGACGTACTCTCGACTTGGATGAGGAAGGCAAAGTGTTTTATCCAAAGTTTGGCTCCATTTTGTGCTGTGGATGTTTCTTCAATAGACACAAAGGATACTTCATAACAAAGGTCCTGACCTCCTGCACCTTCAGCTGTCTTGTAGGGCTCTTCCCCCCCACCTCCCCGACGCCGGGGTCCTTGGGCTCTATGGCATTATGGACAAAAGGGTGCTTGGGGAATCGTGTCCTGGAGATACACATGCCCCAAAAACATGCTTAGGGTAATGTGTCCTGGAGATACGCATACCCCAAAAACATGCTTAGGAAATCGTGTCCTGGAGATATGCATAACCCAAAATCATGCGTAGGGAACCGTGTCCTGGAAATACGCATACCCCAAAAACATGCGTAGGGAAATGTGTCCTGGAGATACTCATACCCCAAAAACATGGTTAGGGAAATGTGTCCTGTAGATACGCATACCTCAAAAACATGCTTAGGGAATCGTGTCCTGGAGATACCCTTACCCCAAAAACATGCTCAGGGTAATGTGTCCTGGAGATACTCATACTCTAAAAACATGCTTAGGGAATCGTGTCCTGGAGATACGCATACCCCAAAAACATGCTTAGGGAATCGTGTCCTGGAGATACCCTTACCCCAAAAACATGCTTAGGGAAATTTGCCGTGGAGATACACATACCCCAAAAACATGCTTAGGAAAATGTGCCGTGGAGATACGCATACCCCAAAAACATGCTTAGGGTAATGTGTCCTGTAGATACACATTCCCCAAAAACATGCTTAGGGAATCGTGTCCTGGAGATACGCATACCCCAAAAACATGCGTAGGGAAATGTGTCCTGGAGATACTCATACTCTAAAAACATGCTTAGGGAATCGTGTCCTGGAGATACGCATACCGCAAAAACATGCGTAGGGAAATGTGCCGTGGAGATACACATACCCCAAACACATGCTTAAGGAAAAGTGTCCTGGAGATACGCATACCTCAAAAACATGCTTTGTGAAACCTGTCATAGTGATACATATACCCCAAAAACATGCTTAGGGAAATGTGATGTGTAGATACACATACCCCAAAAACATGCGTAGGGAATCGTGCCCTGGAGATGCACATATCCCATTAACATGCTTGGAGAAACCTGTCATAAAGATACATATACCCCAAAAACATGCTTAGGGAAATGTGTCCTGGAGATTCTAGCCCCAGAACCAAAAACAGGTTCTGTAGATTTTTTTTTATGTGGTATTTCTGTGACGTCAAAGCTCTCACAGTGAACCCCCTCCATGTTAAAAAATATTCCCTGCAGCCGGATTCCACAGACCCCTTGTTTCCGTGTGACGTTGGGCTCCTGCTCCCCGCCTGCCCTACCTCTGTCTGTTTGTGGTACCTCAGGCCCCCCCTCTCTGGCTTCTCTCTTCCCCCATCTTTCTGTGCCAGCTTCTCCCATCTCAGTGCCCACCATGGCGGTCACTTGCCTGTACCCTCGCTCCTGTACACCCTAAAATCTAAACTCCGCCTATATCTTTTATCCTGTTTTTCAGTGTTTGTTGTGTGAAACGTGCTCATCGGTGTTGAGGGTGCTGGCTCACCCGTGTTGGTGATGCACCGGTCCTGCGTCAGCTTCTGGGTAGAAGCCGGAACACTGATCTCCTGCTTCTGTTTTGCTAAATGAGCTCGCGCCCTTCCGAAGCTCGTGCGCATTCCTCATCCTGTCCACACTCAGGACAGGAGGCTGCCCACGAACACACACCTGGGCACACACTTGGAAAGACAGATTTTCCTGGAGTCCGATGGCCCTACGGCCAGTGGCTCGGGCTGTCCAGATTTCTACAGATGTCCATCCCTGGGGATGGATGAAGCAGTCGGGAAATCCACTGGGATTTGCGTCTAGGGTTAACAGCAGGCAGCTGTGCAGCGCACACAGCTCATAGAAGCCTAATCGAAGCACCTGAAGAGGCTGGAGAGGGAGGTTGGGGTTCGACCTTGGTGCAAGGCTCGCGCTCAGCGGGCGCCTCCATCCTGGAGACTGGCAAACTCTGGGCACCAACCAGTAGCTGCGAAGCCACCCTGGCTGTCTGTGACCCCGTTTGGAGATCAGTTGGAGACTGAAGGATCCCTGGTGTTCAAGGAGAACAAGCATCCTTTGGCGATGCGAGAGGAGACACAAGAGCCTCATGTTCAACTAAAATGGACCTTCTGGGAAACCTGTTTGCAAATCATGATCTGTTTTTTAGCTGCAACCGGGACGAAGCAGGCAGTCATCAGCCCCCGCAGCGACAGAGTCCGGTTCTCGATCCCAGGGGGAAGCCACAGGAGCCTGGCAGAAGCCTGGCATCGCCAGTGGCCCGCAGGTTCACGGTTGGCAAAGGTTTGCGAAAGCCCCAGAGCAAATGACAAAGGTCTACTTTTTGATTTCTGGTCTACTCTCATTACTGTCCAAAAGGCCGAGGCTTCTGAGACTGGGACGGGAATTAGTCTCATTACAGCCCAGATGGCCGAGGCCTCTGAGCCTGGGGCTGGTGTAGTCTCATCATAGCCCAGGTGGTTGAGGCTTCTGAAACCGGAGCTGGAATTAGTCTCATTATAGCCCAGATATCTATGGTTTCTGAGACTGTGGCTGGCGTAGTCTCATTATAGCCAATATATCTGTGGTTTCTGAGACTAGGGCTGGTGTAGTCTCATTATAGCTCAGATGGCTGTGACTCTGAGACTAGGGCTGCTGTAGTCTCATTATAGCTCAGATGGCTGTGACTCTGAGACTAGGGCTGCTGTAGTCTCATTATAGCACAGATATCTGTGGTTTCTGAGACTGGGACGGGAATTAGTCTCATTATAACACAGATGGATGAGGCCTCTGAGCCTGGGGCTGGTGTAGTCTTATCATAGCCCAGGTGGTTGAGGCTTCTGAAACTGGGGCTGGTGTAGTCTCATCATAGCCCAGGTGGTTGAGGCTTCTGAAACTTGGGCTGGAATTAGTCTCATTATAACACAGATGGATGAGGCATCTGAGCCTGGGTCTGGTGTAGTCTCATCATAGCCCAGGTGGTTGAGGCTTCTGAAACTGGGGCTGGAATTAGTCTCATTATAGCCCAGATATTTGTGGTTTCTGAGACTGGGGCTGGTGTAGTCTCATTATACCCAGGTGGCTGTCACTCTGAGACTAGGGATGTTGTACTCTCATTATAGCTCAGATGGCTGTGACTCTGAGCCTGGGGCTGGTGTAGTCTCATTATAGCGCAGAGATCTGTGGTTTCTGAGAATGGGGCTCGTGTAGTCTCATTATACCCAGTTGGCTGTCACTCTGAGACTAGGGATGTTGTACTCTCATTATAGCTCAGATGGCTGTGACTCTGAGACTGGGGCTGGTGTAGTCTCATTATAGCGCAGATATCTGTGGTTTCTGAGACAAGGGCTGTTGTAGTCTCATTATAGCCCAGATATCTGTGGGTTCTGAGTCTAGGGCTGGTGTAGTCTCATTATAGCTCAGATGGCTGTGACTCTGAGACTAGGGCTGCTGTAGTCTCATTATAGCTCAGATGGCTGTGACTCTGAGACTAGGGCTGCTGTAGTCTCATTATAGCAGAGATATCTGTGGTTTCTGAGACTGGGGCTGGTGTAGTCTCATTATAGCGCAGATATCTGTAGTTTCTGAGACTGGGGATGGTGTAGTCTCATTATACCCAGGTGGCTGTGGCTCTGAGACAAGGGCTGTTGTAGTCTCATTATAGCCCAGATATCTGTGGGTTCTGAGTCTAGGGCTGGTGTAGTCTCATTATAGCTCAGATGGCTGTGACTCTGAGACTGGGGCCGGTGTAGTCTCATTATAGCCCAGATATCTGTGGTTTCTGAGACAAGGGTTGGTGTAGTCTTATTATACCCAGGTGGCTGTGGCTCTGAGACAAGGGCTGTTGTAGTCTCATTATAGCCCAGATATCTGTGGGTTCTGAGTCTAGGGCTGGTGTAGTCTCATTATAGCTCAGATGGCTGTGACTCTGAGACTGGGGCTGGTGTAGTCTCATTATAGCCCAGATATCTGTGGTTTCTGAGACAAGGGCTGGTGTAGTCTCATTATAGCTCAGATATCTGTGGTTTCTGAGACTGGGGCTGGTGTAGTCTCATTATAGCCCAGATATCTGTGGTTTCTGAGACAGGGGCTGGTGTAGTCTCATTATAGCCCAGATATCTGTGGTTTCTGAGACTGGGGCTGGTGTAGTCTCATTATAGCCCAGATATCTGTGGTTTCTGAGACTGGGGCTGTTGTAGTCTCATTATAGCTCCGATGGCTGAGGCCACTGGGACAGGGGCTGGTGTAGTCTCATTATAGCTCAGATATCTGTGTCTCTGAGACTGGGGCTGGTGTACTCTCATTATAGCCCAGATATCTGTGGGTTCTGAGACTGGGGCTGGTGTAGTCTCATCATAGCCCAGATATCTGTGGTTTCTGAGACAAGGGCTGGTGTAGTCTCATTATAGCCCAGATATCTGTGGTTTCTGAGACTGGGGCTGTTGTAGTCTCATTATAGCCCAGATATCTGTGGTTTCTGAGACTGGGGCTGGTGTAGTCTCATTATAGCTCAGATATCTGTGGCTCTGAGGCTGGGGCTGGTGTAGTCTCATTATAGCTCAGATATCTGTGGCTCTGAGACTAGGGCTGGTGTAGTTTCATTATAGCCCAGATATCTGTGGTTTCTGAGACAAGGGCTGGTGTAGTCTCATTATAGCTCAGATATCTGTGGGTTCTGAGACTGGGGCTGGTGTAGTCTCATCATAGCCCAGATATCTGTGATTTCTGAGACTGGGGCTGGTGTAGTCTCATTATAACTCAGATGGCTGTGACTCTGAGACTAGGGCTGGTGTAGTCTCATTATAGCCCAGATATCTGTGGTTTCAGAGACTGGGGCTGGTGTAGTCTCATTATAGCTCAGATATCTGTGGCTCTGAGACTAGGGCTGGTGTAGTCTCATTATAGCCCAGATATCTGTGGTTTCTGAGACAAGGGCTGGTGTAGTCTCATTATAGCTCAGATATCTGTGGGTTCTGAGACTGGGGCTGGTGTAGTCTCATCATAGCCCAGATATCTGTGGTTTCTGAGACTGGGGCTGGTGTAGTCTCATCATAGCCCAAATATCTGTGGTTTCTGAGACTGGGGCTGGTGTAGTCTCATTATAACTCAGATGGCTGTGACTCTGAAACTAGGGCTGGTGTAGTCTCATTATAGCCCAGATATCTGTGGGTTCTGAGACTGGGGCTGGTGTAGTCTCATTATAGCCCAGATATCTGTGGTTTCTAAGACAAGGGCTGGTGTAGTCTCATTATAGCTCAGATATCTGTGGTTTCTGAGACTGGGGCTGGTGTAGTCTCATTATAGTCCAGATATCTGTGGTTTCTGAGACTGGGGCTGGTGAAGTCTCATTAAAGCCCAGATGGCTGTGGTGTCTGAGGCTGGTGTAGTCTCATTATAGCTCAGATATCTGTGGCTCTGAGACTAGGGCTGGTGTAGTCTCATTATAGCCCAGATATCTGTGGTTTCTGAGACAAGGGCTGGTGTAGTCTCATTATAGCTCAGATATCTGTGGGTTCTGAGACTGGGGCTGGTGTAGTCTCATCATAGCCCAGATATCTGTGGTTTCTGAGACTGGGGCTGGTGTAGTCTCATCATAGCCCAAATATCTGTGGTTTCTGAGACTGGGGCTGGTGTAGTCTCATTATAACTCAGATGGCTGTGACTCTGAGACTAGGGCTGGTGTAGTCTCATTATAGCCCAGATATCTGTGGGTTCTGAGACTGGGGCTGGTGTAGTCTCATTATAGCCCAGATATCTGTGGTTTCTGAGACAAGGGCTGGTGTAGTCTCATTATAGCTCAGATATCTGTGGTTTCTGAGACTGGGGCTGGTGTAGTCTCATCATAGCCCAGATATCTGTGGTTTCTGAGACAAGGGCTGGTGTAGTCTCATTATAGCCCAGATATCTGTGGTTTCTGAGACTGGGGCTGTTGTAGTTTCATTATAGCCCAGATATCTGTGGTTTCTGAGACTGGGGCTGGTGTAGTCTCATTATAGCTCAGATATCTGTGGCTCTGAGGCTGGGGCTGGTGTAGTCTCATTATAGCCCAGATATCTGTGGTTTGTGAGACAAGGGCTGGTGTAGTCTCATTATAGCTCAGATATCTGTGGTTTCTGAGACTGGGGCTGGTGTAGTCTCATTATAGCCCAGATATCTGTGGTTTCTGAGACAGGGGCTGGTGTAGTCTCATTATAGCCCAGATATCTGTGGTTTCTGAGACTGGGGCTGGTGTAGTCTCATTATAGCCCAGATATCTGTGGTTTCTGAGACTGGGGCTGTTGTAGTCTCATTATAGCTCCGATGGCTGAGGCCACTGAGACAGGGGCTGGTGTAGTCTCATTAAAGCTCAGATATCTGTGTCTCTGAGACTGGGGCTGGTGTACTCTCATTATAGCCCAGATATCTGTGGGTTCTGAGACTGGGGCTGGTGTAGTCTCATCATAGCCCAGATATCTGTGGTTTCTGAGACAAGGGCTGGTGTAGTCTCATTATAGCCCAGATATCTGTGGTTTCTGAGACTGGGGCTGTTGTAGTCTCATTATAGCCCAGATATCTGTGGTTTCTGAGACTGGGGCTGGTGTAGTCTCATTATAGCTCAGATATCTGTGGCTCTGAGGCTGGGGCTGGTGTAGTCTCATTATAGCCCAGATATCTGTGGTTTCTGAGACTGGGGCTGGTGTAGTCTCATTATAGCTCAGATATCTGTGGCTCTGAGACTAGGGCTGGTGTAGTTTCATTATAGCCCAGATATCTGTGGTTTCTGAGACAAGGGCTGGTGTAGTCTCATTATAGCCCAGATATCTGTGGTTTCTGAGACTGGGGCTGGTGTAGTCTCATTATAGCCCAGATATCTGTGGTTTCTGAGACTGGGGCTGGTGTAGTCTCATTATAGCTCAGATATCTGTGGCTCTGAGGCTGGGGCTGGTGTAGTCACATTATAGCCCAGATATCTGTGGTTTCTGAGACTGGGGCTGGTGTAGTCTCATTATAGCTCAGATATCTGTGGCTCTGAGACTAGGGCTGGTGTAGTTTCATTATAGCCCAGATATCTGTGGTTTCTGAGACAAGGGCTGGTGTAGTCTCATTATAGCTCCGATATCTGTGGGTTCTGAGACTGGGGCTGGTGTAGTCTCATCATAGCCCAGATATCTGTGATTTCTGAGACTGGGGCTGGTGTAGTCTCATTATAACTCAGATGGCTGTGACTCTGAGACTAGGGCTGGTGTAGTCTCATTATAGCCCAGATATCTGTGGTTTCAGAGACTGGGGCTGGTGTAGTCTCATTATAGCTCAGATATCTGTGGCTCTGAGACTAGGGCTGGTGTAGTCTCATTATAGCCCAGATATCTGTGGTTTCTGAGACAAGGGCTGGTGTAGTCTCATTATAGCTCAGATATCTGTGGGTTCTGAGACTGGGGCTGGTGTAGTCTCATCATAGCCCAGATATCTGTGGTTTCTGAGACTGGGGCTGGTGTAGTCTCATCATAGCCCAAATATCTGTGGTTTCTGAGACTGGGGCTGGTGTAGTCTCATTATAACTCAGATGGCTGTGACTCTGAGACTAGGGCTGGTGTAGTCTCATTATAGCCCAGATATCTGTGGGTTCTGAGACTGGGGCTGGTGTAGTCTCATTATAGCCCAGATATCTGTGGTTTCTGAGACAAGGGCTGGTGTAGTCTCATTATAGCTCAGATATCTGTGGTTTCTGAGACTGGGGCTGGTGTAGTCTCATTATAGCCCAGATATCTGTGGTTTCTGAGACTGGGGCTGGTGAAGTCTCATTAAAGCCCAGATGGCTGTGGTGTCTGAGGCTGGTGTAGTCTCATTATAGCTCAGATATCTGTGGCTCTGAGACTAGGGCTGGTGTAGTCTCATTATAGCCCAGATATCTGTGGTTTCTGAGACAAGGGCTGGTGTAGTCTCATTATAGCTCAGATATCTGTGGGTTCTGAGACTGGGGCTGGTGTAGTCTCATCATAGCCCAGATATCTGTGGTTTCTGAGACTGGGGCTGGTGTAGTCTCATCATAGCCCAAATATCTGTGGTTTCTGAGACTGGGGCTGGTGTAGTCTCATTATAACTCAGATGGCTGTGACTCTGAGACTAGGGCTGGTGTAGTCTCATTATAGCCCAGATATCTGTGGGTTCTGAGACTGGGGCTGGTGTAGTCTCATTATAGCCCAGATATCTGTGGTTTCTGAGACAAGGGCTGGTGTAGTCTCATTATAGCTCAGATATCTGTGGTTTCTGAGACTGGGGCTGGTGTAGTCTCATCATAGCCCAGATATCTGTGGTTTCTGAGACAAGGGCTGGTGTAGTCTCATTATAGCCCAGATATCTGTGGTTTCTGAGACTGGGGCTGTTGTAGTTTCATTATAGCCCAGATATCTGTGGTTTCTGAGACTGGGGCTGGTGTAGTCTCATTATAGCTCAGATATCTGTGGCTCTGAGGCTGGGGCTGGTGTAGTCTCATTATAGCCCAGATATCTGTGGTTTCTGAGACAAGGGCTGGTGTAGTCTCATTATAGCTCAGATATCTGTGGTTTCTGAGACTGGGGCTGGTGTAGTCTCATTATAGCCCAGATATCTGTGGTTTCTGAGACAGGGGCTGGTGTAGTCTCATTATAGCCCAGATATCTGTGGTTTCTGAGACTGGGGCTGGTGTAGTCTCATTATAGCCCAGATATCTGTGGTTTCTGAGACTGGGGCTGTTGTAGTCTCATTATAGCTCCGATGGCTGAGGCCACTGAGACAGGGGCTGGTGTAGTCTCATTATAGCTCAGATATCTGTGTCTCTGAGACTGGGGCTGGTGTACTCTCATTATAGCCCAGATATCTGTGGGTTCTGAGACTGGGGCTGGTGTAGTCTCATCATAGCCCAGATATCTGTGGTTTCTGAGACAAGGGCTGGTGTAGTCTCATTATAGCCCAGATATCTGTGGTTTCTGAGACTGGGGCTGTTGTAGTCTCATTATAGCCCAGATATCTGTGGTTTCTGAGACTGGGGCTGGTGTAGTCTCATTATAGCTCAGATATCTGTGGCTTTGAGGCTGGGGCTGGTGTAGTCTCATTATAGCCCAGATATCTGTGGTTTCTGAGACTGGGGCTGGTGTAGTCTCATTATAGCTCAGATATCTGTGGCTCTGAGACTAGGGCTGGTGTAGTTTCATTATAGCCCAGATATCTGTGGTTTCTGAGACAAGGGCTGGTGTAGTCTCATTATAGCTCAGATATCTGTGGGTTCTGAGACTGGGGCTGGTGTAGTCTCATCATAGCCCAGATATCTGTGATTTCTGAGACTGGGGCTGGTGTAGTCTCATTATAACTCAGATGGCTGTGACTCTGAGACTAGGGCTGGTGTAGTCTCATTATAGCCCAGATATCTGTGGTTTCTGAGACTGGGGCTGGTGTAGTCTCATTATAGCTCAGATATCTGTGGCTCTGAGACTAGGGCTGGTGTAGTCTCATTATAGCCCAGATATCTGTGGTTTCTGAGACAAGGGCTGGTGTAGTCTCATTATAGCTCAGATATCTGTGGGTTCTGAGACTGGGGCTGGTGTAGTCTCATTATAGCTCAGATATCTGTGGCTCTGAGACTAGGGCTGGTGTAGTTTCATTATAGCCCAGATATCTGTGGTTTCTGAGACAAGGGCTGGTGTAGTCTCATTATAGCTCAGATATCTGTGGGTTCTGAGACTGGGGCTGGTGTAGTCTCATCATAGCCCAGATATCTGTGATTTCTGAGACTGGGGCTGGTGTAGTCTCATTATAACTCAGATGGCTGTGACTCTGAGACTAGGGCTGGTGTAGTCTCATTATAGCCCAGATATCTGTGGTTTCTGAGACTGGGGCTGGTGTAGTCTCATTATAGCTCAGATATCTGTGGCTCTGAGACTAGGGCTGGTGTAGTCTCATTATAGCCCAGATATCTGTGGTTTCTGAGACAAGGGCTGGTGTAGTCTCATTATAGCTCAGATATCTGTGGGTTCTGAGACTGGGGCTGGTGTAGTCTCATCATAGCCCAGATATCTGTGGTTTCTGAGACTGGGGCTGGTGTAGTCTCATCATAGCCCAAATATCTGTGGTTTCTGAGACTGGGGCTGGTGTAGTCTCATTATAACTCAGATGGCTGTGACTCTGAGACTAGGGCTGGTGTAGTCTCATTATAGCCCAGATATCTGTGGGTTCTGAGACTGGGGCTGGTGTAGTCTCATTATAGCCCAGATATCTGTGGTTTCTGAGACAAGGGCTGGTGTAGTCTCATTATAGCTCAGATATCTGTGGTTTCTGAGACTGGGGCTGGTGTAGTCTCATTATAGCCCAGATATCTGTGGTTTCTGAGACTGGGGCTGGTGAAGTCTCATTAAAGCCCAGATGGCTGTGGTGTCTGAAGCTGTTGTAGTCTCATTACACCCCGGATGATTGAGGCTTCTGAGACTTTCCAGAGAGGTTGCTCAGAATGTGCATCTCCAGAGGGCCACAATCACTGGCAAATATCTTAGGTTGCTTTGCCAGAGTTTTTTTTATCTATGTACTTATGAAATTCCAGCTGTGTTGAAATCCCTGCAGGAGTTTGAGTTGGCATGGGTTTGGGCTGATGAGAGCCCTTGTGATGGCTGTATTTGACTTTTGTTAAATTCGTTACACCATCCTCCCAAAGAGGCCCATCCACAGGCTACAAAGACCCCCAAAACTAAGCAGCTCCACTGTGTGCCAGTCTATGATGGTGACCACTTAAAGCCAGCCTTGAAAACACTCCACTGGCTCTCAGTAGATGCCAGAGTAAAGTTTGCAGAGGCAGACAGGCTCTTAGGAGGCACACTGAAGGCGCACCACAAAAAGTGAGCACACTGTTATGGCACTGTCCTCGGGCAGCCCTATGGATGGACCCCCAGACATCCCCCGTGGACAGGTGCACCTGCACCCTCTTGCAGGGGGATCTCCAACCCTTCTTTAAAGTGCAGGGGCTGTGCCCACACCATGGACCACGGAGCGGCTTGTAAGCCGCCGGTCTGTAGTTCCCTGATGCGATGCTCCCAGGGCAGGCGCAGGTTTACAGCTACCCTGAGGGCAGTTCATGAATTGTAGGTGTGCTGTCCGCGTATGGGCCCAGTGCGAGTATTTAAAGGTCTGCCATGGCACAAACAGGGACAGTACCGTCCTGCTTATAATACATGCCCGCTGTTTCCTTTTACCCCCCGCCCCCTCCCCCTCGTGCCCCTACAAAGCACCCGTCACGTAGCGCTTACTGCAAACACATACTTGTGTGTGCAAGGTCACTGTAGTATGACAGGTCTGGCATAATACGTATGTATGACAAACATCTTACAAAACGCATCTCACTTTC
Organism: Pleurodeles waltl; assembly: GCF_031143425.1. Classification (NCBI taxonomy): domain Eukaryota; kingdom Metazoa; phylum Chordata; class Amphibia; order Caudata; family Salamandridae; genus Pleurodeles; species Pleurodeles waltl. Next base: position 1,067,532,623 of record NC_090449.1, on the reverse strand, counting down.
ACAAAATATTGCCCCACCTCCCGGGCCCTTAAGCCTCCCTCATGCCCTTTAACTTTTCTCACTCCCCCCATCCTTCACAGAAGCTTACAACACTGTTCGCATGTGACCGAGGATGGACATGGAGATGGGGCGGGGCTTTCAGCATCATTTTCTGAGTGGTCATGGAGTGACGCTGGAGAGAGAGGGGCCTGGAGAGAGGGTGGCCACTCCCACCCTAATCAAAAGCAAAGAAAAGCTTGCTGTTTGCGTCCCAGAGAGGTTTCAAAAGTGCAGAACCTCCCCCACAAGCGGGACACCCACTCGGAGAGGGGCTTCTAGCGCATGGTATCATACTGCACCAGTTTGTGCCACGGCACACCTTTCAAAAGCTGCACCTGGTACCGACGATACAGTGTGCCATATTATCATGAATGGCTGCCCCTAATGCAGCTGCGAACTTGCACCTGCCCCGGGGCATCACATGCAGTGAAAGAGGGGGGGGCTACTTACGAGCCGCTCAGGGTTTCACCGTGCTCGGGACAGATGCCTGCACTTTAAAGAGGGGCAGAGTAACCCCTGCAGACGGGTGCAGTGATTGACAGCACCCCCCTGAACAGGAATGTCTAAGGGTCCATGGGACCCCCTCATCCCTCTCGGGGGGCTGCCTTCCGGGGGGTGCACTAGCGAGGCGCCCACTGAGGGCCTGGTAGCCTCTGAGCCCGGGTCCAGGATAGGGCAGGGGCGCAGAGGCAAGGGGATTCATTTGCATGGGCCGCGCCCTGTGCCAATGAGAGAGCACCCTCTCAAGATAGGGGTGGAGCTACATATGTGCCAGTGCTCTCAGTATTACAGAAGGAGCCACACAAGCATAACAGAACCCCAGGCCCTCAAACTGTGACATCACATCTTCCCCGGGTGACTGTGTGTAGAGATTCAGTATTGTTTGACACACACTGGCATCTAGACTTAGCAGGTCATTGGCCAATACTCAATGACCTGTCCTATGACCCACCTACTGTGCAGGGAGAAGGTAAATCTCTGCAGCCACTCAAAGTGAGGGAAACCAATGGATAAAGTGGGCTGACCACGGCCCCATGCTGTGGTAGGTGGAAGCACAGTCTGAGTGACAATTTAATAGACCAATGAACGAAGCCCGCTGACCTCCCAGTCTATATTATATCTGTTTTTTTAGGAAAAGCAATAGTCTAGTGAACTGAGAGGCCTGGCCTAAAATGCTTGTCAGGCACATGTAACGCTCTAGGCCCGGAGCATCCTCAATGCATGGGTTGCTGAGTCTCTTTCTATGAGTGGAAGGCGAGACAGCATGCGCGTGGCACTCGGGGGCGGAGACGTCATATCCTACATGACCAGTGCAGGTGTACAACTGGACTCAGAGAGATGCAAAGTCCTGTGGAGCAGCAGTGAGCAGCTCAGGGCTGAGTGAAAGTCAAAATGGTCTGTGATTTAACTGAAGTTTCAGCAAGGACTGGTCTGGGACCACCTGGGCACAGAAGTGGTGGAGGCGTTTTAATTTATTTTTAGTTTTAATTTATATTTTACAAAAAAATGAAATACAAGTTCCACTACATAAACGTACAGATAATAAATATTAAACCTAGATCACAGTGACGAAAGGGGCGCGCACTCTAGCGTTACATCGCATAGGTAGACTACGGCGTGCACAATATTGAGGACATCTATAGGTTATAGCGTCACCTATTAACCTATTGTCTTCTATGGACCCCTAATGAATAATGAATAGCAGGTCACCAATCAAATCCAATACACCCTTCATTCATGTGTGAGCCTTCAGAAGACTGAGCGTTCGCTGGTCATGACCTGGTATATGAGGAGGAATGATAATTTAAAATCAGATGTGATCTCCTCATAAATAGACAAGTAAAGGAAGTGAAGAAATGTGAGGATATATTTAAGGGACTCCCATTGTACTAGTCCTGAAGAAAACCCATTGTGGAGCTGGGATTTGGCCCAAGATATAGAGGGGTCGAAATGTCGACGGATATATCATAGTCTGGTTTGGTCTCTGCATAGGATCTTTGGAGGATTGAAGGAATTGATTTAGACTCTCTGAGGATTTGTAATGGAGTTAATGCAGCAAACAAAAAAGAACCAACCAACTGGTTTTAATGTTTTTTACAAAGGTTTTTGATTCACTGGAATATGTATTATTCTTCTTTCTATTTATCACGAGCACTTTTTCTCACACTATCTGTCCTTCGGTGTGTTGTTTTAGTAGATGGGCTGTCCATATAGGATGAATATATAAAATTGATATTTATGTATAGGTAAGTAAATGAATATATATATTTATATGAATAAATCGTTTTTTTGCTTTCACCTATGTTGCCTTATGATGTATAAATAATTTGTCGATCTTTCCCCATTAGAGCATTGTTGTATGTAATGATGATCTGCTTCTAATGCATGCAGGCTGTTTCTCTGGCGGCCACCGATCACCTATACTGCATTCTGCTTGCTATACCTGCCCTTCTCCTATAGAACAAGCCAATGATACCAACTTCATTTTCAGCCTCAAATTTCAAATTCCTTAACATTTACAAACCATTTCAAAATTTTCAATTTTACTTTTGCTTTCTCATGAAGATATACTTAATGAATCTGCTAATATTATTTAATTTCAACATGTGCGGACCCCCTGAGTAGGTTTTGTGGACCCTAAGTTAAGAACTGAAAGCCTATGAACTATATGTTCCTATATATAGAGCAGTACTTTAAATGGAAACGTAGCAGTGCGGGTACTCACTATTTAGAGTACCTGTTTGCTCCTGAGAAGTACCAGTACTCTGGTATTACATGTATTGCAGCAGTGCTGAGAAGTGCAGGTACCCCCCCTTTAAAATTAAAGAAGTGCCGGTACTCAGTACCGGACAGTACTTGCCCATTCAAAGCACTGATATAGAGATATAAAATAAAATGATAACTGAAAAAAAGGTTAGAGAATGGATATAGGTGAACACAGGAAGAAAATGTGAAGGGAATGAGAAAATAAAGTGAAAAACCACAGCAAGTGCTGGAGAGTGGTCTTTGAGGGGATTTCATTAGCAATGGAGGTCAAAATAACACTCCTTCAAATAATGATTCACCAGGGCTATGATTAAGCTTGTGAGAAATTGTAATTAAGCTGGTGAAGTTGGTGTAATTCCTGAATTTCAAATTATGCAAAATTCTCAAAATTACTCGAAATTTTACATTATGCAATTTCCTGTAATTTTTGCATGCAAGAGAATAATTTGCACAAAAGAGAGACATTTTTTCCTCAAACCAATCTCCTGATGATATCGTGCAAGACTTTTTTATCCAACATTCGCACCCACATGAAAAAAACACACAAGGTACTGGTAAGCCACATTTCACCCTATATGGATAATTTCTAGAATTTATATATGGAATATTCTTAAATTTCACTGAAAAAAATCAATTTTATTATCTCTTAGCTATAATGATTTAATGTTTTTATTTAGGAACCGTTTTGTTGACTGTTGAGTTCAGTTGATAAGATGACAGGTGGAGGTTTTGGTGAATGTGGAGTTGAGCTGATGAGATGGCAGGTGCAGGTTTTGTTGAATGTTGAGTTGAGTTGATGATATGACAGGTGGAGGTTTTGTTGAATGTTGAGTTGAGTTGAGATGGCAGGTGGAGGTTTTGTTGACTGTTGAAGTGGAGAGATGCGTGGCAGTTAAAAGTAGTGTGATGATTTCAGAGGTGGAGGTTTTATTGACTGTTGAGTTGATGAGATTGCAGGTGGAGGTTTTGTTGACTGTTGAAGTGGAGAGATGAGATGGCAGCTGGAGGTTTTGTTGAATGTTGAGTTGAGTTGATGAGACGGCAGGTGGAGGTTTTGTTGAATGTTGAGTTGAGTTGATGAGACGGCAGGTGGAGGTTTTGTTGAATGTTCAGTTGAGTTGATGAGACGGCATGTGGAGGTTTTGTTGACTGTTGAAGTGGAGAGATGAGATGGCAGGTGAAAGTGGTGAGATGATTTGAGAGGTGGAGGTTTTGTTGACTGTTGAGTTGATGAGATTGCAGGTGGAGGTTTTGTTGAATGTTGAGTTGAGTTGATGAGACGGCAGGTGGAGGTTTTGTTGAATGTTGAGTTGAGTTGATGAGATTGCAGGTGGCGGTTTTCTTGATTGTTGAAGGGCAGATGAGATGGCCAATGAAGGTTTTATGGACTTTTGAGGTAATGAGATGATGTGGGAGGTGGAGGTTTGGTTTGCTGTTGGGTTAAGCTGGTGAGAAGGCTGACGGAGGTTTTTTTGACTGTCATGTTGAGGTGGTGAGATGTGATGGGAGGTGGAAGGTGTGTTCATGGCCTGTCTGGAAACCAGAATCTGATGGCGAGTTCTAACCAATACAGTGCAGCTCTTCCTTACAAAGTGTCTACCCCTGACCCTGAGCAGCTTCTCTTTCTATTGGCCTAGTCATCTCTGCTGGGTCCTCTAGCCTGCTCACTGGTCCAGCTGGTCATGGACCTGGGCCATTTCACTTCTTAATTATCTGCCAATGGGCATCACACATGCCTCCTCTACCCTACCCCAGCAACACCCTCATTACAACTGTTACGTGAGGTTTACGTCACGCCCCCACTCATACGGGTGAAGAAAGTCTTTTGTCTCTATCTCTCTCTGACGCACCGTGTGACCTGCCCCGGCGGCCCATTGCCACAGCCGGGGTGGTGTTCAGCCATTCCTTCCCACTAATCACCAGACGTCCACTACCAGTCCCTGGTGTAGCCAGGGTGCAATGGCTTCCTAGTGCCAAGAAGGGAATGGGCCCCCTGGCTGCCGCTTGAAATGTAAAATACAATAATCAAGATGTGTGAGGGCCTCAAATCCCCTGGCCCTGGTGGCACTGCACCTGCTGCACCCATTGAAGCTAAGCCCTTGCTGCCAGCCGCTCACCCTCAGCTTCCTGGTTGGGAGGTGTTCATAGGCATTTAATTCCTTTGCTTTTGTTCTTGTGGGGGCACCCATGTAACAAGCAAGAAAGGAAGAAAGGTAAAAATGAAGAAAGGCAAAAAAGAAAGAAAAAGAAAGAAAAAAGAAAGAAGGGAAAAAAGATAAAAGAAAGGAAAGAAAGCGAGTGAGTGAGGATGTCTTTATTCCACTCTTTGTCCCTCAGCCACTTCCATGGGCTCCGCCCCATTGGCTCAATGCCAACAAGCCATGACTATAAGTCCAAGAATGCTTAGGGTGTCCAGGGAAGCCCCGGGACTGGAAGGCTTGTGCCTTGCTGGCATGTAGCGGGGTGGCAGCCCTTGGCACGCGCCGGTGCTGCCCTCTTCAGCATGAGGCCGAAGGCGCCTCTGACCTTTGCGCAACGCTCGTGACTCAGCAGGCAGAGTGCGTGCGCTGGGGCTCTCGGGTGACGTTCCTGCAGGTACCTCTAATCCTTGAATGCATTCCAGGGCTGTGACGCACCAGGAGGCACACAATCTGCCCCCCCCCGCCCAGGTGATGGTTCTGCCCCCGCAGGTGGCTGCGCACAGCCCTTCTCCCTGGCCAGAGTGGTGCAGACGCCTGTCCCTCTCCGGCCTCACCAGCCTTCACTAAACTCCTTTCTGGTACAGACAAGTTTCCTCTTCCTGTCCCCAGGGGTCCCTGCATTCTCATTTGTTCAAACTGCAGCTTCGCAAGCCAGGGAGCCTTGTGGGCTGAAGGGTCAGGTGCAGTGCTTAATTTGTAAATAAAAACGTGCCAGTACCCACAACTCTCCTGCAATTAAATGTGTGAACACGGAATACTGAGGCAGCATAATCCTGAATCCACCTTTGGCCTCTTCAATCCATATAAAGTCACTCCCTGCCCCTTCAGCTCACTCTAGCAGCTTTCTGCTTTCTCCCTTTGTGACACTTTTTCGTTTTTCCCTTCCTCTGTCTTTCCCATATCTGCCTTTTGCTCGCAGTAAATGCTTTAGGCAGAAGAATAAGCCCCGGCCCTCAAAAATAAGTGCCAGTGCTCAGCACCGGAATCAACAAGCACAAATTAAGCACTGGTTAGGTGCCGGCCTTTCGATCAGAATGTAAATATTGTAAGAATTATCCGTACATTGACTCATGTGGGGCAGCGCCTCCTGCATGTCCTCAAGCCCCTTGCACTGCGTGTGCATCACGTTTTTTTGACGATCCTGCGGCTCAGAGTGCAGACCCGATCTACGAGGCCACGCACAGCCACTTTCAGTGGCTGTGCATGGCCTCATAGATATGGTGTAAGGCAGCGCATGTCACTGCTTTACCTTACTCTGCGTCACAGGGGCATTCCGTACACCTCCCAATTGTGCGCCGGCTGAAAGGACAGGAATGCACCGTATCTCGTAAATATGGTGCATTCCTGCCCTTTCACAATGACGTAAGACAGCACATGAAAAAGATTTGCAGCGCTACCCTATGCCAATTTGTTGTAAATATGCCACGGGGGTGGGGTCCGCAGTGGACTGCATGAGCCTCTGTCCTCCCTTAACGGTTCAGGTTATGAGAACGAATGACTGACAGCAAAGGCTGCAAACTAAGCTCTTTACAGTATCCCCTCTCCCACCCAACTCCTCCTTTCACTTTAAGGGTGGCCCATGCCCCCCCACTAACCCCACTTCCTTTTATGTAGGCTGAAATGAGGGTCCACCTTTGATCCTGCCCCTTTGCTTTACTTGTATTTGGTTGGTGTCCACCTGATGCAATCCCCTCTCTGTCCGCCTATTGCTGCCTCTTGGTTCATGACTCCCTCCGGCATCAATGACAAGAGCCCCCCTTATGACTAGAGCCCCCCTTGCACCATTCTCTCTACTCAAGGAAGAAAGTAATTTGCAGCTGAAATCCGGGAGGGCGTGGCAAAAGGCTACCCCTGTTCTTATAAGAGACCGCTCTGGGGCCTAACTAATCAATAATATTATGGGGTTGTTCTACTCCTCCTGCCCCCAGAATATACTGCCCTGGGACCACTATCTCCAGAGCTCACACACCCTGGAGTCTGGCTCAACCAGCACCGGCTCCAGAAGATACAGCCCTGAGACCGCTGTCTCCAGAGCACTCGCACCATGGAGTCTGGCTCAACCGGCTCCGGCCCCAGAAGATACGGCCCTGAGACCGCTGTCTCCAGAGCGCTCGCACCCTGGAGTCTGGCTTAACCAGCCCCGTCCCCAGAAGAAACGGCCCTGAGACTGCTGTCTCCAGAGCACTCGCACCATGGAGTCTGGCTCAACCGTCCCCGTCCCCAGAAGATACGGCCCTGAGACCGCTGTCTCCAGAGCACTCGCACCATGGAGTCTGGCTCAACCGTCCCCGTCCCCAGAAGATACGGCCCTGAGACTGCTGTCTCCAGAGCACTCGCACCATGGAGTCTGGCTCAACCGGCTCCGGCCCCCAGAAGATACCGCCCTGAGACCGCTGTCTCCAGAGCACTCGCACCATGGAGTCTGGCTCAACCGGCTCCGGCCCCAGAAGATACGGCCCTGAGACAGCTGTCTCCAGAGCGCTCGCACCCTGGAGTCTGGCTTAACCAGCCCCGTCCCCAGAAGAAACGGCCCTGAGACTGCTGTCTCCAGAGCACTCGCACCATGGAGTCTGGCTCAACCGGCCCCATCCCCAGAAGATACGGCCCTGAGACCGCTGTCTCCAGAGCACTCGCACCATGGAGTCTGGCTCAACCGGCCCCGTCCCCAGAAGATACGGCCCTGAGACTGCTGTCTCCAGAGCACTCGCACCATGGAGTCTGGCTCAACCGGCTCCGGCCCCCAGAAGATACCGCCCTGAGACCGCTGTCTCCAGAGCACTCGCACCATGGAGTCTGGCTCAACCGGCTCCGGCCCCAGAAGATACGGCCCTGAGACCGCTGTCTCCAGAGCGCTCGCACCCTGGAGTCTGGCTTAACCAGCCCCGTCCCCAGAAGAAACGGCCCTGAGACTGCTGTCTCCAGAGCACTCGCACCATGGAGTCTGGATCAACCGGCCCCATCCCCAGAAGATACGGCCCTGAGACCGCTGTCTCCAGAGCACTCGCACCATGGAGTCTGGCTCAACCGGCCCCGTCCCCAGAAGATACAGCCCTAGACTGCTGTCTCCAGAGCACTCGCACCATGGAGTCTGGCTCAACCGGCTCCGGCCCCAGAAGATACCGCCCTGAGACCGCTGTCTCCAGAGCACTCGCACAATGGAGTCTGGCTCAACCGGCTCCGGCCCCAGAAGATACGGCCCTGAGACCGCTGTCTCCAGAGCGCTCGCACCCTGGAGTCTGGCTTAACCAGCCCCGTCCCCAGAAGAAACGGCCCTGAGACTGCTGTCTCCAAAGCACTCGCACCATGGAGTCTGGCTCAACCGGCCCCATCCCCAGAAAATACGGCCCTGAGACCGCTGTCTCCAGAGCACTCGCACCATGGAGTCTGGCTCAACCGGCCCCGTCCCCAGAAGATACGGCCCTGAGACTGCTGTCTCCAGAGCACTCGCACCATGGAGTCTGGCTCAACCGGCTCCGGCCCCAGAAGATACCGCCCTGAGACCGCTGTCTCCAGAGCACTCGCACCATGGAGTCTGGCTCAACCGGCTCCGGCCCCAGAAGATACGGCCCTGAGACCGCTGTCTCCAGAGCGCTCGCACCCTGGAGTCTGGCTTAACCAGCCCCGTCCCCAGAAGAAACGGCCCTGAGACTGCTGTCTCCAGAGCACTCGCACCATGGAGTCTGGCTCCGGCCCCATCCCCAGAAGATACGGCCCTGAGACCGCTTCCTCCAGAGCACTCGCACCATGGAGTCTGGCTCAACCGGCCCCGGCCCCAGAAGATACCGCCCTGAGACCGCTGTCTCCAGAGCACTCGCACCATGGAGTCTGGCTCAACCGGCTCCGGCCCCAGAAGATACCGCCCTGAGACCGCTGTCTCCAGAGCACTCGCACCCTGGAATCTGGCTCAACACAAGTTTGAGAGGTGCCACCAATATCTAATGCTCTTCTGAGAGGTTACCGTCAACCTCCATTTCGTACATCATCTCGATAGTGGAGATCCCAAAACAGACTGGATTACCCTCTACCCACAATCCTCTAAGATACACACACTCCTTATGCATCCTGCTACTCAACATACTGTGCCGCGCACATATTTGTATCCATGCTTGTGGATTGTGAAAGACCTGGTTGCTAAAGACTGAACACTTTACACAGATGAGGCCATTAGATTGCTCACCTTTTGCTGGTTAGAGGAAAAATAGTGCCCGGCTGCTTATAATTCATTGCTGCCCAGTCCTTAATTTGAGCCAGTGGTTTCCAGTGCTCAGTCGTGACATTTAATTGTCAACACCCGCACTTGTGACAGTATGCCATATGGTGGCGCTGTCTATCTAATTTAGAGATTAATATAGTAACAGTTGTTTATTAATTCTATGTGCTTTTAAAATGTAGTCGTACCTGCCACCCAGGCCATATTTATAGCTTTGGGACATGAATAGTCTGAATTGTCACCTTTGCAGGAGCGTGAGGGTCAGTAGTTGTGTCGGTACTGTCATTGGTCGCGCTGGCAGGGGCAGTGTGTGCCCAAGCTGCGGTGGCCTCCTGACTATGGCCAAGGCACTTATTTTTTTACAAATTAAGCACTGTAGCAGTTCCCACTATTAGTCTATGACAGCTCCGCGGGCGGACGTAGTCACACTCACTATGGAGACTGCATGGTGGACTCCTCTGGAGCACAGAGCTCCAGGCTGGGTTGCAAACCACACCTGCAGTGGACCTCACCGCACACGCATGGCCATCGAGCGCCTCAAGGTCAATACTGGGTCAAAATATCTGAGACTCACTTTGTGGGTAATCGAGGACACGGTGCACGCTTACAGAACCATGCAGGCGGCGCATAGTTACAACATCAGTCTGATACGGCTCTGAGGCGGGGTAGGGCCCACTCAGCGGCGCGACGGGAAGGAGGTAAGCGAGTTATGTATGATGCGCTCAGACAAGTCTCCTCAGGCATGTCTACCTTCACCAGCTGATCATGGTCCTTAGTACCTTTTTTACAGGAGCCGGATTGCGCGTGACGACACTCCCTGAACACGTACCTCCTCGCTGCGTAAACATAAAAGGTCAGGGACCTGTTTGCAATAACGTGCTAAAAATAAACCCAACTTATGCCAAGGCACAACTTGTCATTGTTTGCTGAGTGAGGTAAGCAGATTTAGTAGAGCTCAAGTAGATGAAAGGTTGACATAGTGAAGTGCAAGTTCACGTCACGAGCCATAATTAGTTACCAGTAATCTTGTTACCTTGATGACGCTATCTTATCAGATAACCTAAAGATAAAGCACCTAGGTGAATGTGGGGTGGTGTTGTCCTCAAGAATATAGGAGGAAATGTGCCCCTTAATAGATTAGGATTTTCAATAACTCAAGTAACATAATCAACAAAATAGACCTTCTTGAGTGAGACATAGGTTACAAACTATAAAGGTTTATTTAAAGTATCAGATCATTACATAAGGAAGAATATGATTAATCAGTCAAATAAGTCTCATACACAGGGAATTAGCATGGAGCTCAGTCAAATGCAGCATGAAGTATTACTTAAACTCAGGCATAAGATAGATATAAGCCGCTCTATAAGAATCAGGGGAGCATCTCTGGCTCCCCTTCAAAATGAGCCTTCTTTGTAAAAACATATAAAAGTAAAATCATACAGTCACCGTGACATGAGCAAAAAGGTACATAGGCTCAGCCAATCACAATAGAGAATAAAATGCAATGGTACCTAATGCCGTCCTGATAATTAGTCCTCATTTGCTGTAGTGTCACCGGATGAGACTGTAAAATCTTGTTACGCGTAAAAAAACAAAACATATTAAATGAACGGGCTCGCTGACCATCGAGTACAAAGAACAGGAGGAACCTTGAAAAGCAACATTTTGAAAGGAAAATTTCCTCTATAGCAGTGTTTCGGGTCACAAGACAATTTTCGGTGAGTCATGAAAGTCCAAGCAATTAATAATAATGCCTTTAAGTTCTGTATTTATCTTTTTACATTTTCTGTGTTTCAAAGGTCGAACGTCAGGCTATGTCTTCTGGCAATATGCTGCTTACTTTTTAACATGGAGATTGATGATTATAAACTCTCACTTTGCAGTCAGAGAAAGAAACGTGAAGTGAACTGTGAGACGATCTTACAGGGGCACCAGGAGTGCGAAAGGAAAGGCTGTAGGATGCAGTTTTTTGTAGGACACATCAACGTGTAGGTACACACTGTACACATTCAGCAGTCAGGAAAGGAAAAAAGAAGCAGATTTCTGTAATTCTGAAGTGTGATGGAAACAAAGATTTTAATAGGATCAAAACAGATAAACAAATTTCACTTAGGAGATGCACAAATGATATTCACTGAAACCAGATTTCCACACATTATCATCAGTAAAGCTGTATGTCTGTGCATATGTAGTGGTCAATGCAAAATGCGCTGTTTGTCAATGAAAGATTCTCCATTTATATTACATTCAATAAAGTTTCAGTGCACATTTTGCTGCACGTGAAGACAGGACGAGCAAGAACATGGTCATGTTTTACATTTCAAGATGGAGTTAGTTGGTGTTCATGCCACTAAACAGTATATATTTATTAATTAGTAGTTTGTGCTAACAACCTTTTCACCCATCCTCCCCATCCTAGTCCTGACAAAGCGAGGAGCTCCACCCCTTTGAGACGGCCTTATTGAAAGACCTTTCTTAAAACAGGAAGTAAAGTATGAAGACCCTCCTCCCCCCACACTTCCAGTTGTGACAAAGACGTATAGTGCCTCAGAAAATGTCAGTAGGAGAAAGGGCGGGATGTAGGACTGTGTCGTGGAGGACTATGGATCAGGGTATTGAAGGTTATCGCTAATTAATAAATCGTTATCCATTCACCCGTCCTCCCTGTCCCTGTGGGTTGTTGGGTTAGTAGGAGAATAGGGTGGGAAGTTAATAACATTATAATTAATTACAGTTTTATTGAAATTATTTTTCAAATATTTATTTGATTAATTCTTAACTATGTTTATCTGTTCATTTACATTCTTTAATGCATTTTTAAAGTTTAATGTACTTTTACATTTTATTATTAATAATGGTATTTTATATTTTAATAGCAGTTTGTGTGATTTGTAGGGGCAAAGATAAATACATTTTAGTGAATTTAAACGTAATGGTACTTATTTTACTAAATTAATTAATTATTTGTTTGATAATTATGTTAACTGTTTAATTGCTAGTTTACATTTTTAAATTTATTTTTTGAATTTAATGTATTTATATTTTATTTTCTATTATAATTTCTTTTATAAATAATAATGATATGTCACAGCTTAACAGCGGGTTTTTGGGTTTGTAGGGGGATAATATTATAGGATGATTACATTATAATTAATTTAATTTTAACCGTAAGTACTTTACTGTAAATAATGATTAAGTTGATTATTAATTATGTTAATTGTTTATTTGTGACATTATTGTTCTTCAATTTATGTTGTTAATTTACATTTATATCTAGTTTTTATTATATTTTCGTTTTTTTTAAGTTGTATTTTAATTAGCTTAGATTATTTTTATTTAATAGTGTTATTTTTAATTTACTTTAGTATATTATATTTTACTCTGTACTAATTCGGGTAGGGAAACAGAACAACAGATTGCTCCCACCCAGAGGGAGCAGCATAAATCGATGCTCCCTCCAGGCGGGGGCAATGCTGGTTCCTACAGCATGCAGGTGCCCTGGGGCTCCCCAGATGGCCCCCAACGTGTGCTTCATGGATGTCCCTGGTGGGCACTGGGGCACCCACCCTTAAATTATGCAGGCCCCGGGGGATGGGGCTTGAGGATGGGGGCAACGCAGCCATCTCCCCTTTTTAAACATGTCAGGAAGAGTGTTTTCTCTACAATTCCACATTGAAATATTTTCTGAAATCTTTGATGGAAGTGAATGCATTGTTGATTTAGTGGAGTGCAGTCTCTTCTGTAGTGACTGTCCAAGATGAGTGGGCTTTTCCTTGTCATCTCCTGGTCAGAGAGCAGAGTCGGTGTCTCTCCCTTGCAAACTCTCTTCTTAGAGTGAACACTGTTCACTGCACCGACTTTTCTACTCATATCAACTTTATTTCTCAGTGTCGGTTCGGTGTCTGAAGTGTTTGATACAGATAAAAGCTATCCCTAGTAGCACATTAATTTTGAAACAAACATCTGATCTGGATAGGGAAATAACTTCCCCATCCTGCTCTATATGCTGTCTCTTTTGGGTGGTTTCCCTGCCATTCTGTAAAAGGACTGAGCTAACGCTCTAGTTCCTGTTTGAGGAATGTTTCTGTAGCAACAAGAGCTCGTCTCGCGGGATCTCACTGCCCAAAGACGCCCCTTCAGTGCTGCCTCCATCCCATGCTTTGCAGGCTGAGATGGAGTTAGGGAGGAGTAAAGAGGGGTTTAGCAAGGGTTTGGGGAGGGGCATGCACCTACCAAAGAAGAGTAGTAAGCCCATTGCTATTCACAAATACAAACTCCATTCTATAGTTTCTTTAGCCAGAAAAGGACCCAAAACAGTAGGAAATTACTCCATCACAAAGGTGGAGTAAGTCCAACAGCACAGAAGGCCAACCACCAGTGATGCAACACGGAAAAAGCTAATTAAATTAAATTATTTAACATAGTTAAGATATAAATCATTATAATTTAATGTTTTAAAAAGGCTAGAAATAAAACATATTTGTGTTTAATTCTAAAAAATGTTAACATTTTTTTGAATTTATAAATTAATGTAAATAAAACATATTTGTGTTTAATTCTAAACAAATGTTAACTTTTTTTTAATTTATAAATTAATGTAAGTTAAAGTTTATTAAAATATATTTAAATGTTTTTTTAATTTAAGCTTCAGAAAAATATTTTTCATTCAGTGTGCTTAAATTAACTAACCAGTTAATTCAAAATTAAGTTCATAGTGCTGTAGTAGTCAGTTAAAAAAATAGACATCAATGTTTATCATAAAATATTTTTACCCTTTTTTTACATTAAAAAAAAGAAGTTTTTTTTTACTTTTGTCTATACTTTACCATATGGAGTCTCTACAGTCAAAGTGGAGATCTCCTTATGGTTAACTATTAGAGAAAGTTACAAAAAAGTTTACTAAACTTTATATTAACTTACTAATAAATGCTTTATGTTAATTGTTATTGAAAATTAATTTGAAATATGTATTTTAAATGTAGAACAAAAGAAAAAATGGTACAGCACCATTAACTTATGAATTAAATATGTCATTCATTTAAATATATATTAATTTAAAATCATCAGAAGCTTCAATGAACACATTAAATTACATGTGTAAATTATTCACAAACCAAAGATATCTTTGTTAATAGGCCCATAAATGTGTTCCTTGATCCCTATTAGCCCGACTTGGTATTCCAAACATAAGGACAAAGACTCTGAATAATCGTTTAGCAATAGTGACAGCATCCGCATCCTATGACAAGTACATAGGAGTCATTTGCACACTTAGGTAGTTGTATAAAATCACCCTGCATGTGATGGAGGCGCCCCAAGGAGGAAGGTGAACGGTGGGGTGTCCTTAATCCCTTTTCCAGCATTGAAGGACACTCATGTGGCACATGATGGGCAATAACTTTGGCCAATAGAAGAAAAAAAGAGTGCATACCAATGGGTTGCAGTTGCACGTATCATCCCACCCCTACCAACGTCAGCTGCTCTACAATACATTCTCATGGGGCAGGTGACTAGAAAGTTTGGTGCAACTAAACGCTTAAGAGCTATCTCTCGACACCCCCTCTGGGTCTCTTTTATATTGCCGCTTGATCCAGGATTGCTTCTCAGTTTTAGAGGCTTGCTCCTGAAATTGAGGCAAATCCTTTAGTGTTAGTGGAGGAAATAGATCAGATTTCAAGGTATACATGGCAGCAACTACTGCAATTTTCGACTGGGCGGTGTTTTTGGCTGCAAAATCAACTTAGGCATTGGCTTTCAAAACATTATCATGGAGGGGTTGGTGAGGTTCGCCGTTTACCTCTGCCATCTTCTCTGGTAGTTGCTAAGCACTTAAAAGATTTTGAACATATTACCAGTTTTTTATTGCAAAATTGCAAAAAAACAACAAGGTGATGGAAGGAATGATTGAATTAATCTCAGGCACTGGCAATCGCCCTGGGCCACATTCCAGACCATGAGTTTTCCCCCACTGTGCCACTCTTGACAAAGACCTGCTTTATGCATATCAGCCTTGGTTCAGTAGGAATAGCCTAGCCAGAGTTGCTAGTGCAGATGTTACCGCAAACATCCCCAGACCGGTTTCAATCTATTTAGGTCTCATCAGTGAGGTATAGCTTGAGTTCTATGGCACAGTGAGCACAGGACACATGTCTGGGCATACCCATCGCACTTGGGGCATCTACTACAAAAACAACATGGTGATCAAAGGAGTGCCTGATTAATCTCAGCCTCTGGCAATGCCTGAGCCACATTTCGGACCATCATTTATCGCCCACTATGCCACTCTAGACAAAGACCCGCCTTATGCAAATAAGCCTTATTGTTGTTCCAATATGAACATTCCAGCCCGAGCCGGAATTCATTCAGGGGTTGGGAATCCTCCTTGCATCCAAAGTAGTCCAAATTCATGTGTCACTCCAAGTGCATACTTTGAGTACCAAGTAACAGTCTTAGATACCTTACTCTTTTTGTCTCTAAAGTACATTCAAACATACTCCATCTGGGGTACAGAACACAACACAGTTAAGTTTGCAAAGAATATCTCTGCCTAGTATGTTAGTCAGAGAAGTTGTCCTGAGCAAGAAAGAATGTATATCACCAATAGGTACTATTGCAATGAACACTGGGTCTATATTGTGGTGGGAAATTCACTGATTGGAAACACCGACTACGTCTATGGACAAACCCGAGAAAGGCAAAGAAGGGAATTCCAAGGTTTTAAGGGCAGAACGACTTGCACCTATCAATGAGGCACGTGCCGAGTTTACTGGTAATGCACATGAAGAAGGGCCAGCGTACCAGGAGGTAAATAAAATGTAGCTTACTAGTAATAACGGTCTGCAGAGACGGCTGTGATGTGAACCAGTCAAGGCCAGAAGAACAACTGACTCTTGGGTACAAAAGAAAACGTTGTAACAGGACCATCTTGTGGCATTTGTCCTGATGAAACAGTGCACAAGATACTTGGCGCATTCTCATTTGGAATGATGGAATGAAAACACAAGGTAACTGTACATAACCCAAAAGCGGATTAAACTAGTATTACAAAAAATAACAACCTCAACCAATTACCACAGCGCAGTCTAAATAAGAGGCCTTTAGATCTACGGGTATGAAGTTATCATTTCACAGTTGGAATCTCTCAGGCTGTCCTAAATTCAGAATATGGGTTCAGAATTATGTAATGGAACCCAAGTTGATCCACAAGTCTTGCTGCATAGAAAGTGTAGGAAGGAAACTCTTCCTTTCAGTGCCCTGGCTAACCGCATGAAAAATAAGAAACTCATGTCCCCGAAGTCTCTCCTCAGCCCCTTCTATTTCCCCCTCCAATTCTCCCACTTACCTGACCTCCTCAGCTTCCTCTCACTTTGTAGCACTCTCTTGCCCGCCCCTTTAATTACCTGCTCCATATTTTATCATTTTAATTACATCAATTTAGATTCTGCATTCTCTTCTTTTCCTTCTGCAGCAGGACACGGTGAGGGAAACTTCTATCTGTGCCATCCAATACTTAAAGTGATCAATTGATTCTTAACATTCAGTTACAATCCCTCCACAGAAGCAGCACCTAGAGCTCCTGAGCCATCGCTGTCGCACAGGCTATGACAGAGGACTTTTCAAACACATCCTCACGTCTGTCCAAATATTCGCCCGGAGCCTCACCGTTATTCTGCATGCAACTGGAAGGTTTGGTCCAGTCAGTTTTACTGGCACATCTCCACGATCGCATTCAACAATGTGTCCTTTGATGCGCGGAACTCTCCATCATTCTCAGGGTCCACTCTCGGCCATGGCGCTTTCTTTCACCTCACGTGGTGATATCAATCGCAACAGCTGGTTCACATCTGCCCAGCTGGGTCTGTACATCTCAAACCAGCTTTGTAATTCTTCTCAAAACTGAGTTGGGTTTTCTTGAATGTTGAGGATTTGTTTTTTTGTGTTCACTAAGTCAAAGGGGTTCTACGGTTTGTGGACCACCACACCACAGCCGGCCATTGGATAGTACCGCAGATGGAGAAAAGCAGAGGAGGATGGAATCTTATTATCAGCGTTACATTGATAGCAAGGAGGGGAAGGTCATTTAGATAACCATGTGGCTGTTTGCCTCAAGCTTTCAACAGTGTTAGAAATGTGCCCTTTCTGCATGTTCACCCTGAAATGTTTTAACTTTTTTGCTAAATACATTTTTTGCTGGTTATTGAACTCTTTACACCTTACCCCTCCTAACCAGTGGTAAAGTGCTTGTGCTCCTCCCTTCAACATGACCAAATTGGTATACCCCTGATTGGCAAATTTAACTTACCTATATGTCCCTAATATATAGTACCCACAAGGTACCCACTGCCTGTAAGTTAAATGTCACCAGTGGGCTGCAGCATTAATTAAGCCAACCACGGCAGTGGCAATGCAAACATTACTGCAGGCCTGCCACCATACCAGTAGCCTGGCTGTGCAAGTTCAAACCACAAATTCAACCTGTCAAAATAACCCCATTTGACTGAACTAAACCCTCCATTTTAATTATTATTAAGTAACCCCTAAGTGGGCCTTATTGTCGATTAAGCCAGGGTGCATGGTATTTAGGAGTTGGAGTTGTAAAAACATAATGCTAACCATGCCCTTACAGTGAAAAGGCCTAAAAGGCTATTTTCACAAAAGCAGGGGTAGCAGATCCATAGGGAACCATCGGGATAAAATATTTTGTTTAATAAATTAAATCTACGCGTAGGAAACAGCTAGAGAAATAGTTCAAAGGCTCTTCTTAATATTAAACAAAATCCAACTGTGTACTTGAATTTTTCATATGACACATGGGGAGCACTTCAAAGAGGCCTCCCCTGTCAAAGGAAAATGTTACTTGACACTTGGACAGGGTCTTTTTTGTATCCTGCCAGTCAGGCCCCAATTACATTGGGACTCTCTTTGACATTACATTGTCAGAGCGTGATTGCTAGATCTGCTGAGTTTACACATAACATTTGAGGAGCATTTCAAACGAGGAAGACAGAATACCAAAACAATTTGTGTGCATCCACTGTCTTGCTGCTGAAGGCTCAGCTTTGATTTTACCAGACGTCTGTCTCTATGTTTATTGGGGTTACAGGGACGGCTTAAAACTGGATTTTAGTGTTAGATGTGGGAGGATAACAAGATTACCATAGAACACTCCCCACACACACCCCCAGCCCTCAGAGCCCAATTTTACTGTCACCGCAGAATTATATCCAAAGTGGATTGGGTACTCCTTTTTGCTTGTGCCTGCCACCCTGAGAGACTCGAAGAGCCTCCCCTGAGGCCCCCGGGGGCTTTAAAAGGGTGCTCCTGTGGTGGATTGGGACGTAATGGACTAAAGTTAGAACTTTTAGGGGCATATTTATGGAAAAGTTTCTAGTGCCCCATTGCGTCTCCCTGACAACACAATGTGTGCGCTGTATTTACAAAACGGCGCACCATGGCGGTCGTGTCCACATTAGCATCAGAATTTATGGCACTAATGTGGAGCTTTGCTGGATTAGCGGGATAAATTATGGCGCAGCAAAGCACAGGGAGGCTCATTGTTTTCAATGGGAGCATCATCTTAACGCCTGCCTTAGGCAGGTGCTAATAATGATGCTGAAAATAGCGCAGTGAAATCAAGTACATTTCACTGCTCCATTTTTCTGGGCCTCCTATGTCGGAATGCCCCCCTTGCATACATTATGCCTGGCGCATGCATAATGTGGGGCAAGAGTTTACAAAATGGTGCAATGCTTGCATTGTGCCACTTTTGAAATATTTCATGTGGGAAATACCACATTAACGCCACATTTGTGTAAAAGAGTTACGCAAATGTGGCACAAGATGGGGCTAGGTGCATCATAAATATGCCCCTTAACCTTTGAGCAGGACGAACCTGGTTAGTGTATCTGACCTGCGCTCCAATGTAGTCAGCATCAAATAGCGCCTAGTTCCTGTTCTACCACGGCCATTGACAATCATTGGCACTTTATGCTTCTTGGAGCTACTACTACTGAAACCTTTAAAAATGTACATCTCCTGCTCCCTTATTGGATTGTGGTCATTTTGTTTAGTACATTTTAGTCGTTTTTTCAAATGCTACATAAAACTGCACGCATTGCCTATAGAGTAAACCTGCCTGATCGCTCTATGTCAGAGCTACCATGGGGGTGAGCTCAGATTTATTTAATGGCTTTAGCTGCCCTGACAAGGATTGTAGTTATTACTTGAAGCTGGTTCTCACCCCCTCAACTTAATAACCTAATTTCTTACACAGTGTGATTGTAGGACTTTGCTCTCACAGCCCCTCTGCCCTGGGGAAGAAGGTGCACATGCTCTAGGCCAATCCACAACAGAGAAATCAGCCTTTGACCTGGTCTCTTTGCTCTCAGCCAATCGCATTGCATGCTTGCATTATACCTCCTTGTGGTGCACAAGCAACCCTCAGTCCCACAAGCACTGCTTCATTTCCAGGTGCAATTCCAGCTGCACCCAGGCCCATCCGCTAGAGTGTGAATGTGTCAAATAAGTCCTCCTCTCTCGTTTCCTCGCTCTCTTTGTGCTCTGGTGGGACAGTGCTTTGGGGAAACAGTTAGGGAGGGGGCGGAGAAGCTGGATCACAAGTTCTAACCCTGCACCTCAATAGGCTAACTTTTTATTCCAACGTCTGCAGTGTCTTTTGTACTCCGGACGTGAGATTCATGTTGCGCTGTGCACATCTTCATGCCAGTGGGTGAAGAAGGGCCACAGTTCAGCATCTATTTAATTCTTGGTGGTCTTTCAGCCTCTTCTGCAGATTAGCTAATCTCTCAGCATCACAGGGACCATGCCCTGGAAAGGGCTTCTTTCTGCCCTGATTAGTGAGTCCAACCCACTCTTGTAGGTATTTGCATGTGTGTTTATCATATTGTTGGTACATAGTGTGGGCAGGAGACCTTCTCAGTGGTTCAGTGGGAGCTCCCTGCAGTCAGACTGCCTGGCCCCGGCTGCACGTCTTCTTCTGGGGTACAAGGAATAACGTCTGCAGGTCTTGTGCTGGGGTCCCCATGTGCTCCGATGCTTCTCTTCCTGGACCCTCTTCCCACCCCTCAACATCACCATCTATTAAACATAAAAACACCAGAAAGCCTCAAGTCCAACTAGCTTTTGATGGAAAATATCAGGCAGCAAAGCAAAAGACCAGAAGATAATTGTCATTTCAGTTGAACACAGAAAGATAATGGTCAGGTGAATCCAAGAACTAAAAACACGTAAAATCGACTTGATATATCTATACAATCTCTCAATACAAGAAAATGTAACATGAACATGTGACAGAAACTTGTTGTGCTCAGTGACAATTGGAAAATGTGTAATGGACAACATGGAGCATTATGGCTCCTGGACCTGTCAGGGCCATGGAAGGTTTGCAGTTAACACAATGTCGTGGGAAGTTTCAAGCAAATAGAAGACAACCTTCATATTAGATCAATACTGCTTACAATGGTGATTAGAGACATGGTTGTTAGCATTTCTCTGCACAAGTGCATATGAACATAATGCAAACAGATTTCAAATACATGTTCACATACTTTCAAGGTCTATCCTTTTCTCTAGTGAGGTTTGATGCAGAACCTCTATGGCAGGTTCCAACGATAGCTCCTCCTACTTTTCCATATTTACTTAGTTCTGCAGAAGTCGGTGCCCAGCAGAGGGGCGAGTCAGAATTTTGCTATTTTTGTTGTTTTCTTCTCTTTACCTATTTCTACAATTGACCAACATTTCCTTGTTGTGTGTGGTCTGTGGTGGATGCACTGACACCAATTTATAAAAATAAATAAGATTTGTATATAATTTTAGACACCACAACTAAGTCGATCAGATGAGTATAACTGGGGTTATGGATTTATAAAGGAAAAATAAATCAGTGCAGTTCACTCTTTGCAAAACTGTAACGTTGCAGTCACGGGGAAAATGCACTAGTGACAATCGGTCACCAGCAGGGAGAGTTCAGTGGAAGCCACAGAGAGTTAAGCTGGTGCGGGTCCCTGGACCAAGGTCCCACAGGCAGTACAATGTTACCTGGCTGGTACGGCCCGCGTGCTGGGGCTCCTTGGTGCTGAGGTCTGGAGCCACCTTGGTGCTGAAGTCTGGAGCCACTGGTGATGGTTTTGCTGCTTCAACGGTGCTTGCAAAGAAATGGGACAAAATCTCAACAATGAGGCCGCTGGGGCGACAGGTTGAGAATGTTGCGGGGTTCCCTCGTGGTGCAGAAGCGAACAAAGTTAGCTGTAGCCTGCCTAGCCAAAAACAAGCCTTGCTATGAGCAAATTCAGCTGTTTGTTATTTTGACGTCCTGGAGTCTGGGGGGGAAACGGTAGCCGCCTGAAACTTGCTGGAGGTCAAGGCTACATGTCTGACAATACTCTAGACATTTACTCTTGGGTGATCCCTCGGCGGCCATGGGCAGCGATTCTTTCGATATGGGAGTGTGAGTTGCCTGTGGGCTGCAGGGGACTTATGCCTCCAGGACAAGAGATCTTGGGAGCTGCCTTTGGCTTGCAGAGTGGTTCCTCTTTCCTTCGGAGCTGGTCTCTGGTCCGGGGCGAGTTGAGGTCATGCAGTCACTGGATGGTTGCCACAGATGCAGGGTATCACACCTTTGCTTAGTGCAAATCCTGAAGTCGTATTCACAGGTCTCTTCTTTGTCCTTGATTCAGGTTCATCAGATCTAAGGTTCTGGTGCCCAGGGATCCCCTTAAATCCTGGATTTAGGGGCACTAGGGATGTAGGTGCTTGTAGCCAATTGGCTACTGGCCCCAGAAGCTAATCCGTCCCTGACGTGACCACATCTGGTGGAGTGTGGCCCTTTTCTATCCAGAAGCCTCTATTCTGCCACTTTTGAAAATGACAGAACCCATCCTCAGCTGTACAGACCAGGTAGCCCACCCTAGGGGTGTGGCTAGTCTCGTGACTAACTAAGTTTCCCACCTGCCCGGGTGCAAATGTGCCTGCGGTAGTGGGGTGGCATTGTCCTCCTCTGAGAGTCTGCCTACTTGCATATCCAGAGTGGTGTGGGCTTTGAAGCTCACCACCTTGATGTGCCAGTTCACTCCATCCTGCCACAGAGGGAGGTGACACCTCCCACCCAGGAAGGCCTTTGTTTCTGACTCCTTGGAGTGTAGGGGTGACCATCCAAAAAGGGCCCTTTCCTACAGTAATTTGTTACCTTTCTGGTTCACTGTGAACCCCTTCCTTGGTCCTCACATCCTTGATCCTTTTCCCACCCTCACTGTGCCGTGTTGTAGTCTCTCCTCCTCCTCAGAGATGAAGGTTTGGTTCCTGGTCTTCCTTGGGGTCGCCAGGGTGTTTGACAATGAGGAGGTGGGTGATTTTCTGAAACACGTGTCAGTTGAACTCTTGATGTTTCGTTATCACACTCAGGCCCTCATTATGAGTGTGGCGGTCTTCAGACCACCACACTCTCGGTGGCGGTCAGACAGCCGCCAAAGTGGCAGTCCAACCTCCACATTATGACCGTGGCAAAAGCGCCATGGTGAGACTGCTGGCACCGCCACGATTAGGCCGGCCGACGACCTGGCGGTACCATCGGTCCGTTGGGGATTCTTACAACCCTCGTGTCCGCCAGCTTTTGCATGGTGGTAAGGCTGGTGGAGGCAGGGTGTCGGGGGCCCCATGGGGGGCCCTGCACTGCCCAGGCACTTGGCATGGACAGTGCAGGGGTCCCTGCAGACATCCCCATTGTGCTTTTCACTGGCTGATTTACAGGTAGTGAAAAGCGCGACAGGTGCTGTCGCACCTGACGCACTGCAACATTGTTGCCGGCTCGATTAATGTTGTGGTGAGTTTCTCGCTGGGCCAGCAGGCGGAAACAGTGAAACCCATAATAGAGCCAGTGAGCGGAAGACTAGAGTGGCGGTCTCCTGACCCAAAGAGTTTGGCGGGCGGCCTCTGCTGCTCGCCAAACTCATAATGAGGCCCTCACTGTGTCTTTGTCTCTTCCTCTACTATCCTTCAACACTGGACCAGTGTTGCTCTCTCCCTCCCTACTTCCTTCCTTTGGGTTCTGCTCGACAACTGTCACCTATAGAGTGTTCTCAGAGCTTATGGGAAGGTGGGAATGGCATTCAGATGGAGTGGCACTTCAGCAGATCCCTCTGAGTTTGCAAGGCCTCAAGTGTGTGCCATTATGAATCCAGAGACCAATCTCTTACAGGGACATCTTAAGCATGTTGGGGGCCCTGGCTCAATCTTATTTTGTGGCCCCTGTTCAGAACAGATTTAAAGTTCGGATCGAATTTCAGCTTTCATGCCCTCTTTTAAACGGTATTTAAAACAATCTGCTTAAGAATTATTCAACGTCATCAGAGCAAACCTCTGCTGAACAGAGCTGGCTCTATCAGGGGGCGCCTGGAAGGGTGTGGCCCCGGACCAGAGCCCAGTTTGCCCAGGCCTTAAAGGGTCTCTGATCCCTTAAGTCCATGGTTAGTGATTTAGCTACAATTCAGGAGGAATTTGGAATGGGCGTGGCTCGAAAGAGCTCAGTTGTTAGATATATTACATAAGGTTCAAACTCAGCCCACATCTCTAGTATCCGAGCCCTCCCCAGGCACTAGTTGGCGTAGCAGTAAGGTGATGAAACAAGGGTCACATCACATGATTTCATACTCTATGTCATCTAATCTCAACAATTAAGGTCTGAGCTGCCACACAGTGAAGCTGCCACTATTGCTTGCTACACAGGGTCTCAGAGACGGTTTACAAGATGCTTTATCGCTGGTGATCAAGAAATCTACATCATCAAAAGCACTCATAGATCTCACATTACAAGTAGATGCAATAACTCGACTTTTAGAACGAACAAGATATTGCAGATCTATTGTTCCCGAGGCTTCAGACATAGCATTTACATCTTATCAGATTGGCAAAGTAAGAAGACCATATCCCAGGAAGAAAAATATTGCAAAGTCTGGAAATTTTGTCAGGAAGTGTCCTCAGCTGTCCGGAGACATTACTGCTTAACCCTGTATGACAGACAGTGGGCCTGATTGAGAGCTCAGCGGACATGTTATTCCGTCACAATGGTGACAGGTATCCCATCCGCCGAAATATAAATCCCATAGGACAGGATATGATTTAGATTTCCGTGGATGGGATATCCATCACTGTTGTGACAGGGTAACCCGTCCGCCGAGTTCTAAATCATGCCCAGAGTCAGGTACTAACTACGAACAAGTCTGTCATTAGTAAAGCACATTACCAAACACATGTTATTCTCACCACTGCTACTAGTCCCTGCTCTTTGTGTTAGGCCTTATTGATTTGGGAGCATCTGGATGTCCTATGGATGCCATTTTTAGAAAATAACATTAATTAAGATCAAGAACAAAGTGGAAGCAGAGCCCATTAAGAGAACAGACAGAACAGCTTTACCTTCAGGAGATGCCTCTTGGGAACCTTGTCCATCTGCTTTGGTCACTCAAGAAGCAGATGTTGTGACCATGACATTTGTTTCCCATAATATTCGTACTCTTGGATTCGTCTACATAGTCCCTATCTTGACTGGGAAAGACAAACTATTAGATTGGATTCTGACTGTTGCAAAGAACATTGTCTCCCCCTTTCTAATATCCAAAGACAACTGAGTTTGAGATGTTGTGCTACTCAGAATTAGGGTTGGGCGAAGTATTCTGTTCGGCCTGCGGAATTAGCGGCATTTTTGCCACAACACATTACTCTTTAATGTGGAGTTCTGGACAAATTCCTCCAATCGCCACTTGGACTTTTTCTCCTGCAAGGCTCCAGAATATGTGAGCTAGTAAGTGCAAGTAAATTTGGTGTTCCCCTTGCATGATTTTCTAATGGGGCAGTTGTCTATGTTCATGAGTGGTTTCGATCAGAGGACTGACGTCAAGTAGATTTGCTGCCACTCACGTAGATTTTTTACTCCAGCGGCAGCAAAATCAACTCAAATGGCTGTGCACTCCTGAGCAACACATGGTGTAGTTTGTGCTGATTTAAGGCGCTGTTCACACTAGAGGCGCTAAATTGCAGCATGAGGTGCATACTTCCACCCATGGCGGAATGCCAGAGATTCTTGCAGAGTTTTTCTGTAACTCCGAGGAATTGTGGGGACTGAAACTACGTGAGTTCCGCCCAACCCTAATCAGAATCACTTTCGACGTAAATGAACTCACCAGAATATTACCAAGATTTTCTTAATGCATATGATGTCAAAAGAGGTAATACATTACCATCACATAATCAATATGACTGCACCATTAAACTTATCCCTGAAGCAAAAGTCCTGCATTGTTGGATATATACTTTGAACAAGAAAGATCATTTTTTTTTTTTTTTGTGGGTTTATATAGTGTCAACCTGTCCCAGCTGGGTGTCAGGACATTTTGCAACAAGTAAACATGGTGCATGAATGCAAGTATGTATGTATCTATGTACGCACGGTATGGTATATTTATAGTGCAAACCTATCATAAAGTTAAGGGATGATAGAAAGAGAAGCTGATTTGTGGACGGTTAATGTATTGTTTTTTTTTCAAATCTTTAAATAGTATCACAAACATATGAAGGAGTACTCTCTCATCTCCGAAGACCTTTACAATATGAAAAAGGAGAGTGCCATGTCACTTTCCAGACTTTCTGATTTCCTAACAAGTTTTGGATTTTGTGAAAGTTCCAGATTATGTAATTTTGTGTAATTTGTGAATGTGAGAGACGTGTTCATGCAGACAATATCTTGCAAGAGGCATATTTTGCAAGAACCAATCTTCTGCCGGTATTGTGTGTGATTTTAAAAAAAAATCAGAAGTGTGCGCTCATGTGAAGAAAATAATGTGAGATGCAGGCAAAATTGATTTCACTCTAAAACCATTGTCTTAAAACATTTTCAGGAAATTTCTCAATATATTACCTTCAAAAATCACACCCTTAGTTCAGAGGTTTTTAGGAGTTGCTTACACTTATCAACATCTTAAACAAGAAATTTCATTCATAGTTGCTTCCATACCCAAATTAACAAAAAAAGGAGAAGCCTTCAGATGGGGTTTAGAAGAAGAAGGTGTCTATGATATGCTCAAAGATGCTTTCACCTTTGCCTCTGTCTTGCAACAGCCGAATCTCAATCTGCTCTATAGATGCATCCACATTGGCCATTGGTGCCAAGATCAAATAGTTAAACATTTCTAAAGAAAAGATGGCCTAAGTCCAAATGGACCCGAGCACACATTTCACACTGAAATATATCACTAAGTGCCAAATTTGCATTTCACATAATTTCCCATATTTGTTGTGAAATATAGCTCAACATTGCAAAAGATAATTACATAGGTTTTGCACAGTCCTAATCTTGATCAAACAAAGAGGCATTTTTGGTGGACTGGAATGCTAAACTTGAAATCTGAGTATCTGAAAAAGTGTCATGTGTTTTTACAGTCTATGACCAAACAACAGAATCTGTCTGGCCTCTTGCTAAATCTACCAGTCTGTAAAAAGCCCTGGTCAATAATGCCAATTATTTTTATTGTAAATCTTGCACAATCAGACCAGCATAATAACTTCCTATTGCAGTAAATTTAGGACATTTTGTTACCCTGATTAAGATGCCAAATCCTTCTAAATTAGCTAAGATATTTTCAAATAAATAGTAAGAATGAGAGGAAATGAGTGAAGGAGTTAAAATGAGTGAGACAAAGTTTTAAAAAATGGGGTGAACCTTTTGCCGGTATTATTCCCCATTACTATAAAAAAAAAAAACAGTTGCCACAGCACTCTGACTAGATGATAAGATCTTTTTAGCTACAAATTAGGGAGTATCCTGGCATTTCTCATCTGATCTAAAAAGACAGCTATCAAAGTCAGGGGTACCAGCTCCATACTGGAATTCACTTGAACAGCCTGTATTCTATGCCTGTTCTCAATTCACCCCTTTCATGGGTACGGAACATAATGGTGAAGAACCTAGAGACTAGACACTACGTGAAATATTCTGTCTCTGACTCAGTGAGAGCACACACTTGATTACGAGGACTTTTTGTTCCTGATTACAAGTCTATCGTGCAATTATGACTTCTCTGTGGGAGTAATATGTTAGCATTTTTCTTGCCAAAAAATCATTACATTATTGGTAACAGAGAACTAAAGAAACAGCAGGCCCTGCAGCTGGCAAGATGCCCACTTCTGCAAGTACCTTGGAAGGATGAATCTTCATTGATGGACACAAAAACAAACAATTACAACAATAATCAGAATTCAACTGCCGTGTCAAGGCAGCCCTACACTACAAGGATTATGTAGGGATAACCAGGACATACCCCAAATTACTTTAAACTGTGGAGCATCTATATGATCAAAACAAATTGGCCCTTGCTTTTTCCAAAACAAATTACATATGCAAATTAGCCTTAACTATTCATGAGGGTCAACTGGAACTGTGTGCTGCTTTAACATCCTCAGATGACTATTTCATAATGACGGGAGTTTGTATGTATTGCACAAATTCAATATTTATATAATTCCTAGAAGCTTCATCATCTAAATGTCCTGACACTATTTTTTTCTAATCTTCAGACAAAATCATTGTCATAGGAATTATGTGTGTTACATCCGACTGTATAGAATTAACAACCTATCTGCCAACTGATTTATGTTCTTTACTTGACAAGGCAGTTCCTTTAATTGTTGATGATTTTTTTCCACAAGTTGTAACTCATTCTGCCACAACCTACATTTTAAAGATCTTAAATGTATTTAAAATATGTATATATGTATGAATTTAAAATTATTGAACCATTAAAAAACACATTGTTTAAAAAAGTGATACTTTAAAAAAAAGTAAACTATCATTCTAAACATTAGAATTTTAAATTGTGTAATATAAAAATCTAAATGCGGACTTATTATCTAAACATTAGAATTTTGTATTGTATAATAAAAAACAAATACAGACTTTTTAATTTTTAAAAACAAATATAAACATGCCATATACTTAGAAAACCATTAAAATTAAATCTAAAAATAAGTGACTAAAATAGTTTTTGTCAGAGAGTAAAACAGATAAAAGATAGTTTGAGAAAGAAAACACTATTTAGTAAAAAATTAAAGAAATATATTGCAATTTAAAATAGATGTATATTCCCCTTGTGCACTTCTCAAAGAATAAAAAGCATTCCTGCACTAGCCGTGTCTTTCTGGTGTTACCAACAAGTTGGGCCTACCTAGCTCATTACACAATTCTTTTTATAATTAAACTGTGGGAGCTTCAGACATTTGTCCAGACTTAAGCAGTCTTTAACAATCCTTCTCTTGGCCGGGTAAAACTCAGCTTGATAATATCCATGATAACCTAGGTGGCAGATTAATAACATCTTCCAATTATGGTGCGCAGAGTTCCTCATGGACCGAGTAATGTGGGCTACTGGGTGGAAGAGCTGAGCTACCACATGCCCACAAAATCACACTTTTTCTATCTCTAAATTATTCATGTGGATTTGCCCAGTACTCCTGTCCCATTCTGAATGATAGACACATGTCAATCATATGGTTAAGTGACTTGACACCCAATATAGAGAGAAAGGCAAAGTCTGCGTCTAAGGATTGGGTAAAGGATTGTATTAGAACCTATAGAGGCACATTTACGCTGTAAATCATTAACCTTGATTATTTCATCTCTAAAGATGGTAATAGAATGTTCTTAATCTAGCAGACGAAACCTAGTATGCAAGACAAAGGATTAGGGTCACGGAAGCCAGAGAGGAGGCCTGATTTTGTCAGTACATATTAGCCAGGTCACGGAAAGCAAATATATTACTGATAATACTTGAGTGACCTTTGCAGGTATAGGTGGGGGTCCTAACAGAGTCTGTATGAGATGCCTCGCGTATAGTGACTAGATTGCCTTTAGTTATCAAATCGAACAATACCCTCCCTCACTGACCATGTTTCCCCTACAGAGGGACCGGTTCTTGATAAAAGCGAGGCTCCAATAATTGCTGAAATCTCTGTGTAAGCAGCCTTGTAAAATGATAATCTAGAGTCTGTGGTAAAACAAGACAACTAGTCAGATGCTCAGAATTATTAGGATTAATATTATCTGTGTAAAGAGTTATCAATAAGAACTGGTATGCATTCTTCTACTTAAAAAACAGGACCTGTACATTACTGAAAACAGTAGAAAACCCAGTAGTGAGAGGTCTGATATCACAACCCGGTGGAATGGCAGCTGACACCGATAAATCTCCCTTAGCCCTCCCGGAAGAAGATGGAGTAGACACTTTTAAAATTTACAGAGTTCATACATTAATCAGTTACTCTCAATTTTAAATAGATTTATTTACAAAACTACCCACCCAGTCCCCCAACAAACCTCACATCATGAAATTCAAAATGTAATACAGAAATCAAGACATTCTGAAACATTTAAAATGTTACATATTCATCTCTTAACATAAACTAATGTGTATCATTTATGGAGAAAGCACTACTTACCCAATCACTAATAAACCCAGCATTAGACATTTTTTGATTAAAAAATAATTTTACAATTATATAAAAATATTAAAGAATACAATAAGACACTATAATAAAAAATGATGTAAAAATAAATGTTACTTTAAAGCTCCATATAATAATATAACAATTACAAGTATTGGCAAGACCAATACGCCTCTACTTTGGGACCTTTTTGTTTTGCCAGTGCCTTTTAGCAATGTTGCACAGCATTGGCAAAAAACCTTTCTTGCCAATGCTGATCAGTACGGCCAAAAAAAAGAAAAAAGGTGTGATGATGTAGCCGCTTTTGTAGTGAGGCTATTTTGATTATAGTAGTCAGACTATATTTTTGATTCAATATTTAGATGAAATACCACCTCAGCAATATCTCCGTACAGTCATCTCTCTTTGCTTGGAAAGGATATTCGAAATCCCCAAAAGCTAAATATAAACCAAGATAGATTTCATACTGAGTAAATACATACACACATCTCTCTCAATGTTAGGAATGTTGAAAGATGAATATAGGTTCTACTTGACTGCTGTAATTGAAACATAGGACATCGTTAACATCGTATAATTCCCTACACTGTGTGATGTATGGGCATACTGGGATTCTAATACCTCATACACTCATGCACAACAATTCTATGTGTATGGGAATGTCTTTTAACTTGGTCCTGTTCCACCATTGGAACTTTAGCCAACCTTAGTCCTTAGTGTTCAAACAAAGGTCAAAAAAAGTTGAAGGCGTGTTTCCTAGTGACACATAACTTCAAGATACTTCTCTGATAGACAAAATGTCGATAAAGGTATTCTTAGATATCTAAATACATTATCTCTTTAAAACAAACATTTATGAATCAAGAGATTCAAATGCAGAAAAGTCAGAGCACAAACTGCCTAGCAAGGATGCCAAGCACCTGAAGATCAAATGCTTGTAATCTCTCTAGATGTGTGAGAGTCAAGATATTACTGTTAAATGTAGTTCACTGCACCTCATGGCGTTCTGCTATGCACAGCTTCAATCCAGCCAGGGCCCTTACTCTGCAGGTCTGTCCTATGGTGCAAGGCCCTCGGTGCAGAGGATCTCCAGGAACTGTTTCATCACCAACAAACCTGTTGTGCCAATAAGGGGCACTTGTAGCCCCGCATCCTGACAGACAGTGACTCAGTTTCAAAATGTGTAATAACCACTATGCTGTCCCCTGTAGCCATTGTCATGGTTCCAATTGAAAAATAAATTGTCACGTGGTCAATTATAGATTATTTCAGGTCTTTTAGATTTAAGAGATTCAGAGAAAAATGTGGACATTAAGCACATTCAATTGTTACAAATTCCAGTGAATAAGAAAAAGGTTCAGAGGAGATCAAGGAAGTTGATGGTTACCTTTTTGTCATCAGCACCATTACAGTTTCATATGCATCATTTATTTGTTTAATTAAGGAACCCCTTAGGAAAAGATTTTCTTTGATTAGATAGATACTCTTCAGTTCAAAGTCATTTTGGACAGGCCTTGGTGAACTTTCCGTACCCCTGCATTAGCTGGGCACCCAGAATGAAACAATTGAATTCCGACTGTTGTAAGAGTTGTAGCTTGACTACATGTGAATCTTTACGATAAGTGATATATTTGTTACCACCACATACAAATTAGGATTGCAAGATTAATTTGAAACCAGGTGTAGTCGAGGCTGTGCATTCACTGAACCTGTAACAGAAGATCTTAAGCATTCCGCATGTAAAACCGTGGTAGAGGGATTAATTGACCATGCACCGTCAACTGCCTCGTCTCAATTGTTTTTTGTTCCCCCAAAAATATGTGAATCCGGCTTTTTTGTTTAATAAAATAATGGAATGCATTTCTAGTGCTTCTAGTTTGCAACACCCTAATTTATATGATCCTTTTGTTGTTGAAACATATACTTCCTGTCATGCGATATGTTGTGTTATATTTCTAAAACATTTATACCAGCAGAATTAAACTATGCCATCACAAGTAAGGAACTTTTGGTCATTAGAAGGCTTTTGAAGAGCAGTTGGGTCAATGATAGCCGTAAAAGTCTAAGTGGACCCCAGGAATGTAAAGTTACTACAGCCAGGAGGAACATTGATCCCAGACAACTTAGATGGGCCTTGATCTTCTCTGATTATAATTTTGTAATAAATTCGAAGCACAGCCCTAATAATAGTAAACTGCCCCTTTCATCTCAACAACATGTACTTGAAGGTAAGAACAAGCTAATAATTCACCATTAATTTTGTCATCTTAAACTATGAGTAATAATTATATTGCTTTCACAATAGTACGCTCAGAAATTCAATCTGTTGATAAACAGACTTGGTTAAAAGAACCAAAGAACAAAAGAAGATAGGCATAAAAATAATGGATTGATGTATCAAGGAAAATGTATATATTTGCCCCCAGTACAACTAAGACAAGAAGTTATGGCTTTAGGATTCTAAAACTGCTGGACATCCTAGAATACATAAGACTGTAGAAGGCGTTAGGAGAGATCTTTTTGGTGCCTTGCCTGTTTGCTGGTGTCAAAAGGTATGTGAAAGAATGTTCTATTTGTACTCATATGGAGTTGTTATAGTAAACCTTTGGCTTTAAGGAGACCTCTGCTGTTCTCCCGGGGCACTGGCATACAATGTCAGAGGAAAGTCAATGTTGCACTGTAATTCTAGTGACTCTGGATCATTGCACTGCAATGGGCCATTGTGTATCTTTACTCACATTGCCCACTTCTAAAGAGATGGTACAGATGTTTGCACCATTACTTACTTGATGTATGGTTTTACATAGGACATTCTGACAACCCAGGAGCTCCAGAGCCACAAAGGTGGCCTTTGAGGGCCCAGCAGGAGACATGCTTGGAGGCATCTCCTACCACGTATTCTTTTGCGGGGTGGGTGCAATACTCCTTCACTGCTCAAGTACAGTTAATTTCCTGGAAGAAAAGGCTGGGGTCTTCACAAAGTGCTGGCACCACTGGAGAAAGGATTCACAGTTATGGAGAACACAATATGCAGTGTTGCCTGAAACTTAAATTCCTAGGAGTCCTTGAGCTCTCCTGTTGGGCAGTCAGTTTACATCATCGGGGGGTCTTTCCTTGCTGGATTCATGCTACAGTGTTGCTCAAGCCAGGTTCATGGTAATTTTATGTATTCATTGTTTTGTGAGAACAGCTGTTTACTTGATAGGTTGCAAGAATGCAGTTTGTAAAAACAGAATAATTCTGAAAATAAAAATGTCACAAACTTTGAACTATTTGATTATTTGACTGTAAGTGTTGTTAAAGGCGTTAGGAAT
Organism: Pleurodeles waltl; assembly: GCF_031143425.1. Lineage (NCBI taxonomy): Eukaryota > Metazoa > Chordata > Amphibia > Caudata > Salamandridae > Pleurodeles > Pleurodeles waltl. The sequence goes on along the minus strand of NC_090449.1, from coordinate 1,067,499,585 downwards.
CATTTGCATTTGAACCCTGGGTGAAGGAACAGGAAGAATTCTCATGTGAAGACTTTTTAGGCATATTGTGGGCGCTCTTGGAGTAATGGTGCCCAGTGCTGGAATGATTCCTGTGAGGGCCTAACAGTGGTGGTTTGTTGTATCTGATTGGTTTTCTGGGCATGAAATTGTGACAAGTGGGCACCCAAGCGAGAAGCCAGAGAAATACTCCATGACTGGCAGTTGTTAAAAACTGCTGTGAATGATGAAGGGCCTTATTTAAAGTTGGCGGGTAGTTAGGCATCTGCTAAACATCCGCAAATCTACCATCCACCCACCTCCTCATTGCAGCGCCTCAAACAAAGTGCGGGGAAGGTGGTTCTCATGGCGATGGAGCGGCTGTACGCCCCACAACTGAGAACACTCTCTGTGTGTTGCTTGTGTCTAAGACTCCACAATTGGCTGCATCCCATCTGATTCCATTGCCACCGCTGTCTGTTCTGTCCGGGTCCATCATGAAAGACTATGGTGAACTAGGAAAGGAAAACTCTTTAAACGCACCCCCTTCCCATTAAATGTAGACAACTCACAGTGCCGGGGGACTATCGATTATGCGAATATTGGAATTGGACTCACACTTTGGGAATCTAGTTCCAGGAATCATATAGGCATGATGGGCCTTCCGCCGTGGGTGACTTTTCCAAAGACGTTCCTCTAACCATGAATATAGGAACTTTTTTGGTGGGGATAAGTGTCCATAACAACAGCAGATTAATTTAAATTTGGCATCCAGTGACCACCAGCTTGGCTACCGGGCTACCTTTGCCACCACATCAGCCCCAGATGTGCACTTTCAGAACCAAAAACACATTTAAGAAAAGTGAAAAGCTGTTATTTAAGAACATATGTACTTTTTATGAAAATGACAAGCATTAGTTTGGGGGCACTGAAAATGTGTATTTGATAGCATCATATGTGTGTTTTCAATCCATACAAATGTGTTCTGGACAAATAATTCAATATACACATATGTTTATTACAGCTGATATTTAACTGATAAATCACTGATGTTGTCTCTGACCCAACCGGTAAGATTGTTGTGACCACTTTGCTGTCAAACCTATATGCTCGCCGTAATTTGAGTGATAGTGCTTCTATGTGAGTCTACCTCTGCTGCCTACAGAGATTGGGAGTTTGTATGATTTTCTATTTGTTAGCAATCTTTAGCTAAGAGGATTCACAGCCATAGCATATGATTGATAGATTCACAGTCATGGCATATGGTTGAGAGATTCTCAGTTAAAGCATATAATTGAGAGATTCTTAGTTATAGTATATAATTGATAGATTTATAGTCATAGCATACGATTGAGAGATTCTCAGTTATATTATATGATTGAGAGATTCACAGTCATAGCATATGTGTGAGAGCTTCTCAGCAGTAACATATGATCAAGAGATTCACAGAGATAGCATTTGGTTGAGAGATTATCAGTTATAGCAGATGATTGAGAGATTCTCCATTATAGTATATGATTGAAATATACATAGCCATAGCAGAGATTCTCTGTTTTAGAATAAGATTGAGAGATTCTTAGTCATACCACATGATTAAGAGATTCACATTTATAACATATGATTGAGAGATTCTCAGTTATAGCTTATGGTTGAGAGATTCTTTGTTATATTATATGATTGAGATATTCATAGTTGTAGCATATGATTGAGAGATTCTCAGTTATAGTATATGACTGAGAGATTTACAGTCATAGCATATGACTGATAGATTCTCAGCATATGATTCATAGAGTCTGTGTTATAGTATATGGTTGAGATACTCATAGTCATAGCATATGATTGAGAGATTCACATTCATAGCACATGATTGAGAGGTTGTCAATTAAAGCGTATGATTGAGAGATATATAGCATGTAATGGAGAGAGATTCCCAGTTATAGCATATCATTGAGAGATTCCCAGTCACAACATATGATTGACACATTTTCAGTTATAGTATATGATTGGATATGTCCTTGAAAGGGGAAAGATTGATTGATTGAAAAATTCTCACAGTTGCTTTTTAGACGCCTTAAAGAAGTGCTGTTAAAATGCGTTCTTTGCCTCCTTTTTCTCACAATTGTTCTCAGACTGGTGGCCCACAAGACCCCAGGCCAGGCTTCCTTGCCACACCATGAAATATTAGTTTATTTATTCAGTAACTCTCACAATCCCCTGGGTGTTTAGCACATTTTGTGAATATTGACCTATAAAATTCTCGATTTGGCCCCATTTATCAGCTTTTTTCTCAGAAGGAGAACCCCCTTATCTCCCTGGCAGAAGGCAAGTGAGCTCAGGACCAGCATTTACACCCGCATTGTTCAAAGTTCACCAGCCCACACTGGAAGTAAAGGCAGTGCCCGGGGTACCTGAGACCACCCAGTGTAGCGTAATCATGCAGAATTACCTACAAATTCCACAAGATTACGTATAATTCTGCAAGAAGAGTAATTTTGCATTTTGAGCTATTTCATGAAGCAAAAAATGCCCCCTTTGGGCCAGAAGGGGCGCAGGAATACATTTTGCGCTAAGAAATAGTTCTATATGCAACAGAACACGAATAGCAAGTGCAAGCAGCCAATCGCGCTCGCTAAATATTCTCTTGGGGTAGGATTTTCACCCAACCGACATTCTGCATTTTTTATCGTAAAATGCCCCCCTCACAAATGGACGCAAGAAGGCAGTTTGTGCTAAGAAATAGAGCTAAATGTGCTGTTGGGGTAAAGTTTTCCTCCTAACTTGCTCCCGGTATCTAGCACTATTTTCCATAATGGATCCAAGGATGCATTTTGCATTAATAAATAGCGCTAAGTGCAGCAGAAGAGAAATAGTGAGTACGAGCGGCCACTTGCAGTCGCTAAATGTGCACTCGTGTTATGATTGTTTTCCTCCAAATTAGTCTTAATTACATGAGCAGGCGTAATCGTGTGATTATTGGTAATTCTGCGTCAAAAAGTAACGCAGAATTACCGAATTTACTCAGTTTACGCCAGCATACTTAAAATGATGCCCCGGCCTACTAGCAGCTTCTACCATTGGCTACTGGTAGCTGAGATCCATAGGAGAGTGGAGAGATGAACCCACAGTGATGCTCCACAATGCTGTGGTGTGAGGTTACCCTTGTTATGGAGCATCATGTATACCATTGATTTCAATCTCCCAGAAGGCACACTGTGTATTACACAAGGGGGAGGACACCGCCCATGCTCACATACCATCAGTCTCTCCGAGAGGGTACAAGAACTGCCCCAGGCAGGGGCTGTCACTCACCTGAGCAAAGTATGAAGCTAAACCCAGACACAAACCTGTTTATCAGGGACAGAAAGCACAAATGTGGGCTGCTGCCAAGTGTGAATTCACCCGAGGCCAAACAGATGAGAGACAGCACGCAGCAGCAGGGGGTGCGGGGTATTCTCAGGTTAGGGTGGGGGGGTACTCTCAGGATAAGGCGGTGTGGTGTTACCAGACTAATGCTACTGAGGTATTCTTGTAATAGGGTAGCGGGGTACTCAGGATACGGTGCTATGCTGTTTCCAGCATGAGGTAGTCACTGTTCTCAAAATGAGGCAACGGGGTATTTACATGCAAGGGTGGTGAGGTATTCTCATAAGGAGGTAATGGGGTATTCTCTTTCTGACTTGGAAATGGGCTATGTTGAGGTGCTTAGGTGCTCTGAGCATAGGGTGGTGGTACACACTCGGGGCAAGGGAGTGGGGTTTACCAGAATGGGGTAATCGGGCATGTTAATGATATGGTGGTGGGGTGCTCACAGGACAAACTTGCATAGTATTACCAAGATAAGGTGGGGCAATACTTTCAAGACAAGCTGGTATGGTATTACTATCACAGGTAATGGTGCAGTCTCAGGATACAGTGTTGGGGTGCTCTCAGTACGATAATGAGGTAGTCTCAGGCTAGGGTGGTGGGGTACTCTCAGCACGAGCTGGTATGGTATTACCCTAATAGGGTAATGGGATAGTCTCCGGCAGGGGTGGTGGGGTGCTGTCAGTACTGTCAGGGAGTATGGTATTACCATAATAGGATAATAGAGAGTCTCCGGAAAGGGCGGTGGGGTGCTCACAGGACAAACCTGCATAGTGTTACCAGGAAAAGGTAATAATGTGTTCCTAGGATATGGTGGAGGAATACTTTCAAGACAAGCTGGTGTGGTATTACCATCACAGGTAATAGGGTACTCCCAGGATACAGTGTTGGGGAACTCTCAGGACAAACTGGTACAGTATTACTAGAAAAGGATAATGTGATAGTCTCAGGATAGGGTGGGGGTACTCTCAGCACAAGCTGGTACAGTATTACTAAAATAGGATGATTAGGTACTCTCTGGATAGGGTGGGGGTACTCTCAGCACCGGCTGGTGCAGTATTACTAGAATAGGATAATGAGGGAGTCTCAGGCTAGGGTGGTGGGGTACTCTCAGCACAAGGTGGTATGGTATTACCATAATAGGGTAATGGGGTAGTCTCAGGCTGGGGCGGTGGGGTACTGTCAGCACAAGGTGGTATGGTATTATCAGAGTAGGATAATGAGGGAGTCTCAGGATAGGGTGGTGGGTGCTGTCAGCACAAGGTGGTATGATATTACTAGAACAGGGTATTTAGGTAGCCTCAGGATAGGGTGGTGGGGTACTCTCAGTACAAACGGGTACAGTATTACTAGAATAGGGTAATTAGGTAGTCTGAGACTAGGGTGGTGGGGTACTCTCAGCACAAGATGGTACAGTATTACCATAACAGGGTAATAAGGTAATGGGGCAGTGTAAGGCTTAGACGGGGGGCACTCTCAGGACAAACTGGAAATGTATTTTCAGCATAGGGTATTGGGGACCTGGGTTACTCTCTTGAAAGGGAGTGTAAGGTAGACTTAGGGGGTATTCTCTGGACAGAGCGGCAGGGCATTGTCAGCACCAGGTAATGAGGTATTCCCAGGATGGGATGGCGGGTACTCTCAGGACAGGGTGATATGTTATTCTCAGCATAGGGTATTGGGGACCTGGGTTACTCTCTTGAAAGGGAGTGTAAGGTAGACTTAGGATGGGTTTAGGGGGTATTCTCTGGACGGAGCGGCAGGGTATCGAGGTGTTCCCAGGATGGGATGGCGGGTACTCTCAGGACAGGGTGATATGTTATTCTCAGCATAGGGTATTGGGGACCTGGGTTACTCTCTTGAAAGGGAGTGTAAGGTAGACTTAGGGGGTATTCTCTGGACAGAGCGGCAGGGTATCGAGGTGTTCCCAGGATGGGATGGCGGGTACTCTCAGGACAGGGTGATATGTTATTCTCAGCATAGGGTATTGGGGACCTGGGTTACTCTCTTGAAAGGGAGTGTAAGGTAGACTTAGGGGGTATTCTCTGGACAGAGCGGCAGGGTATCGAGGTGTTCCCAGGATGGGACGGCGGGTACTCTCAGGACAGGGTGATATGTTATTCTCAGCATGGGGTATTGGGGACCTGGGTTACTCTCTTGAAAGGGAGTGTAAGGTAGACTTAGGATGGGTTTAGGGGGTATTCTCTGGACAGAGCCTCAGGGCGTTGCCAGACTCAGGTAATGAGGTATTCCCAGGATGGGATGGCGGGTACTCTCAGGACAGGATGATATGTTATTCTCAGCAGAGTGCGGTTGAGCTATTCTGAAGATGAGGAACAGCCAATTCTCAGGATATACCTGTGGGGGTTTCTTTCTGGCTAGGGCAGAGGTCATTGATATGATAGTAAAATATTCTTGAGATATGGCTTTGGGTGTTCTCAGGATGGGGCAGTAAACTACTGTTAGGTCACATCTGGGAAATGTTTTCTTGCTAGGTTGCTGCAATGTTCTTATAAGGCGAGAGAGTATTTTTGTGATAGGGCATGAGGTATTCGGAAGATAGGGTGTGATGTGGTCTCAAGACAGGGTGGTGAGGCATTCTCAGGTCACATTTGAGGATGTTTTCATGGCCGGGCGGTGAGATAGTCTTCATTGGGTGTTTTCAAGAGAGAGTGATGTGGTATTTTTATGATAGGCCTTGAGGTTTTATGAGGATCAGCTTTAAGGTATTCCTGGGTCCAAGGCATTCTCGGGGTGTTTTCAAGAGAGTGGTTGGATATTCTTGCAGTAGTGAGTGAGATATTCTCAGGAAAGGGCAGTAAGCCACTCTTGTGTCTGGTTTCTTTGGGGTTCTCAGGATAAGACAGTGGGGTTCTCTAGGGTCAGATAAGGTGTTCTCAGGATAAGGCAGTGGTGGTTGTATGTGGTAGGTATGGGTTATTTTCAGAACAGGGCAGTGGGGGATTCTTGTCATAGGGCAATGGAACAGTTCTCAGGACGCAGACAGTGGGTTATTCTTAGGATAATGCTTGAGGTATTCTCATGATGGGACTCTTAGGTTTTCTTAGGATATCGGCATTCTTAGGCTACCGGTCAGGGGTATTTCTTGGAGAGAGCTGTGATAGTTTTAGGATAGGGCTGCGAGGTATTATTTTGAAAGGAGTACATGGAATAGGTCTGATATTCTCACAAGAGCAGTATTCACTCGATGATGATCTGTGAGGTACAGGTACTAAAAACCTGCCAAGCCAGGTAAGCCCTGAACCATAACGCAACCAACCCAGGACTGGTTTTGTCCTAGTTGGGGCTCGTTAGCCATGTATAGCTTGGTTCCAGTGACACAGAGTGCGTGAGACCCGCATCTGAGCATACCTGTCCCAGTTAGGGCGACATACGAAAGTACCAGCAGGCAGGAAGACAAATGAACTGCTTGCAGTGTGCCTGTACAGACCGGCAGGAGGCAGCAGCAGGTGGCAGCAGTGCTTAATTTGAGCCGGTGGTTTCCAGTGCTGGGCACCAGCATTTAATTGTCAACACCGGCACTTATGACAGTCTGCCACACGGTGGCGCTGTTTTTTTAACTTCCGAGATGAGCACAACAGTTGTTTATTAATTTAATATACATTAAACGTGACTAATACTTGTTGCCCAAGCCATTCTCAAAGCTTTAGGGGCTTGGAATAAACTGAATTGTCACACCTGTATGAGTGTGGCCGTTAGTACTTGTATAAATACTGTAATTGGCAGCGCTGGCGGGGGCAATGGGTGGTGGAAATTAGAGTGGCCTCCGGACACGGGCCCTGCCAGTTCTTTTGATTTTACAAATTAAGCCCTGGGTGGTGGTCTGTAGTGCCAATGTCTTCCCTAGCTCTCACCTCAGTGGTCATCACGCACACCATGAAAAGACTTCCACAAACACAACACAACCCCTTCCGACCCCACACCCTCCTCGGCGTAGCTTGCTATCCATGTGGGTAAGCACTTCAGCGCCCCGCGTAGGGCTAACAAAGGTAACAATATGGGTTGCCGCTGTCGAGGGACAGATGGCGGGAAGAAGGCGGCAGCGGGGGCCACCGTGGGCGTGGCCTGCTGTGGGAGGGGCCCTGCCGCCCCTTCAGGATGGTTCACCTAGACAGGTTCAGAGCTGCAATGATAACTTTGACAGAATGTTCTCGATCAGCACGGCCTCGCGCTCTGCACACAGGTATTTGGTTCGTAATGCTCATTTTTTTCAAATCTGTACAAAACAAACAAACCTTTTTCCCCTTCTTTCATGCAGACAAAACTGCCTTTGTCCTCTTTGTACAAGAAAGAAAACCGTGAGCTTTCCATCGGTACCTGATACTGCTTTTACAACCTCCCGAGACCACTGGGCCTGGCAGCCAGTCAAGGCGCTGTTTGGTAAATATTTACCATGGAGACGGTGAAGAAACCAGCTTGGCATGTTGGTGCAGGGCCCCATCACTGCAGCCTGTGTCAGCCACCTCCCTCTTGTCTGCAAAAGTTTGTGGAGCCACCTTCCTCTCGGGGAACTGAGGTCCCTCGCACATGCAGGGGTTAGACCCAGGCGGTGCAACAGGTGTCAACCAGGGATCTCTTACAACTTATTCTGTTTTAGGTCTGGCTTGACAAAACAGATGCCTCCTGACCTTATGTGATCAACAGAATAATTGATTTAAGGAGTAACACTGGGAGAGGGGCTTTGTCTCCACCCAAATGTTTTTTAGTTTTTTTAGTGGATAGAAGTTGTGTGGTTCTGTTGCAAGCAGAAGAGCTTCTGCAGCACTTTTCGCCATTTTGGAAAACTTAAACTCAACATGTCAGGACCAAGTTGGTTATGGTGATAAGCCATTTGTCAAGGCTGCAGGCCTGCTTAGTTCTGAAAAGTCAGACAAAGTCAGTAGGCTGGCATATTTGGGGGCACATTTTGGAGCCCCTTGCACCACTGTTGCGTCACCTTTTGTGTCACAACAGCGGCGCAAACCTCCACATCAAATCTATGAGGCCACATAAAGCCACGTTGCGTGGCTTTAAATGGCCTCATAGATATGGAGTAACACAAGACAGCACAAGTCATTGCGTCGCCTTCCTTTGCGCCAGGAGGCGTTCCATGGGTGCCGTGGTGTTTGTTCCCACGCACACCCCTGGGTTGTGACACTGCCCCAGACCTTGTAAACCAGCGTGTGCGCCAAAACCTTACGCCTCCACGGGGAGGCAAAACGAGAAGAAATATATTCATTCCTCCTCGTTTTTCCTCTTTCTATGTGTGCTGCATCCCGCAGCACACATAGAAAGAGGAAAAAGCCTCCCAGATTTGTTATTGTGCAGGAAGGTGCTGTAGGAAAGTACCATCTTGCCTGGCATGTTACCCCCATTTTTCACTGTATATATGTTGTTTTAGTTGTATGTGTCACTGGGACCCTGGTAACCCAGGGCCCCAGTGCTCATAAGTGTGCCTGAATGTGTTACCTGTGTAGTGACTGTCTCACTGAGGCTCTGCTAATCAGAACCTCAGTGGTTATGCTCTCTCATTTCTTTCCAAATTGTCACTAACAGGCTAGTGACCATTTTTTACCAATTTACATTGGCTTAATGGAACACCCTTATAATTCCCTAGTATATGGTACTGAGGTACCCAGGGTATTGGGGTTCCAGGAGATCCCTATGGGCTGCAGCAGTTCTTTTGCCACCCATAGGGAGCTCTGACAAATATTACACAGGCCTGCCACTGCAGCCTGAGTGAAATAACGTCCACGTTATTTCACAGCCATTTTACACTGCACTTAAGTAACTTATAAGTCACCTATATGTCTAACCTTTACCTGGTAAAGGTTAGGTGCAAAGTTACTTAGTGTGAGGGCACCCTGGCACTAGCCAAGGTGCCCCCACATTGTTCAGAGCCAATTCCCTGAACTTTGTGAGTGCGGGGACACCATTACACGCGTGCACTACATATAGGTCACTACCTATATGTAGCTTCACAATGGTAACTCCGAATATGGCCATGTAACATGTCTATGATCATGGAATTGACCCCTCTATGCCATCCTGGCATAGTTGGCACAATCCCATGATCCCAGTGGTCTGTAGCACAGACCCTGGTACTGCCAAACTGCCCTTCCTGGGGTTTCACTGCAGCTGCTGCTGCTGCCAACCCCTCAGACAGGCAGCTGCCCTCCTGGGGTCCAGCCAGGCCTGGCCCAGGATGGCAGAACAAAGAACTTCCTCTGAGAGAGGGTGTGACACCCTCTCCCTTTGGAAAATGGTGTGAAGGCAGGGGAGGAGTAGCCTCCCCCAGCCTCTGGAAATGCTTTGTTGGGCACAGATGTGCCCAATTCTGCATAAGCCAGTCTACACCAGTTCAGGGACCCCTTAGCCCCTGCTCTGGCGCGAAACTGGACAAAGGAAAGGGGAGTGACCACTCCCCTGACCTGCACCTCCCCTGGGAGGTGTCCAGAGCTCCTCCAGTGTGCTCCAGACCTCTGCCATCTTGGAAACAGAGGTGCTGCTGGCACACTGGACTGCTCTGAGTGGCCAGTGCCACCAGGTGACGTCAGAGACTCCTTGTGATAGGCTCCTTCAGGTGTTGCTAGCCTATCCTCTCTCCTAGGTAGCCAAACCCTCTTTTCTGGCTATTTAGGGTCTCTGTCTCTGGGGAAACTTTAGATAACGAATGCAAGAGCTCATCCGAGTTCCTCCTCATCTCCCTCTTCACCTTCTGATAAGGAATCGACTGCTGACCGCGCTGGAAGCCTGCAAACCTGCACTTTAGTAGCAAAGACGACTACTGCAACTCTGTAACGCTGATCCTGCCGCCTTCTCGACTGTTTTCCTGCTTGTGCATGCTGTGGGGGTAGTCTGCCTCCTCTCTGCACCAGAAGCTCCGAAGAAATCTCCCGTGGGTCGACGGAATCTTCCCCCTGCATCCGCAGGCACCAAAAAGCTGCATTACCGGTCCCTTGGGTCTCCTCTCAGCACGACGAGCGAGGTCCCTTGAATCCAGCGACTCTGTCCAAGTGACCCCCACAGTCCAGTGACTCTTCAGCCCAAGTTTGGTGGAGGTAAGTCCTTGCCTCACCTCGCTGGGCTGCATTGCTGGGAACCGCGACTTTGCAGCTACTCCGGCCCCTGTGCACTTCCGGCGGAAATCCTTTGTGCACAGCCAAGCCTGGGTCCACGGCACTCTAACCTGCATTGCACGACTTTCTAAGTTGGTCTCCGGCGACGTGGGACTCCTTTGTGCAACTTCGGCGAGCACCATTTCACGCATCCTTGTAGTGCCTGTTTCTGGCACTTCTCCGGGTGCTACCTGCTTCAGTGAGGGCTCTTTGTCTTGCTCGACGTCCCCTCTCTCTTCAGGTCCAATTTGCGACCTCCTGGTCCCTCCTGGGCCCCGGCAGCGTCCAAAAACGCCAAACGCACGATTTGCCACTAGCAAGGCTTGTTGGCGTCCTTTCGGCGGGAACACACTTCTGCACAACTCTCCAAGGCGAGAGGGATCCGTCCACCAAAGGGGAAGTCTCTAGCCCTCTTCGTTCCTGCAGAAACCTCAGCTTCTTCTGTCCAGTCGAAGCTTCTTTGCACCCGCAGCTGGCATTTCCTGGGCATCTGCCCATCTCCGACTTGCTTGTGACTTTTGGACTTGGTCCCCTTGTTCCACAGGTACCCTAGATTGGAAATCCACAGTTGTTGCATTGCTGGTTTGTGTCTTTCCTGCATTATTCCTCTAACACGACTACTTTGTCCTTAGGGGAACTTTAGTGCACTTTGCACTCACTTTTCAGGGTCTTGGGGAGGGTTATTTTTCTAACTCTCACTATTTTCTAATAGTCCCAGCGACCCTCTACAAGGTCACATAGGTTTGGGGTCCATTCGTGGTTCGCATTCCACTTTTGGAGTATATGGTTTGTGTTGCCCCTATCCCTATGTTTCCCCATTGCATCCTAGTGTAACTATACATTGTTTGCACTGTTTTCTAAGACTATACTGCATATTTTTGCTAGTGTGTATATATATCTTGTGTATATTTCCTATCCTCTCACTGAAGGTACACTCTAAGATACTTTGGCATATTGTCATAAAAATAAAGTACCTTTATTTTTAGTATAACTGTGTATTGTGTTTTCTTATGGTATTGTGCATATGACACTAAGTGGTACTGTAGTAGCTTTACACGTCTCCTAGTTCAGCCTAAGCTGCTCTGCTAAGCTACCATTATCTATCAGCCTAAGCTGCTAGACACCCTATACACTAATAAGGGATAACTGGGCCTGGTGCAAGGTGCAAGTACCCCTTGGTACTCACTACAAGCCAGTCCAGCCTCCTACATTGGTTGTGCAGTGGTGGGATAAGTGCTTGAGACTACTTACCACTCTTGTCATTGTACTTTTCATAAGAGAAAAATATACAAAACAAGGTCAGTGTATATACACATAGCCAAAAAGTTGTGCATTTCCTCTTTTCACTCTTTTCTAAGTGCTGAAAAGTACTCCTAAACTTTCAAAAAGTTCTTAAAAGTTTAAAAAGTTTTTTTCTGTCTTTCCAAAAAGTTCTGAAAACTTTTTTCTCTTTTTCTATCACGTTAACTCTCTCTAAAAAATGTTTGGCACAGGCCAAAGTGTTGATCTGTCCAAACTTGCATATGACAACCTTAGCTGGAAAAGAGCAAGGAGTCTCTGTATAGAGAAAGGTTTGAGTGTAGGGAAAAATCCTTCCTTGGAACTGTTACTTAACATGCTTAGAGAACAGGATAAGGCCATAGGTGCCCCATCTGTTGAAAAAGTACCTAATAGTTCCCAATCTGATTCAGGGACTCCCCCATGAAAAGATTCAGGAAAGAAACTTCCTAGCCTGCCCATTACTAGACAATCTAGCATAGATGGTAATGATGATGAGCCACACCAAATAAATAGTGTTGTCTCACATCATAGCAAAAGCATTTATTCTCACCATACTGGTAGTAATGTTTCTGTAAACCAAGCTGTTAGGGTGGCTTCTGTAAGGGACAGGTCTCCTTCTGTTCATTCCCATCATAGCTCTGTTTCTAGAAATGTCCCTCCCACCAACCCTGATGACAGAATGTTAGAGAGGGAACTCAATAAGTTGAGGGTGGAACAAACCAGACTGAAGCTTAAAAAGCAACAGCTGGATTTGGATAGACAGTCTTTTGAATTAGAGAAGGAAAGACAGAAGTTGGGTTTAGATACCCATGGTGGCAGCAGCAGTATTCCCCATAGTCATCCTGCAAAAGAGCATGATTCCAGGAATCTGCACAAGATAGTTCCCCCTTATAAGGAGGGGGATGACATTAACAAGTGGTTTGCTGCACTTGAGAGGGCCTGTGTTGTACAGGATGTCCCTCAAAGGCAGTGGGCTGCTATCCTATGGCTATCATTTAGTGGAAAAGGTAGGGATAGGCTCCTTACTGTGAAAGAAAATGATGCTAATAATTTCCAAGTTCTTAAGAATGCACTCCTGGATGGTTATGGCTTAACCACTGAACAGTACAGGATAAAGTTCAGAGAGACCAAAAAGGAGTCTTCACAAGACTGGGTTGATTTCATTGACCAGGCAGTGAAGGCCTTGGAGGGGTGGTTACATGGCAGTAAAGTTACTGATTATGACAGCCTGTATAACTTGATCCTGAGAGAGCATATTCTTAATAATTGTGTGTCTGATTTGTTGCACCAGTACTTGGTGGACTCTGATCTGACCTCTCCCCAAGAATTGGGAAAGAAGGCAGACAAATGGGTCAGAACAAGAGTGAACAGAAAAGTTCATACAGGGGGTGACAAAGATGGCAACAAAAAGAAGGATGGTAAGTCTTCTGACAAGGGTGGGGACAAATCTAAAAATGAGTCTTCATCAGGTCCACAAAAACACTCTGGTGGGGGTGGTGGGTCCAAATCCTCCTTTAATCAGAACAAGGAAAAGAAACCATGGTGCTATTTATGTAAAATAAAAGGCCATTGGACAACAGATCCCAGTTGTCCAAAGAAAGGCACCACTGCTCCTACCACTACAACCCCTACTGCTACACCTAGTGTCCCTACTAATAGCAGTGGTGGTGGGAGCAAACCTACTAATAGCCAATCAAAGGGAGTAGCTGGGCTCACTTTTGGTAACTTAGTTTGGGTTGGTCTGATTAGGGAGACCACAGAGGCTACTTTAGTCTCTGAAGGGGCTATTGATTTAGCCACTTTGGTTGCTTGCCCCCATAACTTGGAGAAGTACAAGCAACTAACCCTAATAAATGGTGTTGAGGTCCAGGCCTACAGGGACACAGGTGCCAGTGTCACAATGGTGATTGAGAAACTGGTGCACCCTGAACAACACATACTTGGACACCAGTACCAAGTAACCGATGCTCACAACATAACACAAAGCCACCCCATGGCTGTTGTAAATCTCAACTGGGGGGGGGATAACTGGTCCAAAGAAAGTTGTGGTAGCTTCAGATTTACCTGTAGACTGTCTATTAGGGAATGATTTGGAGACATCAGCTTGGTCAGATGTGGAGTTGGAGGCCCATGCAGCAATGCTGGGCATCCCAGGGCATATTTTTGCTTTGACAAGGGCTCAGGCCAAAAAAAAAAGGACAGGGAAGCTTGGATCCTGGAACAATGGACCAAGTGCTCCCTAAAGCTAGGGCTAGTAGAAGCAAACCACTTCCTACTATCCCTCCCTCTACAGTGGATTCAACTTCTGAGGAAGAAGAATTCCCTCCCTGTGCAGAACCTACACCAGAGGAGCTGGAAGCAGACACTGCTGAGCTTTTGGGTGAAGGGGGGCCTGCCAGGGAGGAGCTGAGTGTGGCACAGCAAACCTGTCCCACATTAGAGGGTCTCAGACAGCAAGCTGTCAAACAGGCTAATGGGGATGTCAGTGACTCTCACAGAGTTTACTGGGAGGACAACCTCTTGTACACTGAGCATAGGGATCCTAAACCTGGAGCTGCCAGGAGATTAGTGATTCCTCAGGAGTACAGAAAGTTCCTCCTAACACTGGCACATGACATTCCCTTAGCTGGGCATCTAGGACAAATGAAAACTTGGGACAGGCTTGTTCCCCTGTTTCATTGGCCTAGGATGTCTGAGGACACAAAGGAATTTTGTAAGTCCTGTGAAACCTGTCAAGCCAGTGGCAAAACAGGTGGCACCCCAAAGGCACCCCTTATCCCACTGCCTGTGGTTGGGGTTCCCTTTGAAAGGGTAGGGGTTGACATAGTTGGCCCCCTTGACCCTCCTACTGCTTCAGGCAATAGGTTTATCTTGGTGGTAGTGGACCATGCCACAAGATATCCTGAAGCAATTCCTTTAAGGACCACTACAGCTCCTGCAGTGGCAAAGGCCCTCCTGGGAATATTTTCCAGGGTGGGCTTCCCAAAGGAAGTAGTATCAGACAGAGGAAGCAATTTCATGTCTGCATACTTAAAGGCCATGTGGAAGGAGTGTGGTGTAACGTACAAGTTCACAACACCCTATCATCCACAAACAAATGGACTGGTGGAGAGATTTAATAAAACTCTCAAAGGCATGATTATGGGTCTCCCTGAAAAACTCCGCAGGAGATGGGATATCCTTCTACCATGCCTCCTTTTTGCCTACAGGGAGGTACCCCAGAAAGGAGTGGGCTTCAGCCCCTTTGAACTTCTTTTTGGACACCCTGTTAGGGGTCCACTCACACTTGTAAAGGAGGGTTGGGAACAACCTTTAAAAGCTCCTAAGCAGGATATTGTGGATTATGTACTTGGCCTCAGATCAAGGATGGCTGAGTACATGAAAAAGGCCAGTAAAAACCTTCAGGCCAGCCAAGAGCTCCAGAAGCAATGGCATGATCAGAAGGCTGTTTTGGTTCAGTACCAACCAGGGCATAAAGTGTGGGTCTTGGAGCCTGTGGCCCCAAGAGCACTCCAAGATAAATGGAGTGGACCCCACACAATTGTTGAAAAGAAGGGTGAAGTCACCTACTTGGTTGACTTAGGCACTGCCAGGAGTCCCCTTAGGGTGCTCCATGTCAACTGCCTGAAACCCTACTATGACAGGGCTGATCTCACCCTGCTCATGGCAACTGATGAGGGACAGGAAGAAGACAGTGATCCTCTACCTGATCTCTTCTCTTCCACAGAACAAGATGCTCTTGTGGAAGGTGTAGTTTTGGCAGATTGTCTTACTGCTGAGCAGAAAGACCATTGCATAAATCTCCTAGGACAATTTTCAGAACTCTTCTCTACTGTGCCAGGCACCACTTCTTGGTGTGAGCACACTATAGATACTGGAGACAGTTTACCTGTCAAAAGTAAGATCTATAGGCAGCCTGACCATGTCAGGGACTGCATAAAGCATGAAGTTCAGAAAATGTTGGAACTAGGAGTGGTTGAGCACTCTGACAGTCCATGGGCTTCTCCTGTGGTACTGGTACCAAAACCCAATTCTAAAGATGGAAAGAAGGAAATGCGGTTTTGTGTAGACTATAGAGGTCTCAACTTGGTAACCAAAACTGATGCTCACCCTATACCCAGGGCAGATGAGCTTATAGATACACTGGCATCTGCCAAGTATCTAAGCACTTTTGATTTGACTGCAGGGTATTGGCAGATCAAATTATCAGAAGATGCTAAACCTAAGACTGCATTTTCTACCATTGGAGGACATTACCAGTTTACTGTAATGCCTTTTGGTTTGAAAAATGCACCTGCCACTTTTCAGAGGTTGGTGAACACAGTCCTGCAAGGGCTGGAAGCTTTCAGTGCAGCATATTTGGACGATATAGCTGTCTTTAGCTCCAGCTGGGATGATCACCTGGTCCACCTATGGAAAGTTTTGGAGGTCCTGCAAAAGGCAGGCCTCACTATCAAGGCTTCAAAGTGCCAGATAGGGCAGGGTAAGGTGGTTTATCTGGGACACCTTGTTGGTGGGGAACAGATTGCACCACTTCAGGGGAAAATCCAAACAATTATTGATTGGGTTCCCCCTACCACTCAGACTCAGGTGAGAGCCTTCCTAGGCCTCACTGGGTATTACAGGAGGTTCATTAAGAACTATGGCTCCATTGCAGCCCCTCTTAATGACCTCACATCCAAGAAAATGCCTAAAAAGGTATTATGGACAGCAAACTGTCAGAAAGCTTTTGAGGAGCTGAAGCAGGCCATGTGCTCTGCACCTGTCCTGAAAAGCACTTGTTACTCTAAAAAATTCTATGTCCAAACTGATGCATCTGAATTAGGAGTAGGGGCAGTCCTATCACAACTTAATTCTGAGGGCCAGGATCAACCTGTTGCTTTTATTAGTAGGAGGTTGACCCCTAGAGAAAAGCGTTGGTCTGCCATTGAGAGGGAGGCCTTTGCTGTGGTCTGGGCTCTGAAGAAGTTGAGGCCATACCTGTTTGGCACTCACTTCATTGTTCAGACAGACCACAAACCTCTACTTTGGCTAAAACAAATGAAGGGTGAAAATCCTAAATTGTTGAGGTGGTCCATATCCCTACAGGGAATGGACTATACAGTGGAACATAGACCTGGGAGTAGCCACTCCAATGCAGATGGACTCTCCAGATATTTCCACTTAGACAATGAAGACTCATCAGGTCATGGCTAGTCTTATTGTCCTTCGTTTGGGGGGGGGTTGTGTAGGAAAGTACCATCTTGCCTGGCATGTTACCCCCATTTTTCACGGTATATATGTTGTTTTAGTTGTATGTGTCACTGGGACCCTGGTAACCCAGGGCCCCAGTGCTCATAAGTGTGCCTGAATGTGTTACCTGTGTAGTGACTAACTGTCTCACTGAGGCTCTGCTAATCAGAACCTCAGTGGTTATGCTCTCTCATTTCTTTCCAAATTGTCACTAACAGGCTAGTGACCATTTTTTACCAATTTACATTGGCTTACTGGAACACCCTTATAATTCCCTAGTATATGGTACTGAGGTACCCAGGGTATTGGGGTTCCAGGAGATCCCTATGGGCTGCAGCAGTTCTTTTGCCACCCATAGGGAGCTCTGACAAATCTTACACAGGCCTGCCACTGCAGCCTGAGTGAAATAACGTCCACGTTATTTCACAGCCATTTTACACTGCACTTAAGTAACTTATAAGTCACCTATATGTCTAACCTTTACCTGGTAAAGGTTAGGTGCAAAGTTACTTAGTGTGAGGGCACCCTGGCACTAGCCAAGGTGCCCCCACATTGTTCAGAGCCAATTCCCTGAACTTTGTGAGTGCGGGGACACCATTACATGCGTGCACTACATATAGGTCACTACCTATATGTAGCTTCACAATGGTAACTCCGAATATGGCCATGTAACATGTCTATGATCATGGAATTGCCCCCTCTATGCCATCCTGGCATAGTTGGCACAATCCCATGATCCCAGTGGACTGTAGCAGAGACCCTGGTACTGCCAAACTGCCCTTCCTGGGGTTTCACTGCAGCTGCTGCTGCTGCCAACCCCTCAGACAGGCAGCTGCCCTCCTGGGGTCCAGCCAGGCCTGGCCCAGGATGGCAGAACAAAGAACTTCCTCTGAGAGAGGGTGTGACACCCTCTCCCTTTGGAAAATGGTGTGAAGGCAGGGGAGGAGTAGCCTCCCCCAGCCTCTGGAAATGCTTTGTTGGGCACAGATGTGCCCAATTCTGCATAAGCCAGTCTACACCGGTTCAGGGACCCCTTAGCCCCTGCTCTGGCACGAAACTGGACAAAGGAAAGGGGAGTGACCACTCCCCTGACCTGCACCTCCCCTGGGAGGTGTCCAGAGCTCCTCCAGTGTGCTCCAGACCTCTGCCATCTTGGAAACAGAGGTGCTGCTGGCACACTGGACTGCTCTGAGTGGCCAGTGCCACCAGGTGACGTCAGAGACTCCTTGTGATAGGCTCCTTCAGGTGTTGCTAGCCTATCCTCTCTCCTAGGTAGCCAAACCCTCTTTTCTGGCTATTTAGGGTCTCTGTCTCTGGGGAAACTTTAGATAACGAATGCAAGAGCTCATCCGAGTTCCTCTGCATCTCCCTCTTCACCTTCTGATAAGGAATCGACTGCTGACCGCGCTGGAAGCCTGCAAACCTGCAACATAGTAGCAAAGACGACTACTGCAACTCTGTAACGCTGATCCTGCCGCCTTCTCGACTGTTTTCCTGCTTGTGCATGCTGTGGGGGTAGTCTGCCTCCTCTC